>NC_073304.1:207379483-207694483 GCF_027595985.1 Sorex araneus
CCTTCTGGAGAGTGCCAGGAGATGAAGAGGGGGCTGGTAAAGGCAGACTTGCTGGAAAGAGAAGCTTCACAGTGAGGCTGAAAAGATGAAGAGGGACATGAATGAGGAGGAGCACATGCAAAGGTCCTGAGGCATGAAGGTGCTTACAAAATTGAAAGTAATCAGGTATGGTTAGATTGCAGTAAACTGGAGGCAAGCAGAGTTTGAGCAGGACTGAAAAGGGAGTGGCTCTCTGTAACTTAGGGTCCTGCGCATGTGTAAAGGCTCTGACTTTTGTTCTGATTCCAGTGGAAAGATGAAGAGTTTTTTTAAAGCCATTTTTATTGAGGTACAGGGATCTGCAGTGTTAATTATACTTTTCCTGCATACTTTGTTGTGCTTTATATACTGTATGATATATACACCATACATTACCATTATACTTTTCATGCATACATCATTCCAACACCATCTCCAGTGGGCCTGCTTCTTTTTTTTTTTTTTTTTTTTTTTTTGCTTTTTGGGTCACACCTGGCGATGCACAGGGGTTACTCCTGGCTCTGCACTCAGGAATTACCCCTGGCAGTGCTCAGGGGACCATATGGGATGCCGGGATTCGAACCCGGGTTGGCCGCGTGCAAGGCAAACGCCCTACCCGCTGTGCTATCACTCCAGCCCCTGGGCCTGCTTCTTAAAGAAGGAATCTTAAGCCGGGAAGTAATAAAATCTGACTTGCATTTTTTATAATTTTTCCCCCTATGGTACCTGAAATTGAACCCAGAGCCTCACACGGGCAATGCAAATGTCCTCCTTCGAGGCCACACCCCCAGTTCCATAGTTCAACTTTAATGAGAGTTTTATTGCAGGATAGACAATGAGTCAATGTGAACAGGGAGAGAACCTGGGGGGCCTGCTGCAGGAAGAATCTGAGGGCCTAAGACAGGAAGGTGGGTGAAGATAACATTAGCTTAGTGTCACTTAGGTACGGTTGCAATAAAGATGGAAGGATCTAGACCCAGTTGTTCAAGATGGTAACCACTTGCCTTAAGGAGCCACAAAGGACAAGAAATGAATCACTGTCACTGTCATCCCGTTGCTCCTCGACTTGTTCGAGTGGGCACCAGTAACATCTCTCATTGTGAGACTTGTTGTTGTTTTTGGCATATCCAATACGCCACGGGTAGCTTGCCAGGCTCTGCCGTGCGGGCGGGATACTCTCAATAGCTTGCTGGGCTCTCCAAGAGGGGCGGAGGAATCGAACACGGGTCGGCCGCATGAAAGGCAAATACCCTACCACTGTGCTATCGCTCCAGCCCACAAAAAATGAATATATCTATTATACACACACACACACACACACACACACACACACACACACTACGGGAACCCGGAGTGATAGTACAGTGGGCAGGGCACTTGCCTTGCATTCCACAAACCGGGTTTGATTCCTGGCATCCGATATGGTCCCCTGAGCATCACCAGGAGTGATTTCTGAGTGCAGAGCCAAGAGAGTTACCCCTGAGTATCACTGAGTGTGGTCCAAAAACCAGACCAAACCAAAATAACAATGAAAAAAACCAACAAAACCCAACCAACCAAAAGGCATGTTAAAGAGTCTTTGTAATTTGGGGGCTGGAGTGACAGCACAGCAGGTAGGGCGTTTGCCTTGCACGCGGCCAACCCGGGTTTGATTCCCAGCATTCATATGGTCCCCTGAGCAGCGCCAGGAGTAATTCCTGAGTGCAGAGCCAGGAGTAACCTCTGTGCATTGCTGGGTGTGACCTAAAAAACAAACAAACAAACAAAAAAGTCTGTAATTGTTCATCTCAAGTCCATGTTCAAAGATACTATTTTGGACATTTCCTGAAATTTCAATATATTTCAACTAGTTAACTTTTTTGTTTGCTTTTTGGCCAATCTTGTGCTCAAGCTGTGTTCAGTCTTATTTCTGGCTCTGTGCTCAGGGTTCATTCCTGGTCCCCACTCCTGGTCAGGGGACCATATGTGGTTCTGGGAATTACCTGCTGTTCTAGCTCTCCAGTTTGACCTGTTTAATTTTGAAGAAAGTGACAAGTAGAAAAAATTAAATTACATAAGTGGCTTGCAACTGTGAATCACTTTATGTCTTCTTTTAAAAAATTTTTATTAGTTAATCACCGTAAGGTACAGTTACAGACTTACAAACTTTCGTGCTTGCGTTTCAGTCATGCAATGATCGAGTACCCATCCTCCACCAGTGCCCATTTTCCACCACCAATGGTCCCAGCATCCCTCCCATCACCCCCACTTTATGTCTTTATTAGATAATGCTGATACAGACCAAACTTATTGAATTAAGAACTACTTTCATAGTAAATGTACATTGGTCCCAGAAATTTCTATCAAGGTGTAGTTATCCCCTGTTCTCCAACCAATGTAAGGTGTTTCTATGATAAAAACAAAGCAGTCAGTGTTTTATCCAACCACAAAGAGCAAAAGGAATGCAAACATTGACAGTGTGCATTAAAAATCCAAGATACTTAATGTGACACACACATGTATATCATTTAAACAACACTCTTAAAGTGCCTGTTATTGAAAACTATATAAAATATGAATGTTAATAGCAACACAGTACATTAGAGAACCATCTCATTTCGAGTGACTTGGTTAACAATGCTTACTTTTCCCTGCCTGTTGACAGTTTTTCCAAACTCTCTTTATACCAACAGTGGGCAGAATATTTTAGGTCAGGATCAGTTACACAACTTTAGCATATGCTTGAAGAGCTACAGAGAGGTATTGTGTTCTTTTGAGTTGGCAAAGTGACTCAGAAACATCAGCTCATTTCTCTGAATTAAGAATGTTCTCCTAGGAATACAGATGATAGCCTTTCAGCATCTGTATCGCAAACATAATGCCTAAGATGAGAGAGAGAGAGAGAGAGAGAGAGAGAGAGAGAGAGAGAGAGAGAGAGGTGCCTCTAATGATAGAGGCAGGCTGGGGTGGGGGGTGGCTTGAAGGGATGGGAGGGAAACTGGGGACACTGGTGCTGGGAAATGACACTGGTGGAGGGATGGGTGTTGAAACTTGTATGACTGAAACACGATCATGAACATTTTTGTAATGCTCTATCTCATGGAGATTAAAAAAAAAAGGAATGTTCTCCTAATAAGTACCACAGACCTTCCAGGCAGATGATAACTGGGGTTAGTACACGTGCTTGGTTACGGTGCTTGTGGTGGGGTGGGGGAGTACTCTTTACTTTTGGTGTTTGTATGTGTGCCTGCCAAGGGTCACACTCACTCAGTAGTGATGCTCCCACACATTCTGGTTGCTGTGCTCACTGGGGATTGCTCACTTGGTTGAGGTGCACACACGCCTGGATGTGTGCTAGAGATGGCACTCTGTTCTGTAAATTGAGGTATCGGGGTTCACATAGTACATGAATGTGATGTTAATTACAGTCATGGATAAATCCAACACCAGAGAGTCTCTTCCCTTCACCAGCATTCCAAGGATCCCTCCCTATGGTGTTAAAAAAACCTATCAAAATAGATTTAATATAAATGAGATTTTAATTCATTATTGAAATTGTATAAAATCCCTTAGCAAGCAAGGCTTGCTAAATGTACCTTTCTTAATCTAACAGAGGGCAATCATAAGTGACATGAGTGCGTGCCCTGGGCCTATTTTTACAATATATTTGTTTAATACATGTACCCATTTCTTTATGTGGTATTGGTAGATGGGTTGAATTTAAAAGGACTGCTGCTTACTGAGCTTTTATTGCTTTTTTCTAAAAATAACACTCATTCACGAGTCAGGCTGGGGACACTTTATAGCATGAGGCTCTTTCGGGGAGCTTTTAAGACAGAAAGATGGTCTTTAAGCCTGGATTTCAGGACAGAAGGACTTAGCGCCACCTCAGCATCTAAATCATCAACTTGACCATGATCTCGACCCCTCTCACTTCCTTATTTGTAAGATGATTAGCATTGCTAGCTGCCACACTCCGGACCTTAATCTTCACGCTTTACCATGCCCTGAATGGTCCGTTGCTGTCATCTTCTTTTTCACAGGGAAGGAAAGTCAAGGGCACAAAGGGAAAGTGATTTGCAGAAGCTTCCCTTGCTAGAAGGAGGTGAAGCCAGGACATGGGCTTCTGGCTCCAAAGTCAGCTTGGTGGGGTTTGGAAAAACATCCATCAGCTTCTCATTATGCCACTTGCTCATTTCCCTGAATTATTGAGGAGGTTGGGACTGGGTGGGGGGCGGTCAAAGGTCCTGAGCTCCTACTTTGCATGCAGGAGGCTTGGGGTGTCAGGAGTGGACACCCCCACCCCCATGGCTGATCCTGGAGTAGCCCCTGGCCACTACGGGATGTGGACACAAAACAAAACAAAGGAAGTGGAGTCATTGGTAAGGTCAAATTAGATTGGTGAGTGGGCTTCAGAAACAAACGTCATACAAAGCTGTGACTGTAAGAGACTGTTGATTCTCCACGAATCGGCGGGGGTATAAACTGAAGCTACAGGTAAACACTCAAACAGCCGCCTATCTGGCTGTATCCTATGTGTGTGCCTCTGTCCGTCTCCTTCAGCGCGACATTTATCACGTGTTGTTTTCTCTGATTCTGGCTCTGGAACTTCAGTTACGCAAGGATCATGTTTTTCTTTGGGACAAACATTCACAGGGACACGGAAGAAGCTCTTTTTGTGGCCAAAACAAAGACTTGGCCGGTCAGATGCATTTAGCATCTTTTGGTGAGGGATGTTGCTCAGACCGCAAACAGCCTGGCCCAGCCTCCAGGCAGCTGCCTTCAAGTAGGCTGGCATGGGGCAGCGTGTTCATTTCACAGCGGCGCAGGCAGCGGGCAGGATGAAGGGCTTCCTGCTGCTGGCGCTGTCCCTCACCTTGCTGACTGTCCTCTCAGGTAAGTGCTTACTCGGAAACCCAGCCTATCTCTGTGTGGATGTGATCAACCAAAAGAAGCCTCCTTGATATATTTTATTATTATTATTATTATTATTATTATTATTATTATTATTATTATTACTTTTTGCTTTCTGGGTCACACCTGGCGATGCACAGGGGTTACTCCTGGCTCTGCACTCAGGAATTACTCCTGGCGCTGCTCAGGGGACCATATAGGATGCTGGGAATCAAACCTGGGTTGGCCTTGTGCAAGGCAAACGCCCTCCCTGCTGTGCTATTACTCCAGCCCCTTGATATTTTTTTTAAGTTTTGTTTTTTCATTTCAAAGAACATGTAACAAATAATGATTTAATTATGCGGTTCCACCACCTCACCCCAAGAACATGGAAAAATTCTAGAATTCATCTCATTCGAGATAACACTTAAAAGAATATTTAATTATATTCCGGGTTCGATTCCTCCATCCCTCTCTGAGAGCCCGGCAAGCTGCCGAGAGTATCCTGCCTGCACGGCAGAGCCTGGGAGGCTACCCGTGGCGTATTCGATATGCCAAAAACTGTAACAAGTCTCACAATAGAGACGTTACTGGTGCCTGCTTGAGCAAATCAATGAACAACAGAATGACAGTGCTACAGTGTTATTTTGGCATTCTTAAAAGTTCCAATTTGTCTTTACCTTCTTTTTTTTTTTTTTTTTTTTTTTAGTCACACCCAGCAATGCACAGGGGTTACTCCTGTATCTGCACTTAGGAATTACTCCTGGTGGTGCTCGGGGGGACATATGGAATACTGGGAATCGAATCTGGGTCAGCCATGTGCAAAGCAAACCCCCTACCTGCTTGTGCTATTGCTCCAGCCCCACATCTTTACCTTCATTTTTATTTTATTTAGTTCTTTTTTTGTTTGTTTTTTGGCCACACCCTGTGATGCTCAGGGGTTACTCCTGGCTCTGCACTCAGGAATTACTCCTGGCACTGCTCAGGGGACCATATGGAATACCAGGGTCAAACCTGGATTGGCCGTGTACAAGGCAAGTGTCCTACCTGCTCTACTATAGCTCTAGTCCTTTACTATCTTTTTAAAGTTTGTGAAATCATCCAGATTTGATGGACTTTTATTATGAGAATATCTCTTAGAGAGTTTGTGTGTGCTTATTCGAAGTTCATGTAATCTCATGATCATACTATTTTCTTTGGAGGGTCCTTGTGCAATTATCAAGTTTAACAAAACCTTATTGTCACTGGACATTTTCCATCAACAAAGGTTGATTTAGTGTATTGGGGATGAAAAAAAAAAAAGAAAGAATCCTACCAAGACAACCCCAGTGGGACTCAGAAAAGCATTTGGCCAGAGAACTGAAGAAAAACATTTTTGAAAATTTTTCTTAAGTGGGGCCGGAGCAATAGCACAGCGGGTAGGGCGTTTGCCTTGCACGAAGCCGACCCGGGTTCTATCCCCGGCATCCCATATGGTCCCCCAAGCACTGCCAGGAATAATTCCTGAGTGTAAAGCCAGGAGTAACCCCTGAGCATCGCTGGGTGTGACCCAAAAAGCAAAAAAAAAAAAAAAAGACAAATTTTTCTTAAGTGTTTTACAAAATTATCAAAGTTTTACAAAATTGCTTTTTTTGGCTGTGCTCACGGGGTCCCCATGGTGCTCGGTCCCCATGTGGTGTTGGGGACCGAACCCAGGCTCTCAGCATGCTTTGTGTGCACTCAGCCCATTTGGTGTCTCTCCAGTCCCAGAAAATACGTTTAAAAGATGCATTTGTTAAATTAAAAGCTTTTCAAGGACCCAGCCAGGGCAGCAGGTGACTGTCTAGGTTGTGCTGTGATTCTGGGTTGGAAACAGTTTAGAATTCCTTCCGGAACCCTCTGGACTCCCCTGGGGACCCTTCCCTGTGAAAGAGCGCTTGTGCTTTAACGGAGGCGGAACTGGCACATCCTTTGCCTGGCACTGTGAGATGGGGCATGAACGCGTGTGCCCCAGAGCTCCCAGGCCCCTTCCTGACTTTTCCAGGGGCTTCCCCGATTCTGCCGGAGAAGCAGGCTAAGCAGCTCCTGAGATCCCGGCGCCAGGACCGGCCCAGCAAACCCGGCTTCCCCGACGAGCCCATGCGGGTGAGTGCTGCTGGCCCGGGTGGGAGGCCGAGGCCTTTGCTACCTCCCTGCTGGTTCGTTAGGAGTCCAGCCGGGCACTGCCCAGCCCAGTGCAGGCTTCTGTTGGACTCCCACACTTAGGGGTGGGCCAAGACTCCCTTCCAGCCAACCCTCTTCTCCTCCCAGCCTGCCCGCCGCTCGCAGCCACTTTGCAGAGGTGCTGGTCTCTCCTTCCCCTCCTCAGTGGCTTTGACCCTCAGTGAAAGGCAACTATCAGTGCTATCGGAGGCGACTCAATTCTTTTTTAACTTTTTATTAGAGAATCACTGTGAGGTACAGTTACAAACTTATGAACTTTCGTGTTTGCATTTCAGTCATACAGTGATCGTTTACCCATCCCTCCACCAGTGCCCATTCTCCTCCACCAGTGTTTCCAGTATCCCTCCCACCACTCCTTCCCTGTCCTCCCCCAACCCCACCCCACCTCTGTGGCAAGGCATTCCCTTTTGCTCGCTCTCTCCTTTTGAATGTTGTGGTTTGCAATAAAGGTATTAAGTGACCATCATGTTCAATCTATAGTCTACTTTCAGCCCACATCTCCCATCCTGAACGGGCCCTCCTAGCACCCTTTACTTGGTGGTCCCTTCTCTATCTGAGCTGCCTTTTCCCCCAGCATGCGAGGCCGGCTTCTAAGCTATGGGGTAATCCTCCTGGTACTTATCTCTACTGCTCTTGGGTGTTAGTCTCCTATTCTGTTACTTCATGTTCTACAAATGAGTGCAATCATTCTATGTCTGTCCTTCTCTTTCTGACTTATTTCACTTAACATGATACTTTCCATGTTGATCCACCTATATGCAAATTTCATGACTTCATCTTTTTTGGGGAGGGGGGATCACACCCGGCGATGCACAGGCGTTACTCCTGGCTCGTGCACTCAGAAATTACTCCTGGTGGTGCTCGGGGGACTATATGGGATGCTGGGAATCGAACCCGGGTCAGCCGTGTGCAAGGCAAACGCCCTCCCCACTGTGCTATAACTCCAGCCCCCATGACTTCATCTTTTCTAACAGCTGCATAGCATTCCATTGTGTAGATGTACCAAAGGAGGCAACTCAATTCTAACAAGAGTTATGTTCACACAGCACGGTTTCTGCTCACAGAGACAGCGTAAAGACAGTGCCCAGCCTTCCAGGTAACGATGCAAGGTACCCGAAAAATCAAGCCATGAAATGTGCTTATAAATAGATGGGCCTGGAGAGTATCATGCTGAGTGAAGTGAATTAGGAGGAGAGGGACAGATATAGATGATTGCACTCATTTGTGGAATATTAAAAAAATAATATGAGACTAATATCCAAGGCCAGGAAAACCAGGGGCCAGGAGGATTGGTCAGTGGTTGGAAGCTTGCCACAAGTGTGTGTGAGGGGGTGCAAAGGGCAGTTAGGATAGAGTAGGGACCAGTATGACAATAAAAGTTAGAAACGATTACTCTGGACAAGAACTAAGTAAAGGGATATACATGGTAAATATTGCAAATCATAATGCTCAAAAGGAGAGAGAGGCGGGGGAGGGAGGGATGGAGATAGAGAGAGGGAGAGAGGGAGAAAGAGAGAGAGAGAGGGAGGGAGGGAGAGAGAGAGAGAGAGGAAGAGAGAAGAAAAGCTCCTGCCACAGAGGCTGTGGGAGAAACTGGGGACGTTGGTGGTGAGAAATGCACACTGGTGAGCTGGTGAAGGGATGGGTGTTGGAACAGGATATGACTGAAACCCACATAGAAACAACTTTCTAACTGTGTATCTCATTGTGATTCAATAAGAAAAAATAGGATGCCAGTAATTCTTACCCGGGGATGATTTTTTTTTTGCCTCCCTTCTTAGGGGCATTTGGCAATATCTAGGGACATTTTGGGGTGTTTCAAATGAGAAGAGGAGGGTTTTCTGTTGGCCGTTGAGGGATTGGGACCAGAGATACTATGAAACATACTGCCCAAACACTAATATTAAAGGACATCTGGCATTCATTCATTCACTCATTCATTTTCCTGGACTGATCCAATCCAGGGCCTCCTAGAACCAATCCCTTTAGCTCAGGGCTCAAGGCAGGAGCCGTCCTGGAAGGCGCCCCCTCCCCTCTCAGGGCTCATCACCCCCACACACACTCAAAGTGGGACCACTGGGTCACCGTGAAGCTGCGTGTGCACCTCCAGGATGTGGGTGAAGGGAGAAAAGCCACGCAGACCCTTTCATGGTGCAATCAATTCTGCACGAACCTGGCCTGCCTGGGGAAGGATGGTCGCATCCACCCTGTAACTGAAACAGACCTGCCACAGGGCCAGGGGACGCTGCTGGCTGTCCCCCTGAACATGCAGCTGGGAATTATGCCTGGTGGCTGGTGCCAACCGTCTTCTTCTCACCTTCCCTCGGGCATGCGGGCCGGTGACACCAGGTGGACTCTGCCCCATGGCCTCTGGGGCCTCTGCTCCTCCTCCCCACTTCCTCCTATGGCCCCGCTTTATGTGAGGGGCACCAGACCCTGTCCCACTGTAGCTCGGTGGCCCTCCTGTCCTGCAAGCGCTGACATTGGTCCAGTTTGGGCCCCCCAGGTGAGGGTGGGTAACAGTGACTAAGGCCAGGTGGGAAGGACTAGGCAGGTGCATCTGGCTGCACCTAGGTTGGCCACAGCACAAGTGGGGCTCAGGCTCTGCCATGTTACCGTGGCCCCAGGCCGAGAAGAAGGCTCCAAGAGGGGTCTCGGAAACGCAGGGGCTTTCTCTCCTCAGGTTGCAACCCCTGTCGTGCCAACCCCTTATCCTGTGCCTGCCCCTCCCTTGGCTCTCATTCTCCTTCTTATAAAGTGCTGAGAGCAAAATGGGTCTTGTAGAGAGAGGGGGTTTGACCCCAGTGGCTCACACAGACGTCCCTCCCATCTCGCAGCACCGCTGATGTGTCTGTGAGTGGGGCCGCACACCGTCAGCAGGAGCGAGGCGGGGTAAGGTGGGTGCTGTGACTGGGGAGCAGGGGCCGCCGCCAGGCTCCCGTCCTGCCACAGGAACCAGGAGTGAGTGTCTGAGGCCCCTTCTGGAGAGCCAGCCCGTCTTTGGCCAGACCACCCGGATGCCTCTTCATTTTGAGTGTGACCAGCTGCTTACAGATGTCCCTTTGTTCAGGAGAAGGGCAGGGCAGATGGACCTTCTGTGCTCAGAATTGCACAGTGTGGGGCTGGAGAGATAGCACAGGAGGTAGGGCAGTTGCCTTGCATGTGGCAGGCTCAGGTTTAATTCCCAGCATCCTGTGTGGTCCTCTGAGCCTGGCAGGAGTGTTCGCTGAGTGCAGAGCCAGGAGGAACCCTTGAGCACCACCGGGGTGGCCCCAAAAGCAAACAAACACAGAATTACACACAGTGTGTGTAAGGGCATGCGTGTACGTGTGTGTATATGAGGATATGTGTGTATGTGAGGGTTTGTATATGGTGCTTGCGTGGCTATTTGTAACTAAGAGCATATAGATGTGTGTGTGTGGCTGTGTAGAAGGATGTGTGTATATGCGAGAAAGTGTTCATGTATGTGTATGTGAAAGTGTGTGTGAAAGCAAGCGTATGTGGGTGTGGGTATGACATCCTACATATGTAGGATGATTGTAGTTGTGAGAGATTTTGTGTTTGTGAGTGTGTGTGAGATTGTGTGTGTATGTGTGAGTATTTATGACTGGATGAGAGTGTATGTATCTGTGAGTTTGTATCTGTATGTGTGTCTATGTGAGTGCATGTGTGTGTGTGTGTGTGTGTGTGTGTGTGAGAGAGAGAGAGAGAGAGAGAGAGAGAGAGAGACTATGACTGAAGGTCTATATATGTGATGGTCTGTGTAGGGGTGTGCTCAGGATTGTGTTTGTTTGAGGGTGTGTTTTGCAAAGACCTGGTAGAGTATTTTTCCAGAGGTCTGATTCCACTGCCCTCCTTCCTCCACTTTGGGCCTGACAGGGACAGGAGGCGATGTGGAAGGGCCTTTGGGACCACATTGGAAGGTACGGGGCTGTCACACAGAGTTGGCAGAGACAGTGGATGCTCCGCAGAGCAGAGCCGTGAGAGCCCCAGAGCTGAGTTGCAGGCGCCACTGAGAGGGTCAGCACGCAGCCGCTGAAGCTCTGGCCTTGGGATCCCGGGGACGTGGAAATGCAAAGTGACATGTTCGGGCTTGTGCTTGCACGGCCTCGCCTCAGGACCCAGGAGGCGGACAGGTGGAACAGAACACACATGTGAACACAGGGATGGTTTAGGGGAGGAATTGCGAACCCTGGAGAACTGAGCCCCCAGACTCTGTCCACAGACTCAGAATCACCGAGACATAGCCAGCACGCCAGGCTGGGTATTCTATTCTGCTTCTCTGTGCTACAGAAAACGCTTCCAGAGTAGGGAGAGCGGTAAAGACCTGGTACTGGGGGAGGTCTTAGCAATTCAGAAGGAAAACAAGTGTGAAGATTTGCAGGGGTCTCTCCCCATCGGTGTCTGGTAAATGGTGTTTATAATCTTGACACTTGTTTAGATGTCGGTCACTCGTGGCTTCTGTGGAATTATAGGCTGTTTGGACAGAAGTCTAGACCAACTTCACCCACACGTCCAAGGGCTGGACTATGCTAACAGCATGCATCCTGCCCGTTTGCGACAACAATAGTTCTCTGCGTGGTGTGCAGGACAAAATGCTATGGAAGAGATCACTCATGTGTTCTGTGTTGTGGAGTGTGTTTGTGTGTATGTATGTGTGTGTGTGTGAAATCTGCACCTTACTGGGGCCCCGGATAAGGGAAGGGAGGGCCCGAGGGGATGGGGAGAGACCACACAGAGACTGAGGAGCCAGCTCCGAATCTAAGACTTGCAGCCTCCAGAACATGAGAATGCGACTTCTGAGCACTTCAGTCCAAGTGAATTAAGATCCATCACAACTTATTTATTTAGCTCCTCCCCAAATAAAGGCCATTCCAGTGTGGGATAAAGACCCTCATATGTGGTGTGTGTGTATATGCGTGTGTATATGTGTATGCGTGTGCATGTATGTGTGTATGTGTGTATGCATGTGTATGCGTTTGCATGTGTATACATGTGTGTACGCATGTGTATGTGTGTATGCATGTGTGTATGCATATGTATGTGTGTATATGCATGTGTATGTGTATGCATGTGTGTATGTGTGTGTATGCATGTGTATGTTTATGTTGCATGTGTGTATGTGTGTATATGTGTATGAGTGCGTATGTGTGTATGTGTGTATATGCATGTGTGTGTGTGTTTCCGTGGTCAGACAAGTGACTCAGAGGCTTTGTGCAACTTTCATTGAAAGGGGCAGTTGTTTCAACACACGTCCAGCTGTCACAAAGACAGTTTCACCAGCAGCATCTGGCCAACCTCTTACCACCAAGTTCTGCATGCGCAATTTTCAAAATGGAAAAGAAGTAACGCTTTAGGAGAAAGATCATCTCCCTCTACTCTTTTCTCTGTATATCTGGATGGAGACATGTTGCCAAACAGTCGTGACAGTATTTTCTTGGTGATAAGATTTGGAGCAATTTTTTTACTTTCTTTTTTTTTTTTTTTTTTTTTTTTTTTTTTGCTTTTTGGGTCACACCCAGCGATGCACAGGGGTCACTCCTGGCTCATGCACTCAGGAATCACCCCTGGCGGTGCTCAGGGGACCATATGGGATGCTGGGATTCGAACCCGGGTCGGCCGCGTGCAAGGCAAACGCCTTACCCGCTGTGCTATCACTCCAGCCCCATTTTTTTACTTTCATCTGTATGCTTTTTGCTGCTACTCAGTCTATTAACTCCCAGCAGATATTCGGGCTGCCATAACAAAGTCTCATAAACAGCAGAGCTTAAAATAGCAGACATTTATTTTCTGGCTGGGGATATTGCTCAACGATAGAGCGCGGGCAACACACACATGGGGCTGTGGGTTCTATTCCTGGCACCACACACACACACACACACACACACACACACACACACGCATGCAAGCACAGAGTTTATTTCTTACTATTGTAGAAACTAGAAGTTCCGTTTCCAAGTGTTGGCAGGGTTGGTTCATGGTAAATGATCACTTGTTTGAGCGTCCACTGTTGTTCTTTCCTTCCCACCAGGAATTACAGCATCCCTCTAGCTTCATGTTCCCAGCATAAGGCAGATGCTTTTGACTTAAGAAAAAAAAAGTCTCTCCCTTTCAGATGGCTCCCAATAGTTTGAGTAAAGGAACTTTCCTTTCCTTTTTATTTAAATGTAAGAGTATGCTATTTATGCAGCCATTGATTTAAACTGATTGAATTGGGCATGAACTCCACATTACTTAAATATTTTTTTTTTCTTTTTTTTTTTTTTTGGGGGGGGTCACACCCGGCGATGCACAGGGGTTACTCCTGGTTTTGCACTCAGGAATTACTCCTGGCGGTGCTTAGGGGACCATATGGGATATGGGATGCTGGGATTCAAACCCGGGTTGGCCGCGTGCAAGGCAAATGCCCTACCCGCTATGCTATCGCTCCAGCCCCTACTTAAATATTTTTAATAAAAAAATTTTAATTGAATATCTGTGAGATAGACCATTATGAGGCTGTTCGTAATTGGGCTTCAGTCATACAATTATCCAGCATCCGTCCCTCTTTCAGTGTACGTTTTCCACCACCGCTGTCCCCAATTTCCTCCCACCATCCCCCAACACATCACCCCCCACCCCTAGCCTCCCTGTATGGGAGGAACTTTGAGTAAAGGACTTTTCATCTCTCTGCTGGTCCTCAGCACCCAATACTGTTTCATGTTTCATGGTTACTACATTTACTACAATGTTTCATGTTTACTACGTGTCCTTTGATCCCTTTCTTTGCTTCTGTGGGGTGGGGGGAGGAGAAATTTTGTAGGACTTAACTCTACCTAGAAGCTGGAGGTGATTTCAAAGAAATCTCTTCTATGGCCTCACTTAAATTTGTTAAATTTCTCCTAATCATTCCGAATTTTAGGGAAGAAATTATTTGCCAGCTGCTGGGTGACCCACAGAAATTCTTGAAAGCGACGGCACGCAGGCCGAAATGATGTCTTTTGTGATCGTGTTCCTAAGTTCTCGTGCACCCTGGGAATATGCTCTCTGCGTTGGCTTGTGTTCCTTGAAGAAATGTTCTTGTTGGGCTAGTATAAATCACATTAGCGTTATTGTACGCCGTCTTTGTAAAATATGCTTTCATGTTTAGCCCCTTGACAAATGTATGTAGTAATTCCATTACCCTTTTCTTCCCCCATGATCTCCAAGACCCGTTGGGGGAGATGGAGATGTAAATTACTGCACATACCGCGCTCCTCTGCCTTCTTTCAGGGCAGAGGGTCCCTGCACAGCTAAGGTCTGAGCCACCTTCTGCCTCTGTAATTACTTTACTTTTACTGATGAGCCAAAGAACGCGATCAAATGTGGATAGGCCTTTAATTCCATGCAAATGTCCTGGGAATGATTGGGCTTCGGGAAAGGACTGCCTCTGTGATGGGCTTTCCGTTTTATGATTATTCTCCATTTAGACTATGTTCTGGTGGGGTATGAATTTCATTCTCACTCCAGTGCTCCAGAAGGGAGAGCTTCCATCCTCTCCTCTGATTACTGAGGAATTGTTTCCTTAAATCATTACAGTTGGCAGAGAACACAGATACTGGTTTTTGTTTTGCTTTATTTTTATTTTTTCTCCTTGAAGAAAGGGATCTAAAAAAAAATTTAAAGCTTATTTTCCGTCCACCCCTTCTTTCTTGATCCAGGAACATTTGAGATTATCATTAATGCTGGGTCATTTCTAACGTGGCCAACACAATTGTTGAATTTGTGGTTTCAGCGGATTTGCAGTTTGGCTTTTCATCTTTGACTAATGATTGCTTTTAGGCCTTTGTGGCATATTCATTTTTCCTAACATTTTAAATAAATACTGAACTGTCATGGAAACCAGTGCTCATTTCTTTCTCTCTCTATGCGTGTGTCTGTTTGGGATGTTTTTCTTCAATAGTGACTTCAGTTGCTATTTAGGAGTGTGAAATCTATACCTCTCTTTGATGCCTTTTGGTACCGCTGGCCTGGGCCATTCTAATGAGTGAGATGACAGAGATCAAGGAAGTGAGCGAGGAGGATCTGCCCAGATGACTAAGAACAGTCGTTTAGTTTATGCCTTTACTCCTTTATACTCTTCACAACTGTGATTTTTCCTTTCCTTTCCTTTCCTTTCCTTTCCTTTCCTTTCCTTTCCTTTCCTTTCCTTTCCTTTCCTTTCCTTTCCTTTCCTTTCCTTTCCTTTCCTTTCCTTTTCCTTTCCTTTCCTTTCCTTTCCTTTCCTTTCCTTTTTTTTTCCTTTCCTTTCCCTTTCCCTTTCCTTTCCCTTCTCCTTTCCTTTCCTTTTCCTTTCCTTTCCTTTCCTCTTTCCTTTCCTTTCCTTCCCTTCCCTTCCCTTTCCTTCCCGTCCCTTTCCCGTCCCTTCCCTTCCCTTCCCTTCCTTCCCTTCCCTTCCCTTCCCTTTCCCTTCCCTTCCCTTCCCTTCCCTTCCCTTTCCCTCCTTTCCTTCTCTTCCTCTTCTCTTTTCTTTTCTTTTCTTTTTCTTTTTTGTGCGGTCCTACTAAGTGTGGAGTATGAGGCACACCTGGGAAGCTACAGGCTAGACCAAGAGGGACAGGGATGATGTTCAGGACGATATGCCAAGGAGCACACGATTGCGAGTCACATAAATGCTGTGGGTTGAGGGGAAGTTAATCATATTGCCCCTCTCAGCTGAAAAGGAGCTGTAGGAGGCTGCCAGGCTCCAAAGAGCAGGTAGAACTTTTCCAAACATCCAGACATTCCCTGGAGAGCTCCAATTTTATCAAGTACTGTTGGTTGCTGGCCTGGAACTGACAGGCTCACTTTGTTCACCTTCGGTAGGACGCCAGCCAGACTGCACCCGAAAACGCAGCTCTGCACTCCTCCTGGTCACCAGCCATTGCCTTTGTCCTGCAGCAGAGAGCTGGTGTCTGCACGCCCAGCCACCTCCCCTGCTCGCTACGGTGTCCTTCCTTCCTTCCTTCCTTCCTTCCTTCCTTCCTTCCTTCCTTCCTTCCTTCCTTCCTTCCTTCCTTCCTTCCTTCCTTCCTTCCTTCCTTCCTTCCTTCCTTCCTTCCTTCCTTCCTTCCTTCCTTCCTTCCTTCCTTCCTCCCTCCCTTCTTCTCTCCCTCCCTCCCCCTCCCTCCCCCCTTCCTCCCTTCCTCCCTCCCTCCCTCCCTCCCTCCCTCCCTCCCTCCCTCCCTCCCTTTCTTTCTTCCTTCCTTCCTTCCTTCCTTCCTTCCTTCCTTCCTTCCTTCCTTCCTTCCTTCCTTCCTTCCTTCCTTCCTTCCTTCCTTCCTTCCTTCCTTCCTTCCTTCCTTCCTTCCTTCCTTCCTTCCTCTTTCTTCCTTTCTTTCTCTCTGTTTCTTCTTTCTGTTTTTTTTTTTTTTTGAATCACCATGAGCTAGAGCATTACAAACCTTTTCATGATTGGGCTTCAATCATACAATGCTACAACACCCATCCCTCCACCAGTGTAATTCCTCAGTCCCAGTTTCCCTCCCACCCACCCCCAACTCCCTCCTACCCAGCCTGCCTCCATGACAGGCCGCCCCCTCTCATTTTAGGCATTATGGTTTGCAATACAGATGCTGAGAGGACATCATGTCTATCCCTTTACCATCCCTTTACCTACTTCCAACACTCAGTTCTCATCCATAGTGCTCATTTCCAACTATTGTCACACTGGACCCTCCTCTATCTTGTCTACCCTCCACCCCCACACACTTGTGGTAATTTCCAGCCATTGAGCAGTTCTCTTGGCCTCCAGGGTGTTTTTTTTTCAGTTTGTCTGTTGCTTTTGATATATATTTGGTTTGGGGGCCATACCTGGCAGTGCCAGGGATTGGGCCTGGGTCTCCCCGCTGCAGTGCATGCTCTCAAACCTTCTCAGCTATTTCCCTGCCTCTTCCCGGGCACTCTGCAGTGAGCCCAGCATGGAGAGTCCTCCTCTCTTTTTCTGATAGTTTGTGAGTGCGGGAGTATGAGGCAGATGCTAACTCCTAGGTCAGCTGGTGCCGGGAAGGGTGAGGGGCTGTCATGTGGCGAGAAGGCAAACTGCACTTAGGCCTTGTAGACCCCAGTGGGGAGCACAGATCTCACTCAGCCTGAGCAGGGCCGCTGCTTTCAGCCTGGTGTTCTCAGGAGAGGTGCTAACTGCACAGCTCCCGGGCCTGCTCAGGTCTTACCTGCCAGTCACCAAGCTTCCTGGGAGGCTTTTTACAAAGGCGGCCACTTGCAGAGGTGAGACTAAGGGGACCCTTGCAGAAAGGTAGGGTCTCTAGGCCTTGCCCCTTCGCCTTCTCCCTGAGTAAAATCCCCATGGTGCTCTTCTTTCTCCTCTGACCATGCCAATATTCAAACCAAGCAGAAACCCAGCGCTTGGATGCGGAGAGCAAACTGGGGTTGGCGAGTGGTGATGGGAAGGTGCAACTATATGGCACGGAGGGATGGAAACTGGACTTTTGGGAGCAATTATGATGTAAGATTCATGATCTTGAATTCTAATGCCATACTCCTGAAATTTGTAGAGTGCTGTAAGACCCTTGTCAACTCAATAAGTGTTTATTTAGAAAAACAACACTGAGGGGTTAGAGCGATAGCACAGCGGGTAGGGCATTTGCCTTGCACGTGGCCGACCCGGGTTTGATTCCCAGTATCCCATATGGTCCCCTGAGCACCGCCAGGGGTAATTCCTGAGTGCAGAACCAGGAGTAACCCCTGTGCATTGCCAGGTGTGACCCAAAAAGAAAAAAAAAAGAAAAAAGAAAAACAACACTGAGAGCCCCAGGATGATGGCCCTTGAGGGGCAGGAAAGGGGACAGTAGCCGGGAGAATTGGTGGGACCAGCTGGTTACCTGTTGTGATGACTCAGAGAGCTGTTCAGGGAATAGGAACCCACCACCTCTTTCTCCTCCTCCCTCTAATCCCCGAATCCACTGGGAACCGCCAGGGACAGGTCACCTGTGATCTCAGAGGTCAACCTTTCTGGTGGCGAGGGCCCGAGTGGGTTCATGGGGCAAATCAATGCTCTTTTTGTAGCATAGGACTTGGTCTGTGTCGTTCCATTGGACCCTGACAACCCAATGGAGTCAGTGCTAGTGCCACACCCATCTTGCAGATGGACAAATTAAGGCTGCAGGGTTCAAGATATGTTGGCATTTGATCCAGACCCAAGCCCAGACCCTGGGATCCCTTGACCTCTCCATGGCTGAGCCTGCAAGCCACAGATCTGGGAGGTTCCCTGCAGTGAGTGGCTTCCTGGGGAAAGTCAGAGGAGCAAAGTGACCACCTGGCAAGTCTCCGTCCCAGGACTCCACACTGCTTCCTGTTCCCCTGCCCCCACCCCCACCCCACTCATTCTCTTGTGGTCCAAATTTCCCAGAACTGGGAAGAACAGGGCAGGGTCAGCCCCCAAATCAAGGATGAGCCTGGCAAAGAAGCATCATTGGGTTCCCAGGGCATCCTCTCCCTATCTCCTTTCCACAGCTACCCCTGGGGCTGTGGGCAGGCCCCAGATACTTGGGGGGAGATGTGGTTTGATGATGGTTAAATGGAAACAGTGATGTGCACCAGAAAACGTTCAAGATATGTGGGTTCTAGGGGAAAAGGAAACAGTTTCAGGAAAATCCCACACATAGGTGGGGATTTTCCTTTATAGCGTCATGTCATTCCTTTATAGCCATGTTGAAAAGATTTAAAAACAACTCTGACATAGGAGGTTGACTTTATAGAAACTTAAGATCTTCAAATTGTAAGTTGGACCCTTTGCCAAAAGCTTACCAAGGCTGTAGAAGTGGCTGTGCGCTCCCCAGGGAAAGTACCACTTGGCAGATGAATGGCCGGCTGCTTCCGGTAACCTAATGGCTTCATACAGATGTTTCACATCTTCTTTGCAATGCTTTGCACCCCATAATTATTGCACCCAGCATTCTTTCTGGGCAATGTTGACTGCATACATCCTCTAATTAAAAATTATATGTATTCCGACCCAGCAATACCACTCCTGGGCATATATCCCGGAGAGGCAAAAAGGTATAGTTGAAATGACATCTGCATCTTTATGTTCATTGCAGCACTGTTTACAATAGCCACAATCTGGAAAAAAAACGGAATGCCCAAAAACCGATAACTGGTTAAAGAATTTTTGGTACATCTACACAATGGAATACTATGCAGCTGTTGGAAAAGATGAAATAATGAAGTTTGCATATAAGTGGATCAACATGGAAAGTATCATGTTGAGTGAAATGATCAGAAAGAGAGGGAGAGACATAGAAAGATCGCACTCATCTGTGGAATATAAAGTAACAGAATGGGAGATTAACACCCAAGAGTTGTAGAGATAAGGACCAGGAGGTCTGCCCCACAGCTTGGACCTCACATGCTGGGGGAAAAGGCAGCTGAGATAGAGAAGGGAACACCTAGTAGAGGATGTTGGGAGGACCCACTCGGGTTGAAAGATGCGTGCTGAAAGTAGGCTATAGACCGAACATGATGGCCACTTAATACCTCTATTGCAAACTACAACACCCAAAAGGAGAGAGAACAAAAGGGAATGCCCTGACGCAGAGGCAGGGTGGGGTAATGGGGGTTTGGGTGGAGGTGGTGGGAGGGATAGTGGGAACACTGGTGGAGGAGAATGAGCACCGGTGGAGGGATGTAAACGATCACTGTATGAGTGAAATGCAAACATGAAGATTCATAAGTTTGTAACTATATCTCACGGTGATTCACTAATAAAAATTTTTTTTTAATTTTATGTATTCCCCTTTGGGAGTAATATCAAGATCTTATGGGAATATGCTAGCTAAACCCTGTGGCTCTTCCACTAAATACTAGGAGGTAGGACTTGGTCTTAGGTGCTAGAGCACATGCTTTGCATGTGGGAGCCCTGGGTTCAGTCCTTAGCACCTCCAGGAGCAGTTCCTGAGCACTGTCCCAGGAGTAGCCCCTAAATACCACCAGGCTTGGTGAGTTCATACAAAGGTTAAGGCTCTTGCCTTGCATGTGGCTGCGACAATGATTCTAGTTCCAGCATCACATGTGATCCCTTAGGTACAGTCCCTGGGCATAGAGCCAGGTGTGCCCCCCAACCCCCCACCAGGGAGAAATCACTGCCTAACAGAGTGACCCTGGGGAAGTCTTCAGAGCTCTGGGATTATCGATAAAGGCTTCCTGGAAGATGTCACAGTAAAGCTGAGGCCTGAAAACTCTGATAGGGAAGGCAGGGAACAGAGGAGATATGGAATGTTCCAGACAGAGAGCAAAGCACCTGCTGAGAGCAGAGCAGCACCTATGCCAAGGGAAAGAGAGCACAAAAAGTTCAAGTGGGGTGGGCGTGGGGGCCAGAGGGAGAGTGCAGTGGGTAGCGCTCTTTCCTTGCATGTGGCTGATCCCTGGAACCCCATATGGTTCTTCTGGTCCTGTCAGGAATGATCCCTGAGCACAGTCTGGAGTAAGCCCAGAGAAGAGAGCAAGAAGCATTTCCCACTTTTTCCGTACCACCTTCTATTTTTACATGATTTCAATAATAGGGATCTGTATCGCTATTATAATAAAGATCAAGTCAAGAAATCCAATTAAAATGATTTTAAAAATCCACCTTGGAGTTTTTAATTAATTAGGTCTTGGCAAAGACCTGAACAGATAGCTCCTCAAAGGAGATTTTTCGATGGCAAATAAGAACCCCATCACGTATCACCAGGGAATTTCAAATCACCGCAGTAAGAAGCTTCTCTCAGACATTGGAATGACTCAAATCTAAAACGCTGACAACCCCAAATGCTGGCAAAGACATGGAACCAAAGGAACTCTCCTCCAGTGCTGGTGGGAAAACAAAATGGTACAAGGCGAAATGGAAGGGCCAAGCGGAAGAGTGGCTGACAGTCTGTCGCAGAACAAATCTGACTCTTCCCCAAAGAGCCAGCAATTGTGCTCCTTGATAGTCACCCACAGGCATGGAAGACGTGCTGGTAAGACAGAATTCTAGACACAGATGGTTATAGGCCCCTTAATCCTGATTGCCAAGACTTGGAAGCACGTGCGATGCCATCCAGGGCATGAAGAGGTAGAGCGTGTGTCATCCTTCATGTGTGTCACATCCTTCATGTGGACTTGAAAGGGGAATTATCAAGTCATACAAAGTCATAGGAGAAACTTAAAACGGTATTTCTCAGTAAAAATAGGGGGGGACTGTGTGGGTCCAGCTTCTTAAATAGGCAATTACGTAGATGGTAAAATAATGAGTTGCAGCAGGGGTGAGGTGGGGATGATGGCTGAATGGGCAAGAAAAAAACGCCCTGCACAAGTCTGCAGAGGGGGGCGTAGCTAGTACTCAAGCCCACCGCAGAAACGCCACTACGAGTGAGACTGGTTCCTGAGATGTCAGAGTCAGCAATGACATCAGCGACAGAGAGGACCGCGGGGAGGACAGGACCTCGCCTTGCTATTGGGACCCCGGGGGAGGTGAGGGACCCTTCACCTCCTGCTCAGAGCACTACTATCTCTTTGTTGTTGTTTTGGGGCCGCACCCGGCTGTGCTCAGGGATCACTCCTGGCTGGTACTTGGGGTCCCATATGTGGTGCTGAGGATTGAAGCTGGGTCAGGAGTTCCTGAGGTGTTTTATTCCTAGTAATATTTTTTTTCCTTTTTTTCTTTTATTTAAAAAAATTTTTATTTTAATTTATTTTTTTTAAATTGGGGATTTTTTTCTTTTTGGGTCACACCTGGCAATGTACAGGGGTTACTTCTGGCTCTACACTCAGGAATTAACTCCTGGTGGTGCTCAGGGGACCATATGGGATGCTGGGAATCGAACCCCGGTCGGTTGTGTGCAAGGCAAATGCCCTACCTGCTGTGCGATTGCTCCAGCCCCCTTTTTCTTTTTTATAAAGTGTTAGTTTTATTTGATCATTGTATAGAAACTCTGGCTTTGTCACTGTTATTCCTTTTTTAAAAAGATGACTTTTTGGGGGGGAGGATGAAGAGGAGATCTCCCAAGTGGGTCCTCCAGCTATGTATGTTTTGGGTGTCATAAAGTTGTTCATGCATGAGAAATGCATGAGCGGTGGGCAGGCAGGAGAGTCACCCACTTTTCTCAGGACTGCAGTCATGGAGTATGTGGCCTCTACCACTCACCTCTTCTTTCACTTAGTACAGTTTCTTTCTTTTTTGTTTTGTTTTTGAGTCTTACCTTGCAGTGCTCAGTGATCACTGCTGGTGAGCTCAGGGGACCGGGTGGGGTGCCCAGGGATGGAACCTGTGGATTGGGATTGGGCCCAGGTCAGGGCTTTGCAAAGTCAGTGCCTTACTATTCTTTGGCTTCTTCACATATATCTTTAAGGTTTACCCTAAAAGGTTTATCCCACATCTTGGGATGTTCCAGTATATTCTTTCTTTTTAACAGCTGCATAATATTCCCCCCATACAGACTTAACCACTTTATTTATCTGACCATGTATCTGTGTACAAGGTTTAGTCTGGGAATACATTTTCCCTTCTCCTGGGCATGAAACTAGGAATTCAAATGATGGGTCCTATCATAACTTTCTAACATTTTGAGGAACTGCCTGGCTGTTTTATCAAACTCACCTTTACTCCTAGTAACATTTTTCTTCTTCTTCTTTTTTTTTTAAAGAGTTGGTTTTTGATAATATAAACCAAAAATTTTGATAAAATCATCCCCGGATACCCCCGTCATTCTTTTCCCATCTTCCTGTCAGGAGTGTGGGGAATGTCCCTGTGCCTCCAGATTGGTGGCTGTGATGAGAGTTCTGGATCACATCTCCAGCGTCTGTATTTCTCTTATTCTCAAAGTGCTGCGAACAGCCACAGGGGATGGGGAACTTGTCATAAATGGAGACGGGGACCCCCACCCCGACCCACTGAGTCAGAAACTCTGGCCGCTCACCACCACCATACATTCCTCTGAGGCTTGATAGATGTTGGAGGGTCCCTCCATGAGGGTGTTCCCAAGGAGCAGCAGCTCTGGGAAGCCAAGACCCGGTTGCAAAGTGGTTTATCTGATCTCTGTCCGTCCCCCAGTGTCATTTGCACCTTCCCCCGGAGACCAGCCCTCTGGGCTCAGGCCAGTCAGCCATTCTTGCTTTCCCCCGGGTCTCTGCAGAGACACAGGCCTGTGCCTGGCACCTGTCTGGCCGTGCCCACGGATGGCATCAGGTCCCCCTGCAACTGGATGCGCCCCCATGGAGCAGGGCGTGTCTCACCCCAGGTTTGTCTCCACAGGAGTACATGCACTACCTGCTCCGCCTGGAGCACCGAGCTGAGGAGCAGTTCCTGGAGCATTGGCTGAACCCCCACTGCAAGCCTCACTGCGACAGGAACTTGGTGCATCCCGTGTAAGGGCTCGGGCCGGCTCCGGTAGGTGCTTCTCCCCAGCCTGCTGGACCAGTGCGGGTGGGAGGTCCCTCTGAGAACATGTTTCTGGAGAAGGTGGCTGGCTGGCAGTGGGGCGGGCAGTGGCAAGGGCGAGGCAGGGGAGGGCGCAGGGTCAGAGATGCGGTGAGCAGGGCTGGTGGTCACAGCACACGGGCAGGGGTGATGCCACTCAGGGAAGGCTGGGACCCCGCTGGCCGTCCAGAACGGTCTCTCTGGCGTCGCGGTCTGGAGCAGGGGCCTGTGCAGATCGGGTCCCAGTGCCGCCATTGGCAGCATCAGCGCCTCCTTCTTACCTTCCTGCAACTGGAACTCGAGCCTGGCTCTGCCTGGTGCCTCCGTCTCCCCTCTTCCTCTTTCCCTCTTCCAGCCCACCTGAGTCCCCTGCAGGTCTGCAAACCCTCCTCTGCATCTTGGGGTCCTGGGGAGGGACGTTCCTGCTTCTCTCACAATCTCTGTTCCCAGCTCTTTGGCCCCTTTTCCACATCCTGGTGGAAGGTGAAGCCAAATGTGGTTTTGGTGGTTTAGCAGAGTGTCATTCCTTCTGCGGGGATCGCTGTGGATGAGCCCTGGAGTGCGTGATGGGCCATCATAAGCACCCAGAGGTACTGTGGGTCTTGGTGCTGTTGACTGTGTTACTGTAGGTAGTTACAGGGACTCCCTTTTCATTCCAAAGTGGGTGATGCCCAAACACAGCTCCAGCAGGTCAGAATGTTCCAGAAGGTCGGTTGTTGCCCAGGGTGAGTGTGTCTCTGTGTGTGTGTGTATTTCTGTGTGAAGTGAACGTGTCTATGTGTGTGTGAGTGTGTGCTTGAGTGTGTGAGCATATGTCTGTGAGTATGTGTATGTGTGTGTGTTTGAAAAAGTATGATTCTGGGTGAGTGTTTGTGAGCATGTGAGAGTGAATGTGTGTCTGTGGGTCTCTGAGAGAGTGTTAGTGCGTCTCAGTGTGAATCTGTCTATGTATGGTTCTGAGTGTGTATGAGGGAGTGTCTGTGTGAATCGATAGGAGTCTGTGCGAGGGTATGTGACAATGAGTCTGTGTGTGAGTGTCTGTGTCTGTGTGAGTGTGTCTCTGTGTGAGAGTGTGTAAGTCTGTGTGAGAGTGTGTGTACACGTTTGTGTGTGTGTGTGTGGACTTGAAGCATCCCTCTCCTACCCTCCCCCCTCCCCCAGGAAATGACAGTCTATGGCTGTTTCCTCCTTGTGCCAAGTCTCCTCCTTCCCCATCCTCCTCTTCCTCAACCTCCTCCTCCTCCTGATGCTGGTTTCCCTTCTTTTTCCAGCACCCATTCGGATAAACGTCAGCCTGGATGGTGGTGGAACAGGACCCACGTCTCCTTTCATCTTTTTGCCCCGTGGAAGCGGGTTTTCCTGCCCTGGGGAGCGGGTGCTTGTCACCGGTGCCCTGGGAGGGGGGTGGTAGCAGTCTCTGTGCAGCCTCAGTTTCCTGACCTGCTTGACTCATGCTGACTATCAGCCCTGCTTGTCATTAGCTTGGCTTTACCCCCCACCCCCCACTCGAATGGGTGGTGGTGGGGGACCGTGCTGTGGGCTGGTGGAGACCGAGGGGTCATCCACTCCTTGTCAGTTCCTTGTGCCTCATTTTCCCTGCTCTAATAAACCTCGCTGTCCAAGCTGCTCTGGGCGGCTCCTCCTTCCCTTTCCGACGAGAAAGCAGAGGAGACCCTTCCCTGTTTGCCTCTGAGGAGCTGCGCCCACCAAGCCCTGCTCTCTGAAGGGAAGAGTGGCCGGGCGTCTCTGGAGATTTGGGGGTGGGGGCATCGCTTGGTGCAGGGACATACCCCGACCTCCTAGCCAAGCACACGTTTCTGGTGAAAAGTGGGTTCAGTGCCTGACTGCCCCTCCCACAGCCCCCAGAATCAGAGATCCGGCAATCAAGCAGCCACCAAAGCAGAAATGTGGAGGGCAAAAGAGTGGGCTGGGCTGGCCTAGGGGGGCTCAGGCACCCTCAAAAAGTAGGCTGGGGTGGGGGGAAGCCATTTGTGCGTGTGTCCTGGCCTGCCCCTCTCCC
Source organism: Sorex araneus (assembly GCF_027595985.1). NCBI lineage: Eukaryota > Metazoa > Chordata > Mammalia > Eulipotyphla > Soricidae > Sorex > Sorex araneus. Next base: position 207,404,989 of record NC_073304.1, read on the forward strand.
TGGTGGAGGTGATGGCTGGGTACCGGGACCCGGCTCTAGGGACACCTGCCTCTAGGGGTTCCCCAAGAAGGGGGGCATTGAAAATGCCTGTGGGGGTTAGGACTCAAGTGACTCAGGCTTACAGTGCTCCTCCAGAGGAGGGTGCAGGCTCACAGGGAGCAGAAACCCGGAGCTTGGCTGACATCTCAGCGGGGTGATTCTCTTGTGAACAGAAGGGAACCCTTCTCTGTCTCCCAGAGCCTGATTGCTATTTGGGGGGCTCCCACACGGTCCTCAGAGGGGCCAGGGGCCGTTCCTGCTGTCACTCAGCCAGTTGTGCTGGCAGGCCAGCAGGAGGGGCGAAGACGTGGTGCTGCCTGCACAGTAGGCCACCGCCCCCCCCAGAAGTTCTCAAGGCCTCTGGGTTGCACCCGATAAGGCTTGGGTTGGGTGGTGCCAGGAATAGAACCCGGGTCAGCCCAAGCTAGGCACCTGCTGGAGCCGCCATGCTATTTCCCTGCTCCAGAGCCTGGATTTTAACCTCCTTCCCTTGACGTACATGAGGCATGTGCTAGCCCAGAACACGCGCGAGGCCACAGAGCAAGGGCTGGCGCTTGGTTCTCGTGGCTCACGGCGCCGTCTGCTCCCGCTCACAGCAGATCTCAGAGGGTCACCTCGGTAGCAGCACTGAGCCGGTGGGCCGGTAACCCAAGCTACATTCCAGTCCGGGCCCTACTGCTGACTTGCTGTGTGCTCTTGGGCGAGCTGATCAACCACTCTGGGCCTCAACTCCCTGACCTGTAAAGTGGGAATAATAGTGTTTAGTTCACCATGTACTTGTGGAGCTGGGGAAATGGCCCGATAGGCTGGAGCGCATGCGTTCCATGCAGGAGCCCTGAATTCAGACCCTGGCATTTGCTTGGTCCCCCAAGCACTACTGGGAGTGACCCCTGAGCACTAAGCTGGAAATAGCCCCCTCTTCTCACAGTGCTGCTGGTGTGGCCCCCCCAAACCAAAATGTTACCGTGATCGTTCTTTGCAGAATTACCAGTATTTATTTATTTATTTATTTTGCCTTTTGGGTCACACCTGGCGATGCACAGGGGTTACTCCTGGCTCTGCACTCTGGAATTACCCTTGGCGGAGCTCAGGGCACCATATGGGATGCTGGGAATCGAACCCGGGTCGGCCGCGTGCAAGGCAAATGCCCTACCCGCTGTGCTATCACTCCAGCCCCTAATTATTTATTTTTTATTTAGGCCATGTTTTAATATCATTATTAAAATTTTGTTTTTCTTATTTTTTAACCCATTCTCTGTCATTTTGTTGTTGTACTGACTGGGGGGAGGGGGGTCACACACTGCCAATTCAGTGGGTGCATGCACACTCCTGACTGTGGTTCACTGTGATGCGTGCTCGCCCCCGGTCGCAGCTCTCCGTGGTGCGTCTCATGGAGCACTGGGGAGGAGTGTAGGACTCCCCCAGAAGAGTGGCAGGCCTAGCCGTGCAGGCTCCCTCTGCGAGCTTGCCAGAGCTCCCTGCCCAGAGAACCCTGGGGCGGGGCCTGGCTGCTGGCTTCCACCTTGGGCAGCCAGGAAGCTCAGGCCCCTCGCCTTCCGTAGCTGCCGTGCGCCTTCTGGGGGCGCAGCTTGCTGTTGGTGACAGCCCTGTTCCTTCTTTCATACCATCTTCACCCCTCTGGAAGTACCCCAGGCCTCCGGCACGCAGAGCCTGGACTGGGCCAGGCGCGCCCTCTCTCCAGCGTGTGTGTGTGTGTGTGTGTGTGTGTGTGTGTGTGTGTGTGTGTGTGAGTGTGTGTGTGCGCGTTTCGGTTCCGTCCCTCTGGCTGTGTCTGGGAGTCGGGCCGAGAAGCGCAGGGGAATTCTTTGTTGAACAGGCTGCAGAGCTCCCCAACTTCTCTCTATATGGCCGCCCCATTTTCTGTTCCCGTAAGCAATGGGCGAGGTTTCCCATTTCTTCACTTCCTTGCTGACACTTGTTATCTTCTGCTCTCCTGAATAGAGCCATCCTAACGTGTGTACGTGTGTGTGTGTGTGGGAGGGGGGGGGGCGCGGTCATGGGATGTTTTACATTCTTTTTTTTTTTCCTGTTTGGGTCACACCCGGCGATGCCCAGGCAGGGGTTACTCCTGGCTCATGAATTCAGGAATTACTCCTGGCGGTACTCGGGGAATGCTGGGAATTGAACCCGGGTCAGCCGCATGCAAGGCAAACACCCTACCCGGTGTGCTATGGCTCTGGCCCACATTCTTATTTCCCTCTGGCTAATAACACTGAATCCCCCTTCCTGTGCTTGTTGGTTCCTTGTGCCCTTTCTTGGGAGAAATATCTATTTAAGTCCTTTCCCTGAGAGTTAAAATTGGGCCCCCTCGCCATTCTGCTGTTGGCTGATGTTTTTGTAGTGGGTGAGGGCAGAGCCCAGGGAGGGTGATCTCCTGGCTGCTCCCAGTGTCTTCTTCTGTAAAGTGGGGTCAATAACAGAACCCACATCGAAGGTGGCTGTGGGGAGAAGAGTCCTGCAGTCCACCAAGCTCTTGTGGCTTTGCTGAGCTCCGGGTGGATTTGTGCTGGGTAATCGAACGCCTGAACTGCCCATGACATGAGCCTAACAATAGTGACTAAACAAGAAATCACCAGAGGCGAGTAACTGCTGGGAAGAAGATACAGCAGTGATGCAACCAGGGGTAACTGGAAGGAAGGCTATTTTTGGTGGGGTGGATAAGGAAGGCTTTTCGGAGGAGGTGACACTTGAGCTGACACCGGAATGACAGGAAGGAGCCAACTGCTTTCATCCATGGACAGGAAGAGCATTCCAGGCTGAGGGAACGGCCGGCCGGGGCAATGGTCTTAAGACAGGAACAGTCCTGCGGGCTCAAGAAGCTGCTGGGGGGAGTGGGGGCTGGGAGGGAGGGCAGGCTGCAGGGGCAGGGCTGGGCGTTCCCTGGGTGGGGGGCTCTGGCCGACAGAGACGGTGTGGAGAGGCGGAAACTGCTGAGGCAGGAAGCCTGGCTGTCCAGGTCTCTCTGCATTAGCCTGGACACTTGCAAAGACCTTTCCGGGTTTCTCTGTTCAAGGTGGGGCTGGTTGGGCTGGGGACAGATTTCAAAGGGCCAGAGCTCGCGCTTTGCATGTTGGATCCCTGATACCACAAAGTCCCTCAAGCACCTCTGGAGTGACCCCTAAGCACTGCCAGGTGTGGCCCTAAAACCAAATATACCCCCCCTCCAGGAAGCCAGAATGGGGTCACACCCACTCACTGTGGGGCCTGCTCTGAAGCTGAGATGAAAGGAAATGCAGAGGACGGCACTCATGCCAGATATGTTGATTCCACACCCACCCCACCCCCCGCAAATACACCCTGTAGCACTGATGTTGTTCATCAATTTGCTCAAGCGGGCACCAGTAACGTCTCCATATTCGATATGTTTTTGGCATATCGAATACGCCATGGGTAGCTTGCCAGGCTCTGCTGTGTGGGCAGGTACTCTAGGTAGCTTGCCTGGCTCTCCGAGAGGGATGGAGGAATTGAACCCAGGTCGGCCCTGTGCAAGGCAAACACCCTACCCACTGTGCTATCGCTCCAGCCCCCAAACACATACACTTTTTTTTTAAGTAAATAGATTTTATTTAGAGGTTTCTGAGGGAAGGAGGAAGGGATAAGTGTGAGAGAGAATAGTAAGAATAGCGCACTCAAGAGAGAACGCGGGCTTCTCCAAGGGTGGAGGAAGCCCCTACACATAACCGAGCTTTAGACACAAAAGTATGAAAGCATGAAAGTACAGATCTCAAGAGGGGAGATGAGGGGGGACACATGTGCTCGGCCACGTGGGCACAAGCAGCACATGGGCTCAGGCAGCATATGCGCCCACATACACTTTCTTTAAACACCATTATTTACAAAGTTGTGCGTGAGGATTTGTTACAGGCATCCAATATCCCAACCCCAATTCCACCACCACCGCCATCATCCCTCCACCACTGTCTCCGCTTCCCCAACCACCCCCAAGCCTGCCCCTGTAACAGCCACAGTAATTTAATTTGCATTACTTGGTACCATTCTCTGGCAAATGAAGTGATCAAAAAATTATTTCCATAGGAAATAATGTGTGAAGATTGTTGTAGCTCACCAAGAGGATGATACTGACCCCAGGGACAGGGCCAGGGGATGGGTGATGACAGCCCAGTGACTTCCCTTGTGGCGGCCAAAGCAGGGTATGGGTGTGCTTGCGAACATCGTGTCGCAGGATGGGCTGGAGGAGCGGGCTCGCGCTGCTCTGTCTCAGGGCCACGCTTCAAGTGTCCTTCTACCCGCCCTCCCGCCTTTCCCGAGCCTTCTCACCTGGCTCCTGAGCCCATTTCATTCATTTCCCACACTGCTTGGTCCCGCGAGCATCTCCAGGTGCAGCGCTGGAGCTGGGGAGACCCGGCACCACAGGCCTGAGTAGCATCGCAGTCTCGGGCCCTCCTCGCTTTGGTCCACGGCTCAGCTGGCCAAAAACCACTGGTGGGGCTCCCAGACCTCCTGGAAATCTCCTCAAAAGGCTTCTGTCCAGGGGCTGGAGCAATAGCACCACGTGTAGGGCGTTTGCCTTGCATGCAGCCAACCCGGGTTCAATTCCCAGCATCCCATATGGTTCCCTGGGCACCAAAAGGCTTCCGTCCATTTGGGGTGCCCCCCTGGAGGGGCATGAGGCTTTTTTTTGCTTTTTGGGTCACACCTGGCGATGCACAGGGGTTACTCCTGGCTCATGCATTCAGGAATCACTCCTGGCAGTGCTTGGGGGGACCATATGGGATGCTGGGAATGGAACCCAGGTTGGCCTTGTGCAAGGCAAACGCCCTACCTGCTGTGCTACCACTCCAGCCCCCGGGGCATGAGGCTTTGAAGGCGAGAACCTTCTTATGACTTCTGAGGTCACTGCCGTCTTCTCTTGCACCAGTTGGACCCACCAGGTGGCAGCTCCCTGTTCTGCATTGCCACTGCCTCTGCACTTGGTCCTGAGTGGGGAGAGGCCTGCAGGAACTGGTGGGCAATGCCCCCGTCTCTCCACACTAGTGACCCAGTTCTGGTCAGCCCCGGTGGAAACTCCCGACTGGCAAGAGCTCTCTGAGGCCTCCCTGACTGGGCCAAGTGCTGGGCCCACCTCTCCCTAGTGGCCTCACCTCTCTGGGCCTCAGTTCTGTCATCTGTAACCGGGCAATAACATTAGCACTTACCGCCTGGGGCGGGGATGAGGATTCAAGACAGGTCAAGTGCTCGAAGGATCCAGACAGGTCAATGCTTGTAAAACGTCTTAAGAGATCTGAATCTGGTAGGAACTTGTGCAAGGGCTGGATGGGAAAGCCTCTCTCCCCCGCGTCCTCATGTGCACAGCGGGGTGTTCTCAGGCCAGGTAGGAGTCCCTGGGCAGTCAGCAGCTCATGCCGCTCTGCGTCCTGCTGGCCTGTGTCTGCAACGCCCAGAGAAACAGGCCTGGCCTTTGCTCCGGGACCTCAGGGAATCTCCACTCTAGGGACCTGGTGAAGGGATGAGAACTTGTCCGCGGTGTGTGCCTGTGTGTGTGTGTTCATGCCGTGGTGCGTCTGTCCTTGCGTGTGGTGTGCGTCTGGAATGGGTCCATGTCTGTGCATGTATGCTTGTGTACGTAAGTCGGTGTGCAGGTTTGTGGGGGCGTATGTGTGTGTCCACATGTGTGTCCACGTTGGGGCAGGCGATGGCAACCCCCCAGTGTCCTCTGCTACACGCGGCTTCCACAGGTTTGATGGAGCCCCAAAGGCCGGGAGCAGCGGCGCAGGAGCTGCGAGGGCTCAGTTGGCCACTAGGGGTCAGTGTGTCTCCGCTGTAGACCGCGGCCGCGCACCTTCGGGAGCCCGCACCACTGTCAGTTCTGACAGTTTGCAAGGCTGGGTCCTGACTTGGCAGGGAAAAATGAACGTATCTTTCTCTGTAGCAGAGAAGGGAACCCCGGCCACCCGAAGCACCAGCACACCCTCTCTGCAGGGACATGCAGAAGGTGGGGAAGCTGTCTCGTCCCTCACATTCCTGGGGTGAAGGAGTAAGAGTCCGACTGTGGTTTCTGCTCTGGTGATCTTGGTGCCGAGAGTGCGCCTAGGGGGGAAATTTGCTGAATTTTGTATTTCTTTATTTTCTACCTTGAGGAAGAGGAGGAGGAGAAGAAAGAAGAGGAGGAGGAGGAGGAGGAGTAGAGGAGGAGGAGGAGGAGGAGAAGGAGGAGGTTGTTAATGCTGACTGGTAGGACACAAAACGAAAAGGGATGGAAGTGATGTGTGCTAATAAATTAGGGCAGGAAATAAAGGGTCAGATTTTTTAGAGGGTCAGTTTCTCCCAGAGACACATCAGTAGGATTCTACCTAGGAGACACAGAAGGAAAGAAAGAAAGAAGGAAAGAAAGAAAGAAAGAAAGAAAGACAGGAAGGAAGGAGGAAAGAGAGAAAGAAAGAAAGAAAGAAAGAAAGAAAGAAAGAAAGAAAGAAAGAAAGAAAGAAAGAAAGAAAGAGCAAGCCCAGAAAACAAAACCCAGCCCCAAACCAAATCCACGTTGCATAATTCCCTCTCTGACTCTTTCTCTCCCACCGTCTTTATCTCCCCTTGCCCTCCTGGGGCCTCACCCGGTGGTGCTCAGGACTTACTTCTGGCTCTGTGCTCAGGGGTCACTCCTGGTGGGCCCGGGGGACCATATGTGGTGCCGGGGCTCAAACCCAGGTTGGCTGTGTGCATGACAAGCGTCCTGCCCCTGTACTATCATTCACCTGGCCTGTGAACCCAGACTGGCTGAGAGCACAGGTAACTGGGTGCCAAAAGGTAAGGAAGAGACTACCTCAGAGGCCCGCCGAGTTGGCGAGCGGCCCCTCCATCTCAGGCAGAGCCGGGGCCCAGAGGCGCCTGCAGGGTTTAGAGAATCAACTCCCCACCTCAAGGTTACGGGCCCACAGTCCAGTCTCCTCGTGCTCACGACACCCCTCAGCCCCAGACTCACCGAGGTGGGGCTCAACCCATGCCGGAACCTAACTCAGCCCATTTCCACAGCCTGACTCTCTCTGATCCTACCTGACAGCACCCAAGACTTGGGGCGCCCTGGGCGGCTCCTGTCTGCTCTTGGGCACGTGTGGACTCCAGGTGTAGGTGTCTGAGAAGCTGAAACTGGGGAGATTCACGGCAGCCCCTCCGGTGCGAGGGTGATCACGGATGTTTGGGATGGAATGAGCCACTGCTACCCGGAGCCCTTCTATAAGTAATAGTGGTCAACATCGATGGAACATATTTCCGTCCTAAATACGTGTGTGCTTTCTCTCTCTCTGAAGCCTCCCGCCATCCCTGGTGGTGGGCCTGAGTGCACAGTACTCAGTCTCATCATCTTCACTTTTATTTTTGAGGGGGGGGCGCGGGTGTGGGTTTTGGGCCACACCCAGCAGTGCTCAGGGCTTACTCCTGGCTGTGAGCTCAGGGATCACTCCTCTTGGGACTCGGGGATCCTCTGGGGTGCTGGGGCCGGAACCTGGGTTGGCTGTGTGCAAGGTAAGAGCCCGACCTTCCACACTATTCTCTGGCCTTCATCCCCTTCCAGGAGAAGATGCTGCTTGCCCAAGTGCCTGGCGGGGGTGCAGAGACACAGCACGTTCCTTCAGGGCCCCTGCCTGTTTGCATGCTGCGGCCTCTGTGCCCACTTGCGCAGGTACCGACAGCAAGGGGAGCGGGTGGTGTTTTCTCCGCTGCTCTCCAGAGAGAAAAGAACAACCAGGGCCGGGGCCTGAGGCCTCTGAAAGTGAACCCTGGCCTTGGTGTTGTTTTGGACCCAGTACATCCCCCTGGGGCCCGATGGAGCCAGACGGCCTGGGTTCAGATTTCACTCCTGCTGCTGACGATTGGGACGGATCACTGCATCTCCAGGGGCACGATTTCCTCACTGGCAAAAGGGAGGGGACAGAGCAGCGCCCCCCTCGGAGAAGGGCCTTGAGCGTGCTGGCGTGGAACGGCAGGTGCCGCTCACAGCTCGGGCATGGGAGTGGCTGTGGATGGAGACCCAGGGGCCAACGGACACTCCACGCACGGCTGCCACTTCTGAACCGCCTGTCTCTGTCCAGTCCCTCCAGCACCCGGGGGCCTTCCAGCTCCTTTCCCTGCATTTCCAAGGCCGTCACTCCGCTCCGGACAAGCGCGGCACCCAAGCAACACACTTGCACCTTCGAGACGACAGGGAGAGGCAAACGTTTGGCACGCTGCCCCCGCCACCCCCCTCCTGTCACTTATTAGCAATCTATAAATCCACCAGGGATGCCCATATAAGGCCTGGTATTCAATACATTTGGCGCATGGCTGCTTCGGGTGTTCATACGCGCGCACAATTAATGCAGCCAGCCAGCTTCTCCGGATGGATATAAATACTCTAGGAAGAGAAACCCAAGACCAAAGGCTCAGGACGCCCCGGCCGCGGCACCAGCTCATGCTCTTCCTGTGCGTGATGCGGCGTGACTGGCTCCTTCCTCCTTCCTGAGAGCCGGGTGAACCCACTACGGCCACATTTTTGTCAGTGTTCCCAGCCGTGTCACCAGATACCACGGCCGCTCTCTGAGACCAGATCTCAGCGTGAGTGTTCCTCTGCGGGTGCCCTGCCACGGGGAGCCGAGGACAGAGTCTGCGGACAGCCCTTCGTTCTGCCGGCGCTCACGTAGCCCTGGCGAGATTCTGGGGCCCCGTTCTCACTGTGGGGGGGTGTTGTTGGGGGCAACGTGGAGGGCATGGTCTGAGGGACTTCAGCTAGGGGTCAAGAGTCCAGAGCGATAGCACCAAGGGTCAGGGACTTGCCTTGCACGCTGCTGAGCTCGATTCAATCTCTGGTACCTTCTACGGTCCCCAGAGCCCAGCAGGGGTGATCCCCAGAGCTCAGCAGGGGTGATCCCTGAGCCCAGAGCCAGAGTAAGCCCTGGGCACTGCTGGGTGTGGCCACTGACATGCCATAGTGTGCTAGGGTGTGGGGTGGGGGCGGGGATTAGGTCTTCTTTAGCTTGGGGAATCAAGAAAGGCTTCCTGGAGACGGAGGTGCGCCCTAAACTTCCGGGGAGGGTGGGTGAGCAGGCGGTGGCACGGCAGCCAGGTCCCGAAGCCTCTTCCTGGTTGTTGCCAACTCAGAAATGAGGACAGGACAGGGCGGGAGAGGGAGCCAGGCTCTGTCTGCAGAGGGAGGGGGTCGCCCGTGCAGAGCCCGCAGCCTCACGGGGATGTAAATAGGTGCAGACAGATAATAGCAGCAAGAGGGGCTGTGGGCGGGTCTTCAGCCAAGAGAATAAAATAATCAGAAGACAACAATGATGCGGACACAGCTGCAGGCCTGTGAGGAGACACGCATGGCCAGAGTATGCGCCTTGTATGCTCAAAGCCTCGAGTTCCATCCCTGGTACCACCACACGTCCCTCCCATGCCGCGGCTGCAGCCTGAGCCCTGACACGTGTCTGGGATGGAACCAGGATGGGGGCCGGAGCAGCTGCGTTCCAGGCCCTGGACTTTCTCTCTGGTCCCATTTCTCGGACTTATTTAAAAGCCTGGTTAATTTTCCTCTTTGACAAAGAGTGAACAGGGCCCCTGAGAGTAAGTGCAGGGCAGCGTGATCAGGGTCACTGTCCCTCTGTGGTCAGTGGTCACTCCCCAGTGACCATCGCTCTATTTCCGTTCCCCCTTGTCTTCGCCTCTGCTGGTTTCTTTGGCGCAGGCCGCACGCTCGCCTCCGTGTCCAGCTCTGTCTGTCGTGTGTGGTTGCCTCCGCCAGCCTGCGGCAGTCAGGATGGAAAATATCCTTTTCAGGGATCTGAACCACCAACGCGCTGCTCTGGGGGAGTCGTCGGGGCGGAGAAGGGGGGAGCGGTGAAGTTTGGAGAGTGATTGATGAGATTATCAGTCTCCCAATCCCTCTTTGCTGTGCTGCTCCCCCTTCGAGGTGGTGCTTGCACGCCCCGACGGGGTTGTGGTGTGCCCTAGACACCCTGCTCAACGCTATGGCAGGGGACCCAACTCAGGGCCTCCTTTCCTCCTTTGTGTTCCTGGGTGGCAAAGACAAGGTAAAAGCACAGGGCTGGGCACCTGGGAACTCTCAGTCCTTATTTATTTATTTTGCTTTTTGGGTCACACCCGGCGATGCTCAGGGGTTACTCCTGGTTCTGCACTCAGCAATTACTCCTGGTGGTGCTTGGGGGACCCTCTGGGATGAACCCGGGTCAGCCGTGTGTAAGGCAAACGCCCTACCCGCAGTGCTATTGCTCCAGCCCCTATTTATTTATTTTTTTATGCTTTTGGTGTCACATGCTCTCTGCTCAGGGATTGAGTGCATGCTCTGTGTGCAAGAGGTACGGGTTTGACCCCAGGCACAGCAAGGTCCCTGAGCAGCCACCGGGAGTAATTCCTGAGTGCACTGAGTCAGGAGTAGCTCCTCAGCACCATGAGATCTGGCCCAAAACAAAATTAAACTAAGAAAGTTTGTTTTAGGGCCACAGCCAGCGATGCTCAGGGGTTACTCCTGGCTCTGCACTCAGGAATTACTCCTGGCAGCGCTCAGGGGACCATAAGGGATGCCGGGGATCGAACTTAGGTGGGCCGCATGCAAGGGAAACACCCTACCCGCTGTGCTATTGCACCAGCCCCTCTCACTCCCTGTCACCTTCTAGTCTTAGCCCTGGCCAGACTTGTGGGAAGACACCATGGGGCGATTCTGATTTGTCCCTCTCCAGGTGTAGTGGAGCTTCTAGAAAGAGCCGCTCAGGAGGGGCGGGGATGGGCCTCTGAGCTCAGGACACCTGGGACCTTTCTGAAGACCAAGGGAGACCTGTCAGCACCCAGGGCCGCCTCCCCTGGCTGCAGCCCTTTGCGGGGCATGTGTCTCGTTCTGCCAATCTTGAAGCAGCTGTGCTTCAGTGAAGGGGCCACCCCCCAACACACACAGGATGAACCTTCTGCCAGAGACCTCGATGCTTCCCTTGCCAACAGAAAAACGCTTGGTGCTAATAAATTGCCTTTCCGACACTGGAGGCCTGGAAAGCCCTGGGCATGAGCCTCGCTTCCGGGGGCGGGGGGCACAGCAGGCTGTCCCGAGCCTCTGGCCCCAGCGGGTTATCTGTGGGGGTGGGAAAACATCATGCAAACAGGCCCCCGTCTGTTCCTAAGGTCGTGGAAGAATACTCGTGTGATGAGTCCGTAGGGTCACTGGAAGACCCTCTAATTTTCTGGGAAGTGACAGGGCGTCTGTGGCCAACTTGTGTGAAATTTCCTCTTTTATACCCAGGTTATGGGCCATGGACTATTTACCTGGAGTCTGAGGGTATATTTACCATTCAGGCAACATCACAGGCCGTCAAAGAGATCCACTCAGAGTAGGATGTGTTGGGTGTCTCGTCTTTCTAAAAATGACACTTGGCTCGCTCCATTTTTTTCCCTTTCCCCCTTCTCTTTTTAATAAATCTTTTGAGGTGCTCTGTTCACAGCGCAAATAGCTCTCGGAAAGAACGTCAGCCGGGAGTCAAAGTTGAAGTCGGGGCGGACAGTCTTGTGTAGAAGAAGCCAGACTCGGCCCAGCAGCTGTGGTGAGGAAGTGGCGCAGTGCCGGGCTGGGTTTGGGGCAGATGTATTGATCCGCTGAGCCCTCACCTCCCTCGTGGGAAACCCACCAGGCCTGTCGTTCAGAACCAACATCTGACACCCTGCCGAAGGGAGGCAGCCTCCAAAATCAATAGCGGAAGGAATGCTTTGGGGGAAGAGATGGAGGGACGTGTTTTCCCACATTCAGAGGCGGCTTGCATTTCGTGGCTTCTGACGTTCATTCACCCCGAGCTTGAACATCGAGTTCTGGCAGGACGCTCTTTCCCGGACTCTAAACGGGACCGTCTCCGGGAGCCTGGAAGGGTTGGCCTGGGGAAACCCCCCCCGGCTCTCACAAAGGTGCCCGTCTCTGGATCAGGTGTGAGGGAACCAGCACCCCACCGCTTCCTTCTCCCTGGAGGTCTGCTCGGCTTCTGGAATGCAGCCAGGGCAGGGGACGTGTGGGAGCCGGAGAGAAGTCTGGAGAAAGTGCCCGGCTGGAAAAGGAGCTTGAATTCTCCTGACGGTCCATGAATGGAGGAACAGTTTGACCTTGATAACAAGTCCCCAGCAAGAGCAAGTGGAGCATAGAGAGTCCGGAGGCCCCTGGCTAAGGGCCACATGAGCAATCCCCTCTGCTCCAGATCTGTTTGCTTCTCTGCTGGACAACTGGACCTGCAATTGAATGTGATGGTCAGGGGCTGGGGGTCACTTGGGGCCACCCTGGTGGTGGTCAGGGGCCTCAAGGACCACACCTGGTGGTGCTGGCAGCCCACGTGGTGCCAGGAATTGAACCGTGGCCAGCCCCAGGCAAGTCTCAAGCCTTCCTCCCCCACCCCGCACACACATACCCTGCAGTCTGTTTCTCAGCCCTGCCAGCCCCTCTTTCCCATGTGAGGGTCTCCCTCATGAGCTTTGTCCACCTCCTGCTTACGTGGTGGGAGGGCCTGGCAATATAATTGGCTCCCATAGCCTTGGAGCTATAAGGTTGGAGTGACCCCATTTTTCAGCCCTCGCCGTCTCTGCAGCATAAAGACCCTTCTGGTCTTCAGACTCCTCAGGCCTAGGGCCCTGGCGGCTCAGTCCATCCCTGTCGGCCCAGCCCCTACCCCCTGCCTCTCTCCAGGCCGTTTCTTGCAACCCCACTACCTGTCTGCCAACCCAGCTCAATTCCTCTCGTGCCTCTGAAGCCCCAGACCTTCGACTTTGTCATTTGTTCCTGCTTGGGGTGAAGGGCCATCAGAACTAGTCTCTTCTTGTCTTCCTTGTCTTCCTCTCCACCCCGGGGTCCTTCAAGAGCCCGCCCTTCCTTTTGGCCACCTCCCAAGGGCACCCTGAGCCGGCCCTGCTGTGGTGGGTTCTCTCCATGCTTCCCCACGGGAGTGATGTATCAGTGTCTGGAGCTGGGGGTTCACGATCCTCTCCAGATTCCGGGAATCGCCCTTCTGGTGTCCCGGCAGTCACGCCCACGAACTGCCTCTGGGTGCCATTTAAGCTCATTCACGACTATGATCCAGAGACTCACAAATGTATCTCAGAACCAAGTAGCTTGCTGCAGAGATAGCTTCGGGTCCCAATGATTTAATTTATCATTCTGAGCGATAGCACAGCTGTAGGGCGTTTGCCTCTCATGCGGCTGACCCATGTTCGATCCCTCCACCCCTCTTGGAGAACCCGGCAAGCTACCAAGAGTATCTCGCCCGCACGGCAGAGCCTGGCAAGCTACCCGTGCATATTGGATATGCCAAAAACAGTAACAATAAGTCTCACAATGAGAGACGTTACTGGTGCCCACTCGAACAAATCGATGAGCAACGGGATGACAGTGACTATCTCATACTATTTTGTTGCTTTTCTGTTGAATCACTCTGAGATAGATCCTGACAGACATCTCCTACTATTCAAAACAAAGCAACACAAATAAATTATTTGGCATCTGCCTGTGGGGCAGGTTTGAGGGGTGGTGGGAAGATGTAATGATGTAAGGTGGGATTGGTGTTGAAATATTAAATGCAATCAATTATTGTGAACAACTTTATGAAAATACAATTTTAAAAATTAAAAAGAATAAAATAAAAATTATAAAACACTGTTAAAGGTAAAAAACGAAAACAAACAAACAAAAAACCAGATGCTGGGGGCTCAGTCAGCTGTTCTGCATGTGAACTCAGAAGTTCAGGAACGGGGATAGTGAGTGAAGATGTGTGCAGTGGGGAGGGCCCCATGCTAGCAGCTTAGTCATAGGGAGGAAGGGAAAACCCCCTCAGGGTGGGGGAGGGGGGAAACCAGCTACCAGTGAGAATGGTGGAGGGTCTCTGCATGCAGCATCTAATCCATCAGTCCCCTCAGCCTGCTGTCACATAACCACCCCTGGGGGCGTATTTCTTCTCTCTCTCTCTCTCTCTCTCTCTCTCTCTCTCTCTCTCTCTCTCTCTCTTAATTGATTCGCTGTGAGGTACAGTAACAAAACTTTCATGTTTGAGCTTCGATCATACAGTCATCAAACATCCATCCCTTCACTAGTGCCCGTTTCCACCACCAAAATCCCCAGTATCCCCGCCCCCTCCCACACCTCCCCCTGCCTGTGTGGCAGACAATTTGCACAATATTCTCTTTCTCTGCTTTAGTTACTTTTGATATTTTGCGAGCAGCTGCTGAAAAGGCAATGCTCGACAATGTGTTCTGTATTGCTTGTTACGGATACAGTATAATGTTGCGTGGCCATGTGCTCTAGGAATTCTAACATTCAGGGCCTGAACAAAATCGCTGCAGCAAATTGCTCAGGTTCAAGATTCGTTTTTGTGTCTCTGGATTGTGGCCGTGTGGGAGCTTAAGTACATGGTGGCCGGGTGTGGGGCATCATCTCAGAGTCCCATTGGGGTGGGGGGAAGGAGAAGGGCCACCTCCTCCGCTGTCCCACGAGGCTTGAGATTTGCCTCCACTGCCACTCGTACCTGGAGATTCTCGCTGACTTCTAGAAAATGGCAGTCGCCAGAGCTCCTAGAGGGCAGGCGGAGGGGGGAGTATTTCTCATGGGAAACATGCACGTGGGTAGCTGCCGTGCCTGTGCTTCATTCCCCGCTGCAATGATGACAGTGGAATTCCCCCGGGGTTGGGGCAGGGGCCTGCAGTGTGGGTGTGAGCAGAAGCGCAGCCCTGGTGTCCTGGCTTCATGCTCTGCTGCCGTGTCATGAAGGTCTAATTGTTTTACAATTTTTCTTCTTCCTCCCTTCCCCTCCTTTCCTCCCCCTCTCCCTGCCCCTCCCCTTTCCTTTCCTCTTCCTTCCTTCCTTCCTTCCTTCCTTCCTTCCTTCCTTCCTTCCTTCCTTCCTTCCTTCCTTCCTTCCTTCCTTCCTTCCTTCCTTCCTCCTTTCCTCTATCCTTCCCTCCTTCTTTCTTTCCTTCCATTTAGGATCACACCCAGCGCTGCTCTGTGGCCATTCCTCACTTGGTGCTGGGTCACTCCTGGTTCAGCACAGATCAGGGAATCATGAGGTGCTGAGGCTTAGTTGCCTAAAAGACAAACACCTTAATTGCTGTCCTCTCTCTCCAGCCCTTTGTTTTCCGTTTCTGCTGAGTCCCACACATCCTGCTGCTGTTTCCGTCTCTGCTTCCCAGGGAAGGCAAGAGGATAGAACAAGAGCCCAGCTCGAGTGGTGAAAGGAGGAGGAACAGAGCCTAGTCTCGCTGGTCTTATGGACAGTAACATACTCATTTTCAGCTTACAGACCTCCCATAGGCCAGGAGCGATCCTTCACAAGGAATTCTGGGCTCCTGGGCACAGGGCAAGGAGGGGATTTGAAGGCTGAAGAAGTGCCAAGGCCTGAGCTCTGCCCTCGACTCTCACCCGCTGCTGACGTGCCGGCTGCCCACTTCTTCTCAGAGCCTCGCCATGCCTGGTAGAGCCTTTGGCACAGGGAAGGTGCCCAGGAAGTGCTTGCTGGAGGAATGGATGGTACACTTGAGAGAAAGACTGGTTTATGCTCCAAGCCTCCTGCTGAGGTGTCCTTTCAGACTCCGACTAGTATCCGGATAGAAGCCCATGTCCTGGCCTTTGGGTGCTCCTGGACCTTGCCTATTCCTCCTCCACCGACGAACTCCGACTCTCTGCCAGCCGCTCTGGCCTCCTTCTGATGCCTCCCACCCAGCCTACCCTCCCAGCCCACGCTTTCGCCGGCCTGGCCTGGGGTTTGCTCTTTGCTTTCATCAGTGGCCTGGTGTCCCCGCTCAGTGTTCATAAGGCTTTGCAGGTTTGCAGGGAGGCCTGTGTGAACCCCATATTGCCCCAAGATCAACAGCTTCCTGCAGGGTTCGTCAGCAACACCCCCTCCCCTCCCCCACCTCCATCTGAGTTAATGTTGGACCGTCACTGTCGCTCGACTGCCTGGGCTGCTGCTTTATGTCATGATGCTCATCACATTTGAATTTGTGCACGGTGTATGTGAACAGAGTTTCATAATAGGGAAATCATATTATCTAGTGAAAAATTAATCTATAATGAGTATACCTGACCTCTCCATGGATCTGTCTATCTCACCATCCTTCTTGGGTTCTGTGCACCTACTGGCTTATTTGTGTGTCTAATCATCCAGCTGTGAGGTCCACAAAGTGGAAATGTGAGCTGTCTTATTCATCATTGTAGTTCTAGCTCTTTTTTTTTTAAAAAAAAAAAAAAACAACTGCCTGTTTTTTGTTTTCAAGGGCCATGCCTGGCAATGCTGAAGGGTTACTCCTGGCTCTGCACTCAGGAATTACTCCTGGTGGTGCTCAGGGGACCATAGGGGATGTCGGGGATTGAACCCTGCAAGCATCCTACCTGCTGTACTATCTCTCGAGCCTCTTGTGGTTCTAGATCTTGAGTGCAAGCAACCAGAATGGACTGTATATTGAAGGGCAGTTAGGATAGAAAAGGGACCAGTATGATAATAATGGTTAGAAATGGTCACTCAGAACAAGAACTGAGTGTTGAAAGTAGGTCAAGAAATATACATGATATCCTTTCAGTAGAAAGAGAGAGAAAGTGCCTGCCAGAGAGGCAGGTGGGGGTGGGGGTGGGAGGAAAACTGGGGACATTGGTGGTGGGAAATGTGCACTAGTAAAGGAATGGGTACGGGAACATTACATGTCTGAAACTCAATCACTAAAAACTTTGTAACTGTGTATCTCACTGTGATTCAATTAAAAAAGAGAGAGAGAGAGAACTGCATGCATTGAACAACCAGTTGTGTAAATCAGTGAGAGTTTCGAGCACAGAGTAGAGAGATGGCGTTGGGAGGAAAGGTTAGGTAAGACAAGGGCTGTGGTGCCATTGTAAGAAGCTGAGCACCAAGCCCACAGCACACTTCCTGGAGCAATCTAAGTACCCCATAAATGGTCATTACGTGCATGAACTCATTAAGCCGAATTGGCTGTGGAATCTTCCCTGGTGAGACAATGGCACACACAAAGCTAGCAAGAATTTTCCTGAAGCAGGACCACAAATCCCAAAGAGCCCAGATCAAAGGGCAGCCCCTCCCTCCCTGTTCCAGTGGGAGTCTCTGTCCAGCTGTGGGGGCAGGGGTGGGCGAGGCAGGGCGCTCAGCCTGTTAGAGTCTGACCATCTATGTCCCAACTTTGGAAAAGTGCGTTCAAAGTGGTGGTGGTGGTGGGGGGGCACTTTCCCCAACTCCCCAGCACTCTGCTGATAGAACACCCACAGCAATCCAGGGGCGGTGAGAGATTGTATCTGACATTCTAGAAAACACCCCCCAACACACACCCCTCTCCAAGGAGGGGAAATGTTCTCTCTGCCCAGCCCTTGCCTGGCACCGCCCCGCCCCCACCCCACCCCACCTCCCACCACTCTGCTTTACCATTTGATCCTTCAGAGTGGTCCAGGGACTGGAGAGAAGTGGATTTTATTTTATATGCCACAGCTGTCGCCAGGCTGGAGAGAGCCCACAGGTTTAAAGGACTCTCAGTGTTTGAAGATCTGCAGTGGATTCCCTGTCTCCGAAAATAAAGTGGGGAAAAAAAAAAAACCCGTTCCTTTATTTTACACCTGTGACTGGCTCTCCCCCATGTCCTTACCTGCAGTCCCCAACTTGCCACCCTGAAAAGAGTGTGTGGGGGTGGGGCTCCCCCTTCTTAGACTAGAAAGTCCCTCCTGGTGTGAGAAGTACGGGCAGGAGGATGCATCTCTGCAGTAAACCCCCATCCTTCCTGGCTGACCCTCCCTGCAAACCAGCAAGTCAAGCCCCGATTTGGGGGAGGGGATTTCACAGTCTCCCCAGGAATCCTCTTTCATGGCCCAATCTGCCGGCCCGGGCAGGAAGTCGTTCTCGTTGGTCTGATGAGGGCACGGATGCTGCATTAAACCGTGCAGCTCTGAGAGAATCCGCATTTCCTTGATGGCACTTGTCCCGCTGGCGGCTGCCCTGGCGCCCAGGAAGGGCCCGGGAAGGTCAACACGCTGCCTTTCAAGGGGAAATCCATCTTCCTCTGTCCAGTGGCTGCGGTGCTCCCGCTGCTGGGGCCTTTGAAGATTTCCTTGCCCGGGAGGATGCCTGCCCCCCTCACACCAGCAGGGAGGCCGCCCCTCAGGGCCTGCCCCAGTATCCTGTGGATGGTTTCAGGCAAGGTGTGAAGCCAGACTCTCCGGTCTCTGGGCCAATCCCGCACCCTCTTCAGGGACTGTGACTCAGGCTCAGACATTGGTTTTGTTCTTTAATTAAGCTTTGCTAATGCACAGGTTCCATCTCCTTCTTGCTTTTCTCAGAGACCCCAACTGGGGAGGGGTCTCCTGGAGGCCTGCCTCGGGCCATCTCCAAAGGCTGAAGGCCCCTATTCTAGCCACCCCGGGGTCTCCTTTCTCCCTAGTGCTTTTTGGGTCACACCTGGTGGTGCCAGGGGTCATTCTAGGCAGTGCTCTGGGGACCCTGCAGTGTTTGGAAAGAGACTCAGGCCTTCTGCATGCAAAGCAAATGCATAGCCCCTTTGACTGCCTTTGACTCTCCTTTCTCCTCTTGAATGGACCTTCTCTGCCAGCCGGGCGGCGATGTTTGTGAATGGAGCTCTGAATGAGTGAGTGGACGGGGAGGGCAACACCCAGGGCCAGAGGACACAGGCTGGCAATTTGGGTTTTCAGTTGTTTCCCTCTTTAGCGGTGGCTTACCGTCCTCCCACTGACCAAGATCACCAAAGTAAAGGGAAGAAGATGCCAGTAACGGGGCCCAGGGGAGACCCAGCAGGGAATCCGGGAAAGAGTTTGACCAGATTTTGGCTTCGGTTGCTCAGCCACGAACAGGTCAGGACATGGGGCGAGGAGACAAAACTGCCTTTTGTGCCGGTGGCATCGAGGATACCACCTCTCGGGTCCGGGGAGCAATTCTGTCTCGGCTTCGGAGCCTCCACCTCCACCGCAAGGCTGACAGAGCCGAACAGAGAGCGGCGAAGGAGAGCAAAGGGAGGTCAGGCGCCTCCCGAGGGAGAGGTCAGCGGCTTTTCCTGGAATTCCTCAGGAGGGATTTGCCTGAGCCGAATCTCCCAGTCCTCCCCTTGGCCGTCTGGCGTCTAGAATGAAATGGAATAATAAAAGCTATTGGACTGGGGGGCTTGACACTGTATAACAAAGACCATGAATGCGTAATGGCTTTGGTCAATAATTGACGCTCCCCCCCCCTCCCCAACCCCCCAACAAATCCCACTTGATGTAGTAAGGGGAAATTTCAACAAAAGAAGCTTATCTCTAGGACATTTCTGTAATTAGCACAAAAATGTTAGCACTCATTAGCTCTCTCCCGATCACACCCTTCAGGCCTCCCTCAGCCTCCAGCTCTTGGTGGTGGATGACTACTCCCCTCCCGCCTCCCCCCAAGCCTCATGAGGAAATCCCTGGGATCTTTAATCCCCAAAACCCTGAAAAAAGGTAACCCTCATATCAATCCTAGGCTCCCAGACCAAATAATGTCCCCAAAGCCTCCTAGGTATAAGCAGCAAAGCAGCAAATTGACAAGTCAAGGAACTTGACTTTTTTTTTTTTTTTTTTGCTTTTTAGGTCACACCCAGCGATGCACAGGGGTCACTCCTGGCTCATGCACTCAGGAATTACTCCTGGCAGTGCTCAAGGAACCATATGGGATACTGGGAATCGAACCCGGGCATGCAAGGCAAACGCCCTACCCGCTGTGCTATCGCTCCAGCCCCAAACTTTTGAAAGATTGCATCTTATCACATGCTTCTGTTCTTTAGTTAACAAAGTTAATGATTTATGACTTTCCTCCACTTTCTGACTTAAAAACCAAACTACAGCTGGGCATGTCTTTAGTTTTTTTTTCTCTCTTGAAAATGCTTTCGATTACCGTTTCTCCTTTTCCCTGGCTTCTCTCTCTCTAGGAAAATAGAAAGTTGCTCGCTTTCAAACTGGGAAGCTCAGTGCTCACTTTTGAAGTTTACCAGAGCGCCTGCAGGTTCTCATTTCACATCTCAAGGTCATCGTTGGGTTCTCAGGCTGAGAGAAGTTGTCTGAACCAGAGGAAGTTTCCTCCATCTGAATCTTACCCTGCTTACTCTCCTTGATGGTCTCTAGGAAACAAGCTGGCTTTCTTCACAAACTAACACCTGTATTTCAATGTCTCTTTGCCTTTCTGCCTTGACCCCAGGAAACTCAGTGACACTTGGTACACATTTTCCTTAGCATAATTCTTTTTATTTCTGATTCTGATTTCTGTTCTTTCTATGTTTTAATTGTCCTCTCCCATGTGTTGAAAGTCTGCCTTTAAGTCCATGGAAATGCAGGGGAAATTGATAATACTTGAGAAAGGAGCTGGGGACGGGCAGTCCTTGATGAGAGCTGCTCACTGAGGAAATTGGAAGAATCAGGTAGTGTTGGACAGAATCATAAAAGAGAGAAGGACAAGGAAGATAAGGAAATGTTTCATCTTTTAGCAGGAATAGAGCCTGGGCGGAGCACAAGGTATGAACTTCTTTTGCGGTAAGGTTTCAAGATTTTACCTATAAATCCTTTCTTCTTTACCCTTCTCTTTCCCTCCCTCCCTCCCTCCCTCCTTTCCTCCCTCCCTCCCTCCTTTCCTCCCTCCCTCCCTCCTACCCTCCCTCCCATTCCCTCTCTTTCTATTTCTTTTTTTACTGAATCACTGTGAATTACAAAGCTACAAAGATATTTGTGATTGAGTTTCAGGTGTACAATGTTCTATTTCTTCTACCATTTTTTTTATTGATGACACTGCTGTTTGTAGTTTTCTTAGTTCTGCTCTTATTTCCTCTTTCATTTTATTGGCTGTCTGTTCCACTGTTGCTCTCATATCTTCTTGTATTTTATTGGATGTTTGTTCCACTGTTTCTTTGACATCATTGAACATCATCACCGTTTTCGTCTCTGAATTCTCTTTTTTTAAAAATTTTTATTAGTGAATCACCATGGGGTACAGTTACATACTTAGAAACTTTCGTGCTTACGTTTCAGTCATACAATGATCAAGTACCTATCCCTCTACCAGTGCCCATTGTCCACCACCAATGATCCCAGTATCCCTCCCACCACCCCAACGTCTCTGAATTCTTTATCAGAGAGATGTTGTGTGGGTATTCCAACATCAGAACATGGACTCGATTCCTGGGAAGGTCGAGTCTGTTAAGGGAGCACTGAGCATAGGTAGCCCCAGGCAGAGGTGGGCCTCCCGCTTTCTGTCCTGGTGCGTGTGAGTGTGTGAGTGTTTGTATAGTGTGTGAGTATAGGTGGATGATAGGAGTGTATGTATGTGTGTGTGGATGAACTGTGTGAGTGTATTTGAGTGTGTGTGAGTGTGTGAGTGTGTGCATGTGTGAGAGTGTATGAGTCTGTGAGTACCCATGAGTGATCTATGAGTGTGTGAGTATTGCATGAGTGTGTGAGTGCGTGTGTGTACGCAAGTATATATGAGTGTGTATTAACGTAGATGAGTGTGTAAATGTGTGTATGTTTATGAGTGTATGTGAGTGGGGCTTCAGGGCTCCCATCTTCCTCTGCTCCTCGTGGTGGGGCTCATTGCTGTCTTCCCACAGTGTCCGTGGCAGTGCGTTGGGTGGTGGTCTCTTCTTTCCTCTTTCGGGACGTTCCCTTCCTTTTTGGTGTTCCTTTGTAACTATGTGGAGCTACTTTGGAAATGGATCTTCTGGGTTATACTAGGGGAGTGTAACTGCGCCTGGAAAAGCCACATCCTTTGTCTTTCTAACCTATGGGTGGGGTTTAGCGGAGTTCCAAAGATTTACATCCTGTGCAGTTGCCTCCTAGGAACTGGCCCAGGGTCCGAGCACTGCTGCTTCTGTCCCACAGCTACTCCCGTCTGTACAATATTCCAACACCATTCCCTTCACTAGTGTCCACTACTTCCCACCAAGGTCCCAAGTTTCCCTCCTGCTCCCCAGTCTGCTTCGGTTGCAGGCACATTTTCCCTCTGTGATTGTGCTAGTGTTCCCTTCCCTAACTAGTGTTCCTCCCCCCCCACCCCCCACCTCCACCTCCCCAGTCCCAACTCCTGCCCCCATGGCAAGCTTCCTATGAAGACCAGCTCTCCTGCTTTCTGTTTCTCTTGCCTTTGGGTATTTGATATTCCCCTGTGAGGTTTCTTTCTATCCCACATCTGAGAGAGATCATTCTGAGTTTGTTCCTCTCCCTCTGACTGCTTTTACTCAACATGATATTCTCCAGACCCACCTATGTAGTAGCAAATTATATGACTTTATCTTTTCTTATGGCTGAATAGTATCCAGCGTGTAATATGTGCCATAGTTTCTTTAGTCATCGGTTTTTGGACATTTGGGTTATTTCCAGAGTTTGGTAATTGTGAATAATGCTGCAATGCATTTTTCCCTTCTTTCATCCATTTGTCCATTTTTCATCCATCCATCCATCTATCCATGCAGCCATTCACCAATGTATCCATATACTGTGTACTCATCCACCCACAACCTATCCACACATCTACCATCCATCCATCCATCCATCCATCTATCCATCCATCCATCCATCCATCCATCCATCAATCCAACCACCCATCCATCCTTCCATCATCCATCCATCCACCTATCCATCCATCAATCAATCCAACCACCCATCCATCCTTCCATCATCCATCCATCCACCTATCCATCCATCCAGCCATCCATCCTTCCATCCATCCATCCATCCATCCACCTATCCATCTCATCCATCCATCCATCCATCCATCCATCCACTCACACATTCATCCATCTACCCACTAATCTATCCACCCACCCATGCACTTATCCATTCTTCGATCCACCCATAATTTACTCACTCACCCATCCACTTAGCCAGCCATCTATCCATCCATGCATGCACCATGCACAAATGTTTACAGAGTATATTCCATGCAAGAAACTATTCTAGGCACTGGAAATATAGTGAGAAAACCTGACAAAATTCTCTGCCCTCATATAAGTTATATTCTATTGGATATAGATGGACAATGCGGCACCATTGGGAAGGACGAGTCAAGAGAGGCTTCTAAAATCTCAGGCCTAGGATGAATGGAGATGTTGCTGAGACCGCTCAAGAAAATCGACGATCAATGGGATGATGATAATGATGATGATGATAGATGAACTATAAACAAAAATATATGAACTATATCACAAGGAGACAGAATAGACAGGATAGTGGAAGAACTGCAATATTATCTAGGGTGGCCTGGGATAATGAAGGCCATTATAAATAAAAAATATATGCCAGGGAAACATATTTGTATAGTATCAGGCAGGTGTCAGCATAGGAGTTGAAGTGGTCCAGTTAGCCCCTTCTGAAAGTAGGAGGATGGTAGAGAAGTAATAAATAGTATAAAGAGAGATGATGGAGTGATAGCAGGTAGCAGGTAGCGCTCTGGCCTTGCATTGCCTTGATTGACTTGGGTTCAATCCTCAACGTCCCAAATGGTCCCTTGCAACTGCCAAGAGTGATCTCTTGAGTGCAGAGCCAGGAGTAAGCCTTGAGCATTGCTGGGTGTGGGCCAAAAATCGGGGAGAGGGAGGGAGAGAGAGAGAGAGATCCACACTTAAGCTGTTAGGACGCCGATCGAAATCTCCCTATAACGACAAAGAGACTCCAGAGACTGCAAACAGCAATCAGGGTTTATTGTAAGACTGGCTAGCCAGGGTCCAGCCGCCTACATGGACACGGAGGTCCAGCAGGTTGGGCAAGACCCCGAGCTTCCCCAAAGGAGATCTTATATAGGCCTTCCCCGGCCGTTACAGCAGAGCCCGCACATTTCATAGCCAATAGATTTGTAATATTACAAACTTTCTTAACCAATCCATTTAAAAGGACATCACTCCTTAGCCTATGGCTTTAGAGATCAGTATTCACGTCAATATTCAGGAATGTCCCAGTTCTGGGGGCAGTCCTGGGTCTTGTGATATGGGTCGTGTGATATGGGTCTGGTTATCTGGTCTGACCACCACCCTTCTTGTGACCCAGGGTGCCTGTATCCAAATTCCTTGCTCAGGGACAGATAGACAAGTTGTTCTAGAATGCGGGCTCCTGTAAAAAGAGTCTTAAGAAAGCTAAATAAATTCCTGTGTTCTGTCCTGGGCCAGTTCCTCACAAAGCACTCATCAATTTACATGTACATATGCATATGGAAATGGCTTTCCCTTCTCTTTGGGCTCATCCACTAAGCTGCAGCTTTGCTAAGTGAATGGAATGACAAATGTAGCCTCTCATTTGAACTTCTTGAAAGGTAAAGCGTCATGGAGAGAAGGAAAGGGAGAGACCCAGCAAGTGAGAGTAAGAGAGAGAGAGAGGGACAGAGAGAGACACAGAGAGAAAATATCTGAGTCTTGAGGGTATTAGTTTTTAATACCTAGTGTCAATAGAATAAAATTTGCTGAGAACTTGCAAACTTTTGGACAGAGTTTATTGCCCAAAGTGCCACTAGATGGGTCTAAAAGAAAAGGAAACTCTTGGAGATAAAAGAAAAAAACACAACGATTTCTGGGTCCCCACCTGCCTCCAGGCAGGAAGCTGCTGACCAGGCTGCCTGGCCACCAAGAGGGCATCTCACTGAGTGAGGTGGGTATTTCCCAGCCAGCCAGGGCAGGCAAGGGACGATCTCTCAAAAGGTTGAGCCAGGACCTCCAGAGAAAGGCAACAGCCGAGAGT
Source organism: Sorex araneus (assembly GCF_027595985.1). Taxonomy (NCBI): domain Eukaryota; kingdom Metazoa; phylum Chordata; class Mammalia; order Eulipotyphla; family Soricidae; genus Sorex; species Sorex araneus. Next base: position 207,429,725 of record NC_073304.1, read on the forward strand.
GCAGGACAGGGGCCAGGCTAAGAAACCTTCTCTTCTCCCCTGTTACTCCTTTATCACAGTATCACTGTCATCCTGTTGCTCATCGATTTGCTCAAGCAGGCACCAGTAACGTCTCCACTGGGAGACTTGTTACTGTTTTTGGCATATCGAATATGCCACAGGTAGCCTGCCAGGCTCTGTCGTGCAGGCGAGATACTCTAGATAGCTTGCCGGGCTCTCCAAGAGGGGTGGAGGAATCAAACCTGGATCGTTCGCATGCAAGGTGAACACCCTACCCACTGTGCTATGGCTCCAGCCCCTACCCCTTTATAAACAAGAATATTTTTTGCAGTGATCCTGTCCTTGTTCCACCCTATATCCTGGGTATTTATGAGAATTATCTTTTTGACTTTTAGGCCCCTGGACCATAGGAATCTCAGATCCCCTGAGATCCATTATTACCTACTACTAATACTCTTACTCTAGTTGGGTGTGCCAGGATGAAACTGAGGCTGAGAGGCAAATGCATCGCTGCTGAGTCACACCCCGGGCCCCTCAGTGAGAGCTGAAGTGGGTCCTGAGTTTCTGCATCTCCTGCTTGGTGTCAGGGTGGGAGGAGCTCTGGGCTGTGTGCCCGGCATGGGATGAGAGCATTTTGCACGTGGGAAAGAGAGACACGATCTGTGATCCGAAGGGTGGAGAGTGGGCATTTTATGTCAATATCCACCTCTCTGCCCTTTGCCATGGGACAAGCTTGACACCATGCCCTTGCCCAGGGTCTCAGCATTTTGCTAGTTTGGGCCAAGAAGATGGAAAAGAACGTCGTTCTGAAATGTGCTCTGAGAGTAGTGATAAGTTCACTGCCCTGTGATTCTGCCACTGCCTTGAGGACACAGGACTGCTGTGGGGCGGGCCCAGGATATTAACAGCCAGGGGGAGCAGTGCTGCCTGAGGTGGGGGTGGGGGTGTCGTTAGCAGTGCAGACCCATCACTTACCCATCACTGGCCCTTAGGCCCATGGCTGAGAGAGACTTAGTGTTGACGTGTGTGTGTGTGTGTGTGTGTGTGTGTGTGTGTGTGTGTGGTTGTTATGCAGCAGTAGCAGACAGAGATGACCCCCCCGCAGAGCACCCTGGAATCCCACGGCTTCTTAAATGGCAGGAAATTACGAATGCCTCACACAATGTGTGAGTGTGTGAGTGTGTGTGTGTGTGTGTGTGTGTGTGTGTTATGCGGCAGTAGCAGACAGAGACAACCCACCAGAGCATCCTGGAAACTCAGGCTTCTTAAAAGGCAGGAAGTACGGTACGAATGCCTCACACAATGTGTGAGTGTGTGTGTGTGTGTCTCTGTGTGTGTGTGATCCTGTCGAAGAAGGAGAATTGATCTGAGAAGGTGCCCCTGACAGTCTTGAACTTGCAGCCTGAGAGGGTCCTGGGAAGGTGGGGACAAGTGCACCTCGAAGTGTCCCATGTAGGCCGGAGAATAAAGAGCCGGTTGAGGCTGTGGGTGAGGTGAATAGGTTTGTAGGCTGAGGTTGCCCAGGAATCCTCAGAGTATATAGACAGTGTACATACTTCATATTTGATATATTTGTTATCCAGTAATTTTCTGATAATTAAACTTCTTAATATAACCTTGTGGTCAGAGTGCTCACCCACATTCCAGAGAGTACCGGGGAGCTTGACTTAAAAAAAAATCTTGTTGTATTGTATATATTTTTAGAAGGGCATAGAGCAAAAATAAATAGATTAACCAGGAGTGCTGGGAAAGGGGGCTGGATGGGAAAGAAAAATGTCACTCAGAAATAGAGCGCAAAGCGAATTACCTGGATAAACCAAATGTGAGAAGAAATTTATTGCTTAAGATAGGGGCCATAGGGGGCTGGAGTGATAGCACAGCGGGGAGGGTGTTTGCCCTGCACGCAGATGACCCGGGTTCGATTCCCAGCATCCCATATGGTCCCCTGAGCACCGCCAGGGGTTATTCCTGAGTGCAGAGCCAGGAGTAACACCTGTGCATCGCCGGGTGTGACCCAAAAAGCAAAAAAAAAAAAAAAAAAAGATAAGGGTCATAAACTCCAATACCTTAGGGTCTATGGCACGTGACGTAAACCAGGCGAATAGGCCTGGTGGGGACTGTGAGTGGTCGTACAACGTGTGGGTACCCTGTCCACTACAGCCCTCCCCACTGGGCTCTCCCCTCTATTGTTGCCAGGTGGGAGGGACTTTGTGTTGCTAGCTAAATCTCTGGGTTCTCTGGAGAAGCAGAGTTGAACGATATGCTGGAACGGCACCTCCACAGCACAGGAATTGGAGAATGACATGAAGTCCCAGCAAGACTTGCACGCCCGGGGCCAGGATGCAGGAGTTGGGAAACAGAGACGGGACAGATTTCAGACCCTCTGCACCCTGAGTGAGCCTTCGTCATTGCTTCCGGACAGAGCGCACAGTCATCCGGGAAGGGCTGGATGGAGGACCAGGACCATCTCTGCCTTTGCAAGCCAGGGATCAGGGGCCCTCTCTGGGCTCAGCCAGTGATGTGATAGGCTCCTTGCCAGGACCCCCAGTCCCCGTGAGCCGTACGAGTGGAGGTAGAACGCTTCAGGGGAAGGCGGTCATCTGCTTGGCTGCGGAGAGGGGTATTGGCGCAGAGGCACCACCTTCAAAACCACAGCTGTCGTACGAGACTCACTTCCAGGCTGACCCACCCCAGGCTGACCCTCCAGCCAGATTCCACCTCTGGAGGAAGATGTTCCGTGCATGGAGGGTGTGTGTGTGTGTGTGTGTGTGTTGAGGGGCGGGGCTGGATTGTGAGTGTACTCACTTGTTGGGAATCTTTGCACAAGGACGAGTAGTTTTTCCTGCTCCATGAGGCTCTTCCATTTATTAATTAATTAATTTTCCTGGGGGTGGGGGTGGGGTGTCGGTGGCCCACACCCCGCGGTACTCAGGGGCTGTCATCGGCTCCTAGCAGTGCTCCGGGGACCATGTGTTGCTGCCTGGCCTCCTGCACGCAAAGCATCTGCTCAGCCCATTGTACTCTCTCTCTCTGGTCCCAGGAAGGCGTCTCTCGAAAGGCTCCTAAGCCATGTTTCACCACAGAGAGCTGTTCGCGCTGGGCATCACAGTTCGGGGCAGCGATGGTTTCTTCCCTAAGATGGTTTGCACTTGGTCTAAATTCTATTAGAATTTCCTCCCAGAGCTTAACCAGCTCTGTGATCTTGGGAAGTTTTTGGTTTTTTTTTTTTTTTGGTTCTCACACTGACTTTCTATTTCCTGATCTATAAAATGGGAATTTGGGGGCTGGGGAGGTAGTTCCGAGGGTTAGGGTGGTGCAGAGATCCTGAGTTCCATCTCCAGATCACCCTAGCTGTGGCCCTAGTGGCTTCCAGAGCCACAGGCTGAGCTGGGAGTAACCCCTGAGCACTGTTCGGGGTCGCCCAATAACAGAACAGAACAAAAAACCTCAATCCCTCCCCCGCCAGATCTAGAGAGACCAATGTCCCAAGCAGGGTCTGTGCAAACGTCTCTCTCGGCAACCCCTGAAAGCACCATGCTGACGCCCTTAATGTCGTGGTTCATCGCCTGCTATTTGGTTCATCGCCTCTTGCTTAGCCAGCAAGACGAGGCGGAGAACAAATGTTTGAGTGGTCAGACCCCCAGATGTATGCAGGAAAAGAAGTGGGTTCTAAAGAGAGAGGGTTGTTCTTGGGGGGAGGTTGGCGAGGCAACGCTTTCTGAGCTCAGGGAGAAGAGGTTCAGTCAGGCTATGGTCAGAGCAGACTGGGGGGTACAGTCCTAGGATGGGAAGACGCTGGTGGTGATGGGGGCTTGGATGTGACCCATGAGGCCGACTGCCACTTGCTGGGGCTGCACATTTCCCACCCTGTGAGGGAGGCACCCAGAGACCTATAATGGGCCAACAAAGCTCAGTGAATAGGGGGAGAGGGCATGAGACTGGAGAAGTTGGGTGGGCGTGGGGCAGGCTGGGTAGGATCTGCAGGATGTGTGTCGAGGAGTCCCATTGATGTCGGTGGACCCCACAGGTGGCTAATGTGAGTCGTGAGGAGAGAAAGACAGTCACCTTCTCCCACTCAGCCTCTGCCACCCAAATCCTGCTGGGAAGACTAGGACTGGTAAAGTCTGCAATGAGCCCCTGCTCGGCACGGGCCTGAGCCGCCCCCCCCCCACCCCCCGCCCCACCAGGTGGCCATCAGGCCACACCCAAAGTCCGTCCACTTGATCTGCCAGCCATGGAAGTTGATCCCCACCACCCTATTTCTCAGGGAGCCACAGACTCAGGCTGGGGCGAGGATTTGCTCTTTGCAGGAAAGGAGAGGCCAGTCCCAGGCCTTACCCAGGGCTTTCGGGGTTCTTGTCTCGCTTGCAGAAAAGAATTTCAGGAGTAGACAAGCAGTGAAGTAAACAGATTTTATTTGGAGGGTTTTAAGGTGTGGAGGGAGGGAGGGTGACAGAGAGACAGTAACACGGGCTTCTCCAATGGCAGGGAGCCCCTACACACATCCGAGCATTAGACATGAAAGCATGAAAGTACACATGTCCAGAGGGGAGATGCGGGTGACACATGTGCGGGGCCAGGTGGGCACAAGCAGCACTTGGGCTCGGGCAGCATATGCGCGCCCTTCCTGTGTTCAAGGTGGCTTTTACGGGGTTTCTCCAGCCCGCTCCCATGTGGGGCTTCTTCCTAGGTAAAAGTCCGTTGCTAAGGAGCTTACCAGGGAGGCTGGGAGTGGTGATGGTCTTCTTTGGGCTGAATCACTAAAGTTAGGGTATTGGAGGAATTTTCTTCATGGGGAGAGGGGTCCAAATCTCCTCAGGGTCTACTGCTGCTCAAGGTCTTATCAGGCCTTCGTTCCTGTTTCTCCTGTTTGCTGCAAGGTTGGCTTTTGCCATTGCCTTGGGACGGGCCTTCCTATCCTGCCTACATCACCATCTAGATGTCCACAGAGGGCGACACAGCAGGATTTGGCTATTGATACTCCAGGCTCTGTGCTTGGGAATTACTCCTGGCGGTGCTTGGGAGATTATATGGGATGCTGAGGATCGAACCCTTGTTGACCATGTGCAAGGCAAGTGCCCTTCCCACTGTACTATCCTTCTGGCCTCCAGAACAAAATTTTTTTTTCTTTTTTGGGCCACACCTGGCGATGTACAGGGGTTACTCCTGGCTCTGCACTCAGGAATTACTCCTGGAGGTGCTCAGGGGACCATATGGGATGCTGGGAATCGAACCCGGGTCGGCCGCGTGCAAGGCAAACGCCCTACCCGCTGTGCTATCGCTCCAGCCCCCAGATTTTTTTTTTTTTTTTTAGGAGGTCTCCCATTATTGCTCTGGCCTGGTAAAGTGGGCCTGATGGGTCAGTGCTTGGGGCCTGGAGGTGCTGGGGGAGCCTCCAGGGGGTACTGGGTGGTTCTTGGATGGCAATGCAACGCTGGGGATCAAATTCAGGGCCCTGGTGTGCCAGTGAGCCTGGTTCGAGAGTGTCCGGCAGCATTGCTGAGCTTGGATTACACACCTGGTGGTGGTGGGGGTGGGCAGGGTGGGGGTGGGCGGTTATACCTGGGGGGCTGGCTTCTTGATGCTCAAGGACTGTGCAGAGGGATGAGGGGTGTGTACCCCAGCGATGGCATACGATCAGGACCTCCCAGCCTCTTGCTTGCCTCTCGTCCCACCCTCAGGTCTGCAGCTATTTACAAAGTCGGTGGGATGGGCAGGGAAGAGGGGCTGGAACTTAGGGTCTCTTTCCTCTTGACCTGACCTTGACCTGCCTGAGCCCCTGAGCCACAGGTAGGAAACGGAAGCTCCTGATGATGCAGGACTGTCTGGGACCTGGGAGGAAGATTCCATGAGCATGGGCGTTCTCACACAAACACACACACACACACACACACACACATACACACACACACACACGGGTTCCCTGGTCTCTCTCACACACACACACACACACACACACACACACACACATACACGGGTTCCCTGGTCACACACACACACACACACACACATACCACAGGTTCCCTGGTCTCTCTCTCTCTCTCTCTCTCTCTCTTTCTCATACACACACACACACACACACACACGGGTTCCCTGGTCACATACACACACATACCACAGGTTCCCTGGTCTCTCTCTCTCTCTCTCTCTCTCTCTCTCTCTCTCTCTCACACACACACACACACACACACAGGTTCCCTGGTCACATACACACACATACCACAGGTTCCCTGGTCTCTCTCTCTCTCTCTCTCTCTCTCTCTCACACACACACACACACACACAGGTTCCCTGGTCACATACACACACACATACCATGGGTTCCCTGGTCTCTCTCTCTCTCTCTCTCTCTCTCTCTCTCTCTCTCACACACATACACCACGGGTTCCCCGGTTTCTCTCTCTCTCTCTCTCTCTCTCTCTCTCTCTCTCTCTCTCTCTCTCTCACACACACACACACACACACACACACGGGTTCCCTGGTCCTGCTCCTGGCTTCGCTTTTCTCCTCCTGAGCAGATGGCCCTGTCTGGGGTCCCCTCTGCAAAGTGCCATCCTGCCTCAAGAGGTGGTGACTGTTTTCTCTGGGAGAGAGACAGTTCCTCAGGCCGGGAGGGGGCATGTGAGAAGCCAGGGTGGGTGCTGACCTTTCCTCCCCTCTCTGTCTGTCTGTCTGTCTTTGTCTCTTGGGCTCAACAACAGGATGTCTCCTTCTCCCCCTCCTCTGGCTGCAAACAAGCCCGGAGCCGCGCTGTCTGCCGCGCTGCGCTCTGTTTAAAGGAGCAGACACTCATTTCTCACAGAAGAACCGTTAGGTAAACAAGAATATATTTTTTCAAGCCCAGAAAGTGCTCCGCATCGGCAGTGAGGAATGACCGTTTCTAGCTCTCCCCGGGCGGGCGAGGCTCAGGACGAAGCTCTCCAGAGCTGAGATGCTTCTTTTCCTCTTTTGAGGAGAATTGAAACAGGGAAGCCTGGGCTGAGGTGGGCGGGAAGCCTGGGGTTGGCTCAGCCCAGCCTGGACCTCAGGGGCTCAGGAGGCTTCTTGAGGGCACCTCCGGGGCAAGAGAGGAAAACTTGCCCTTCCTCCGGCCCTGTCCTCCTAAAGCACCTCTGTGGGATCACTTCACACAGACACCGTGTGGAGCCTTGGCCCGCTGCCTGCCTTCCTAGGGGACCTCACAAGCTCCTCAGTAGTGATGGTTGAGGGTTGGTGATGATTCCTCCCAGTGCTGAAGTCATTAACCCAAGGTCACACAGATGAAGTCATTAGCGCAGGTCACACAGATCAAAGTTCAAGTCGGAACCCAAAGTCAAAGTTTTAAGGTCATTTAGGAGTCCTCCCAGCTCTGACCTCCTGGACCCCAGCTCTCGGAGGGACTGAACCTCACCTGTAACTAGCTTCACCTGAAGGGAAGGGCTCATTTTCTCCATCATAGGGGTAGGACTTGGGGGAACCTTGAGCTACCCTCCTGGTCCAACTTGATTTTTTTTTTTTGACAAGGAGGAAACTGAGGCTCAGAGAAGCCCCCTAGCTTGCCCGGGCGTGACCAGGCTCCAGAGTGAACTGTCTGTCTGGCCCGAACTACCAAGCCGGCCCAGGCGTGTGAGTGGAATGTGTGGGATCGAGGGGCTCAGTCAGACAGGTCATCTCCTCCGTTTCTGGGCTCCAGGGGAACAGGAGCACATTTGCGGGTGTCCTGCTGGCTCCCCCTGAGGCTGGGTGCTTGGGAAGGTGTGATGCTGTCAGAGGGTGGGGTGGAGTTTGGTCAGGAGAGCAGAGCTGAGCGCTGTCATCACCCTCAATTGTCCCCCCCCCACCCAGAAAAGACCCCGGAGGACAAGATTCCTGGGGACAGGAGGAAGCAGAGAGAGTAGAGAGGGGAACTGTGCTCCCCAGGATAACCTGCCACCAAGAGCAGTGACTGCAGGTGACTAGAGGGGAGAGCAGACCACAGGGAAGAACTGGTGTAGCTTCCCACCGACTTTGGACCTTCCAGCCCATATTTCAAAAATTACTATTATTGGGGCTGGAGTGATAGCACAGCGGGTAGGGCGTTTGCCTTGCACGCGGCCGACCCGGGTTCGAATCCCAGCATCCCATATGGTCCCCTGAGCACGGCCAGGGGTAATTCCCGAGTGCAGAGCCAGGAGTAACCCCTGTGCATTGCCAGGTGTGACCCAAAAAGCAAAAAAAAATTGCTATTATTATTATTATTGTTATTGGACTGAAGAGCAATAGTACAGCAGTAGGGCGTTTGCCTTGCATGCGGCCGACCCAGGTTCGAGTCCTCCTTCCCTCTCGGAGAGCCTGGCAAGCTACCGAGAGTATTCCACCCGCATGGCAGAGCCTGGCAAGTTACCCGGGGTGTATTCAATATGCCAAAAACAGTAACAAGTCTCACAATGGAGACGTTACTGGTGCCCGCTTGAGCAAATCGATGAACAATGGGACAACAGGGCTACAGTGCTACGGTGCATTATTATTATTATTATTATTATTATTATTATTATTATTATTATTATGTCTATACAAAACTCTTTAACACTTAAAGGAAGAATCACATAGTTGTTCTGACAGGCCTGGCAGCCCAACATGTTATACTCGTACGCGGGACGGAGGAAGGTTATTGCACAGAGTGCTCAGAGTTACTCTTGGCTCTGTGCTCAGTGATCATTCCTAGAGGGCTCAGGGGACCGTGTAGGATGCTGGGGATGAAACCTTAGTGGTCTGCATGCAAGGCAAGCACCCTACCCACCGTCCTATTTCTCCAGCCCCTCTTTTTTTCTGTCCTTATAACCAAGCTGGGTGGCAGTGAGGCCCCTTTCTCCCAACGTGCTAGCAGAGGGGGACACTGAGGCAGAGCACTGGCCTAGAAGGCAGCAGGAGACTGTGGTGAGTGTGGCTTCTCTGGTGGCTTTGTAAGTGACATCAGTTCCCTGAGCTGCCAGCCCAGACAAAGAGAGAGGCTGGCAGGGGAGCGCTCAAGCCTTGACTCCCTAAGAGGGTGAGAAGGGGGGAAGGAGGGCGAGCACCAGGGGGCCAGATGGAGCCTAGAGCAGCGCCGTGCCCCCTCCTTGCGGACTGCCATGACTCAGGGTCTGGATGGGAAACCGAGCTTGGAGGGGGCCCGTCCCTGGGGATGGGCATCAAGTTCGTGTTGACGGACTAGATTAAGTAACTCTCCCCGGCGCATGGTAGCCGGGCTGGAACGGGAACTGGAGTCTGTCTGACCCCGCAGCCCTGCCCGTGCGTCAGCAACACGGTCTGAGCCAGAAAGAAATGAAAAAATGAAACAGGACGGAGGGTTGCAAAAAATGAAACAGGACGGAGGGTTGCAAAACGCTAGAGAAAGCCCTGGCGGGTGGCCAGACCCAGGCTCCGGGGGAGGGGCCGTGGTGGCCGGCGGGTGATGTGCTTTTATTCCTTTTTTTTTTTTTTCTTTTTGGGTCACACCTGGTGATGCACAGGGGTTACTCCTGGCTCTGCACTCAGGAATTACTCCTGGCAGTGCTTGGGGGACCATATGGGATGCTGGGAATCGAACCCGGGTCGGCCGCGTGCAAGGCAAACGCCCTACCCGCTGTGCTATTGCTCCAGCCCCCGAGATGTGCTTTTTGTATCTGTTGAGGCCAGGGGTTCAATCTCCGGTATTGTACGTTGCCTAAGCACACGTGCTCACAGGCCATCACGCGTGGGCCAGCACACACTGGTGAGCTGGTGGCCCGAGCTCCCTGCGTCTCCTCCCAGCCTGGGTGGGGAGACACGGCACATGCTGCTGGCCTCTCTGCCTGGGCCTCCACTCTGCTCTCTTTCCTGTGCTGCCTCAGAGAGGCCTGACTCTTTAAAAAAAAACTTTTTTGGGGGCCGGAGCGATAGCACAGTGGGTAGGGCATTTGCCTTGCACTCGGCCGACCCGGGTTAGATCTCCGGCATCCCATATGGTCCCCCAAGCACCGCCAGGAGTAATTCCTGAGTGCAGAGCCAGGAGTAACCCCTGAGCATCGCTGGGTGTGACCCAAAAAGCAAAAAAAAAAAAATCTTTTTTTTAAATTGAATCACTGGAAGATACAGTTACAAAATTGTATGATTAAGTTTCATACAGTGATGGAGCACCCATCCCTCGACCAGTGTGTGTTTTCCACCACCAATGTTCCCAGTATTCCTCCCACCACCCCCACCCCTATCCCACCCCCTGCCTCTGCAGTAGGTACCGTCCTTCTTACTCTCTCCTCTTGGGCATTATGGTTTGCAATACAGAGACTAAGAGGCCACCATGTTTGGTCCTTAGTCTACTTTCAGCACACACCTCCCATCCCGAGCGATCCCTCCAACCATCATTGAATTAGTGGTCCCTTCTCCATCCCAGCTGCCTTTTCCCCCAGTACCTGTGGCTGGCTTCCAAACCATGGAGCTATTCTCCTGGCCCTAGTCTCTCCTGTCCTTAGGAGTTAGCCTCCTGTTATGTTATTTTATGTTCCACAAATGAGAGCAGTCATTTATGTCTGTCCCTCTCTTTCTGACTCATTTCACTCAGCATGATACTCTCCATGTCCATCCACTTATAAGTAAAGTTCATGACTTCATCTCTCCTAACAGCTGCATAGTATTCCATTGTGTAGATGTACCAAAGTTTCTTTAACCAGTCTTCTGTTCTTGGGCACTTGGGTTGTTTCCAGATTCTGGCTATTATGAACAGTGCCGCAATAAACATACAAGTGCAGATGTCATTTCTACTGTGCTTTTTTGCTTCAAGGGGCCTGACTCTTGCAAGCTGTGTTGTGACTCCCTGCCTGCAAGCTTTAGCCAATGGAAGGTGCTGAAAGGAGGCTAGCGGGGTCAGAGTGGAGTCAGAGTGGTTCTTGCCCTCCTTCCGCTGCGGGCTGGTCTCTGGAAGCAGCTAGCTCGGTGGCGTTTGCTCCTGTTGGACAGGACCACTGTGAGTCCAGCGTCCGGCCGACTTCAGACAGAGCCCAGGTCTCCCCGAAGGGACTGTGGCCACAGCTGGGGTGGAGCCATAGCCACTCATTTTAAAGTTATTTTTTGGTTTTGGGGCCTCACCCAGTAGTGCTCAGAGTTACTCTTGGCTCTGTGCTCAGGGATCATTCCTGAAGAGCTTTGGGGACTATACAGGATGCTGCGGGTGGAACCCTGGTGACATGCATGCAAGGCAAGTGCCTACCCGCTGGAAGTTTCCATCCCTGTGTGAAAGCTCTGCTCCCCCACCTGGAAAAAGCTGACTGGCTGCCATCAACCCGCTCCTCGAAGGGCGCAGAGAGCCTTCTCCACTCCTCAGGGGCGCTTGGTGGGGTTTGAGAGGAGTCTCTCCCTGGGCAGCGCCCTCAGCACAGCAGCGCCCTCTCTTCCTGCCACCCCCTTGGCCCTGGTGGTCCCCGCAGGCTCTTAAGTCCGGGGGTGACTCCAGCCAACAGGAGAGCACGGCCGCTCCCGTGGTCTCTCCCCAGCGGGGCAGGCCTGCCTGGGGTGTTCTCCAGGGGACCCCATTGGAACAGGGTTGTTCCTCCACCGACAGAGCGGGAAGCAGGTCCAGCTGCTGAGCTGCCCACTGGAGGTGGAAAGGCAGAGGAGCCTGGATGCTGAGCCCCCCAGATGCTGGTCGCAGATGGGTGGGGGCCAGGATGGTCTCCACAAGAGCAAAGGAAGCTGGGGCTGGCCTCAGAAGCTTCGTCCAGGGCTTCTTCCCTCTCTCCCCTCCCCTCCCTGCTCTCCCCTCCCCTCCCCCTTTTCTCCCTTACCCTCTCCTCCTCTCCCCCTCTCCCCTCCCCTCCTTCACCCTCCCCTACCCCTTTCCCCTTTCTCTTTCTTTTCCTCTCCTCCCTGACTGGGTGTCATAGGGAAGAGCCCCTCCCCTCCCCTCCCCTCCCCTCCCCTCCCCTCCCCTCCCCTCCCCTCCCCTCCCCTCCCCTTTTCTTCTGTGGTCACAGTCACTCACTGTCTTCTATCCTGTTGCTCATTGATTTGCTCGAGCGGGCACCAGTAATGTCTCCATTGTGAGACTTGTTGTTACTGTTTTTGGCATATCGAATACGTCACAGGTAGCTTGCCAGGCTCTGCCATGTGGGCGGGATACTCTCGGTAGCTTGCCAGGCTCTCTGAGAGGGGCAGAGCAATCGAACCTGGGTGGGCCGTGTGCAAGGCAAACGCCCTACCTACTGTACTATCCCAGGGTCTCTCACATAAAAGGCAAATGCTTTACTTCTGTGCCCCTGAGCAGTATCACTGATCTTCCTCTCAGGACTTCCTTTTGGGAGCTGCTAGTTCTTCTCACAGCCAGGTGTGTGTGTGTGTGTGTGCGCGCGCGTGCGCACGCGCATGTGTGTGTGTGTTGGTATGTGTGGCATGCATGTGGCATGTATAGCATGTGATACACGTGTGTATGTGCAATATATGTGTGGTGTATATGTGGTATGTGTTTGCTGGGGGTCACTTCTCCCACCCCCAAACTGCCTCCCCTGGGTCCTGTTGGAACCTGTGTGACCTTGCTGCCTTTGGGGAGGGTCTCGCCCTCGCATGTTTGTGGGTTGGAGGTTGGTCTTCTCAGAGACGGGGTGCAGGAGGTGCTGTTTGAGGAGTGTGGTCCGGGCAGGCTGGACGGTGCTTCTAGGCACGGGAGTCTGGTCTCGGGTCAGAAGAGGCCCAGGAGATGGAGAAGGGGCGACGAGAGGCAGACCAGGAGAAAGGGACGGGGTGCATACCCAGAGGCCAGGTGATGAGGACGTGCCTGTGGCCTCGAGACTGGGAGCTTCAGGCGGCCTGGCCCGGCCACACTTTCTATCTCTGTGCTCTGAGATCCTGTCTCTCACTCGGGGTTGGTGGGTGCAGAGCCTGGTGGGCGACAGAAAATGGTTAGTGAGATGCCCCACCCCAGGAAGCGGGCGAGTCCCGTCACAGAACCCCAATCATGATCAAGAAGGATAGGCCTTTGTGTGTGCTGGCCTGGAAAGACCAAGCCCATGCCCTCACCTAGAACCCATGCCCCATCTAGAACCCATGCCCCATCTAGAACCCATACCCCCATCTAGTACCCATGCCCCCACCTAGAACTCATGCCTCCATCTAGAACCCGAGCCCGGAGCTGGGTGGCCATTGGAAGCCCCGGTCTACTTCACAGAATAGACTCCAATTTCTGTCTCAGGTGTTTCCATGTGGTTTGACTCCTGTCCATTAACAGCGAGTCTATATCCCTTCCATGACTCCATGAGAAACCTCAGAAGATTTTTCACTTTTATTTTTTATTTATTTTATTTTATTTTGCTTTTTGGGTCACACCCAGTTATGCTCAGGGGTCACTCCTGGCTCTGCACTTGGGAATTACCCCTGGTCGTGCTCAGGGGACCATATGGGATGCTGGGAATTGAACCCGGGTCGGCTGCATGCAAGGCAAACACCCTACCCGCTGTGCTATCACTCCAGCCCCAGATTTTTCTCTTTTAAAGTCCCTGAGGGAGGCTGGGGAGAGAGCTCCTCAGGCTGAGTGTATACTTTACCCAAGGGGCTTCGGGGGGTGGGGGCCAGGCTTCAATTGCCCAATGCCACAGGCTCTCCTGAGAATCACCAGGAGGCACCCCCATGCTCTGAGCCAGGAGGAGCCCCCAAGCGCCACCAGGTATGCCCCCCATGGGAAAAATAACGAGTGCACAGACCAGAGGACACAGCTGATTAGAGTCCGCATCCAGGAAGGAAGAGAGAGATCGCTTGCCCACGGAAGGAAGGATCAGAGTCTGGGATTCTTTTCGTTTCCACCAAGGAAGAGACTTGGCCAAGCGTTGGCGAGAAAGGAACCCGTGGTTGAGAGAAAGAACCCAGATGGCAGAGGGGGCGTGCTCCCTGGGGAGATGTGACCTGGGGAGCTGGGGGTGGCATGGAATCTAGGCGCTGGTGGTGGGATTAGCCTTGGACAGGTGGACGAGGCCCCTTCTGTGCAGCAGGAAGGGCGGGGAGCGTCTGCGGCGCTGGTAGGTGGGGTGGCAGGGGGGTGAGGGCGCCCTTTCCTGAGTGCCGCTATTTTCTCCGTACTGTGGGAGGCAGGTCATCCCACGAGAGAGAGGAGGTCGGTTTTCCAATCTGGGGGTTCCAGAACCTCCCCAGGGACGCTCCCTGGGAGATGAAGAGGGCTGGCGGGGACAGGCAGAGGGTCGGCCAGGCCGGGGAGGGCCAGCTGCCTCGGAGGCCTCTTGCCTGGCACCGGGCCGTGCAGTTGGGTGTCTTTCTCCTGAGGTATTCCCGTGAGGCGTTCCCGTGCCTGGGGCCGGGAAGGGAAAAGGTGCATTGCTGGGTTGGTTCCAGAACTCTCAGGCTTTGTGTGTTAAATGTGACCGTGGGGTGAGGTGGCACGGGGTTGGCAGTGATGGCTGGAGAAGGAGGTTGGCGAGGCTAGGACGCCGGAGATCGGATCTTAGAGCAGAGCGTGGAATCTTGTCATCGGCCACCATCCAGATCGCATGGCTTTTCCTCCTGGAAGGGAGCAACAGGACGCCCACCATAGCCATGCCACTGGGCCCAGCGCCAGGCTGTCTCACTCGGGGCGCCCCAGAGGGTGGTGGGTGAGAACCCTCCTTGCCCCAAGAGACCCAGCCCCGGCAGCCAACAACCTCCACAAGCCAACTGATGCCATGCTCAAGGCTGCTGCCCACCCAATTGGGCCGAGCCTCATGCACATAGTCCTGGACCACGTGCACACGGGTGATCTTGCAGCTACCAGGGCCGGAACCGCCCCCTCTCTCAGCACCAGGCCTGTGGGCACAGACTCCCTGTCATTCCTTGCTGACGTAGCTGCACTCTGCCCGTTTGCTCAGTTGGGGCTTCACTAGTCTGTGATGTTGCTATCACCAAGTCCTGCGGATGGACGGCTGTGGATGACAGAAAGCTACAATCTCACAGTTCTGAAGGCTGGAAGTTAAAGATCTAGGTGTTTACAGGGTGGATGTTTTGGGAAACTTTTCTCCCCACCTGGGAGATGGCGTGCTTCCTCCTGCATCTTCTATGGCTTTTCCTCTGTGTGCACTTGTGTCCTCATCTCCTCTAAGGAAGAGACCAGAGACGTACTGGAATGATCACTCTGGTAGTCTCAGGTTCCCAATGTCCTCACCTCTTTAAAGACCCTACTTCCAAATGCAGTCTCTGTGGGGACCTGGGCTTAGGACTTTAGCATTCAGTTTTGGGGATGGGAGTGGAGACTCCTAAGTGATGTTTAGGGGATCCACCTTCTATTGGTGATGCTCTGCCAAGCAGGCAGGACAGTTCAAAGCTCAGATCCAGTGGGACAAATGCTGCTAGGTCGGGCCGTTCTGGGAAGACAGCAGGGGCATCCTGGGGGTACTCGGGGGGACCTCTAAGGCTACACCTGGGATCTAACCTCACGTAGGGCCCTGAGAGATCAAACTAAGTCACATGCAATGCATATGCCTTTGATGTCTGAGTTTTCCCTGACTTCTTTCAAATTCATGATGAGGGACAGAATTCAAGCCCAAGTTGGACTATTTGGTTACAAGACACAGAACCCCACTTAAGTTAGCCATGTCATGAGAGAGTTTAATTAATTAATCAATTAATTAATTGAGTTTTGGTTTTGGGGCCATACCTGGTGGTGCTCAGGAGTTTCTCTTGGCTCTGCACTCAGGAATCACTCCTGGCGGTGCTCAGGGAACCATGTGGAATGTGGGGTTTTGAACCGGCTTGGTGGTGTGCGAGGTCAGCTCCCTGGGACCTGCTGTATATGTCTCTGGCCCCCAGCACTAGAGTGACTTTAAGTTAATTTCCGAGACTCCTGGCGAGACTTGGACAGATGGTATGTGCGTGTGTCACAGTGTCTGGGCCCAGAGAGTAGTGAATGTCACTGTTGCATGGGGGACACCAGGAGTCATCCTGTTGTGTTTGGGAACATGCCGTGCTTCCTGCTGGAGACTGAACTTGGGGCCCGGCAGGTGCCAAAATGTGCTCGAGGCCTTTGAGCTGTATCCCTGGCCCCAAGAAGGCTTTCATTTTATTTTCAATTTTGGGGGTTTGGGCCACACACAGAGGTGCTTAAGAGCTACTCCGGGGTCTGTGTTCTGGAGACCAGGAGGTGCCTCAGATGGAACCCAGGCCTCCTGCATGCAAAGCAGTGTGCTCAGAGTTATCCCTCTGTCTCAAAGAGGTTTATTTAAAAAAATTATTATTATTTTATTTTTAATTTTTTTAGTAGTGAATCACCATGAGGCACCGCCATAGACTTACAAACTTCCGTGTTTGCATGTCAGTCATACAACGATCAAGTACCCATCCCTCCACCAGTGCCCATTCTCCACCACCAATGGTCCCAGCATCCCTCCCACACCCCTACCCCATCCCCTCCACCTCACCCCACCTCTGTGGCAGGGCATTCCCTTTTGCTCTCTCTCTCCTTTTGGGTGTTGTGGTTTGCAATAGAGGCCTTAAGTGGCCATCATGTTTGGTCTATAGTCTTTCAGCCCGCATCTCCCATCCTGAGCGGGCCCTCCTAGCACCCTTTACTTGGTGGTCCCTTCTCTATCTGAGCTGCCTTTTCCCCCAGCATGAGAGGCTGGTTTCTAAGCTGTGGAGTAATCCTCAAGGAAGTTTATTTTTATTTTTATTTATTTATTTATTTATTTTGCTTTTTGGGTCACACCCGGCAATGCACAGGGGTTACCTCCTGGCTTTGCACTTAGGAGTTACTCCTGGTGGTGCTCAGGGGACCATATGGGATGCTGGGAATCAAACCCAGGTTGGCCGCATGCAAGGCAAATGCCCTACCCGCTGTGCTATTGCTCCAGCCCCAGGAGGTTTATTTTTAAGAGAATGTCTTGTGGAAATCATGAACTAGAAATAAACTACTTCCTCTTTCTTTACTCTTTGGAGTGTTGATTTAATTTTTTAATTATTATTATCATTATTATTATTATTTTTGGGGGCCAAGGATCAAATTCAGGTTCTTATGCATGGATGTGTGTGCTCTACCATTGAAGCACCTCCCCAGTCTGTCCTCCCTCCCTCCCTCCCTCCCTCCCTCCCTCCCTCCCTCCCTCCCTCCCTCCCTCCCTCCCTCCCTCCCTCCTTCCTTCCTTCCTTCCTTCCTTCCTTCCTTCCTTCCTTCCTTCCTTCCTTCCTTCCTTCCTTCCTTCCCTCCCTCCCTCCTTTCCTTCCCAGGCAGTGCTCAGCAGCTACTCCTGACTTTGTGCTCTGGAGACCATGTGTTGTTGGGGATTGAATCTGGGCTTCCCACATGCCAAGCATGCACTCTAGCCCTTTGAGTTGAACCTCTGGCTCCAGGTCACACACCTCTTGCACTGGGGCTAACTTCTGGGAAGTGTGTTGTTAGGTAAATGTGTCATTGTGCTGATAATACATTATCAGTGGATTCTGTGCATGTCATGATGAGCACGACAAGATTAAATCAAGCACAGGGAAAGCGAAGGCATTAGGGGATGAAGTAAGCGCAAGTTCCTGAGTGAAAGGCTGTGATGTTCTAACAGCCAGGACCAGGCAGTAGAACTCTTGGAATTATATTCAGACATGTGATTGGTCATGAACCAAATGGCCGGCATGTGACCTACTACTATAATTACCTGTGCAAAGACCCCAATTTCAAACAAGTTTATATTCAGAGGTTCCAGGTGAACATGAATTTTTGGGGTGAAACTGTTCTCAGTCTATTTGCTTCCTTGGCCCTCTCTCATTCATTTCTCTTTCCCTCCTCTTTTCCCCTTCCTCCATCCATCTGCTTCCTAGAAGCATGAACCTGAGCACTCATAGTTCTTGCAGCATGGGGCAGGAGGAGCATATTTTTGTGAGGGACCTGGTATAACCCCACGTGTAATTCAGCTGGAGCTCAGAAAACCTTCAGGAGACAGAGACCAAGTCGCTGTTATCGGTGCATGTGAACCATTCAGAGCCAATATCTGGATTAGATGTTTTAGTGGCTGGTCTTCGAGAAAGAGGAGGTGAAAGAGGAGAATGAGCTAAGAAGAAGAAAATTGTTGGTGAACCCCAACAATTTTGTACCTGTTGGGCCCATAAATGTAATCACTAGTCCCAGCCAAACAAGGAGGTACTCAACACACGAAGTACATACCGGATTTCAAGTAGCATAAAAAGCAAAAAATTACATTAATAATTTTTATATGGCTTTACTATTGAAATAATAGTTTGGTTCTGTTGAATTAAATGAAAAATACATAGTTTTCTCATTAATTTCATTTTGTAAAAATACAAAATCAATTTCAACCTATTTACTTTATTCATTTATTAGATTTTGGGCCACACCCAGCAGTGCTCAGGGATTACTCCTGGATCTGTACTCAGGAATGTGATGCTTGGGGGACCATATGGAATGCCAGGGATCAAACTCAGGTCGGCCGCGTGCAAGGCAAACATACTCCCTGATGAGCTATCACTCTGGCCCTTCACCTTTCTACTTTGATATTTATTTATGTTTGTTTCTATTTTCCAGTGATGCTTGGTGCTCAGGGGTCACTGCTGGCTGGGCTTGGAGGACCTTGCATGCGCCAGGTGTTGAACCTGGTCCTTTTACAGGTGACACAGTGTCTATTTATGCTGTCATTGGGCTTGGAGGACCTTGCATGCACCAGGCGTTGAACCTGGTCCTTCTACAGGTGACACAGAGCCTATTTATGCTGTCACTCCAGCTCTATTTATTTTATATTGTAGAAGTATAAGTGACTATGAGAAACCTGTCAAGGCCGGATCATCTGAGGAGCAATGCTTTGGCCACATGGTATAAAACTTGTCTGCAGGGCTTAAGTTTTTGGCTTTGCCATGGATAAAGTGAATGTCCTGGGCAAGATGCTTCATTTCTGAGCTCTGTCTTCCTTCTCTCTGACTTAGGGTTGTTGTAATGATGGTGTGTGTGTGTGTGTGTGTGTGTGTAAACACTCCTTTGGGAACGACCCAGCACTGAGGGAGGGCATGCATCATGCATGGGGAGAGGCTTCGTCATTGCAAAGGGCAGCAAATGTGTTTTGGTCAGCATCAGCTGCAGCGTCCACGGCCACGTCTGTCTTCATTACTGCCACCACCACCGTCACCACCAGCCCCAGCACCGGCAGTGCAGCCAAGAGAGTCAAGCCACTAGGGCGGGAGCATAATACCAGACCCAGGGTAGAACTCAGCCCGCAAAAATTTCTGCCTTCAGAGCTTCCCAAACCCCGTGGCAGGATTATAAGTGACTTACCCTCTGCCAGCTGCCGAGAGCGCTTTGTCTGCTCCGAGGGGGAGGGGTGGGGACTGAGCCTTCCACCTAGCACTTTTCAATCAATACAGCGTTCATGCATGCTTTAGGATTAGAATACGGCATCCAACTTTTCTCTCTCTTTCTCTTCCCTTCCCCAAAGCATTTCTGTTGCATCAGACCACCAAAGCATTTCCCCTCTCTTCTTTTTTTGGCCACCAAATATTTTTATGATTTTCCACATAAACAGCTAGGGGAAAATGCTAGCAGCCACGCAGGCGGCAGTGGCGGGCACACTGTGTCTCTCAAGAGAGTAAGGGAGTAAAAAAAAAAAAAAAAACACCTAAGAGAGTAAAAAGAAAAAAAAACCCAACAAAACACCAGGACTCGTGGGGGTGGGGTCATTTAGGCAAAGATACAAAGATTCTAACAGGAATTCTTCTGTGGAATTCTGGGATAGTAAACTAGAATTCACCCTGTGGCTTCAGGCCACCAGCGCTCTCTTTGGAAAGGTTCAAACATTTGCAGATGAAATTAGCCATCGGTGAGGTTAGGAGGTGGGTGTGGACCAACCCGCCCATGGAGGGTGACTCTGGGTCCGGCAGACCTGCCCGTCTCTGAGCCCCTCTCTTCTCTGCTCTGACTCTCTGCCCTGCCCCCTCCTCTGGCTAAGGCAGAAGCAGGACCCTGTTGGGGACTGACCCGTCTCCTGGACAAGACTGTGTGGAGATGGCCAATTGCTCATGGTAACTATTGATTACTTGGGCTCCCCCACACCCCCCGCCCTTTCTTCATTCCATCTCTCGCCAGCTTTCCCAGAGACATAGCGGGGCCTCTCATAGTCAGCCAGCTGCTCTGTGCTGAGAGATTTAAAATCCTGCAATTGATTCTGACTGAGTCCAGAACAATAGGCGTCTGAATCTGATTTATTAATCTTCTGGGGAGTGAGAGAGGCAGGCTTCGGGGCCGGGCTGTTTACAGCCCCGACAATGGGCCGGGCTGGGACTAGCATTTCAGTGGGGCTCACTTGTGGGCTGAGGCTGGGGGTGCAGGAAGAAGAGGTCTTCTAACCCAAGGGCGGAGGCAGGGAGGTCCCACCTCAGAGAATGAGGGGAGACTGTTCTGAAGGGGTCGTGGCAGGGGTGGGGTTGATATAGGAAATCAACCACCGCCAGTAATACAAGGGAAGAGGCGAGTGAGGTCCCAGGTAGGTTCTTAGCGTTATTTTTTTCTATCATCTCTCCTTTGTGGTCCCCAGGGGAGAGGAGAAGCCCTATTTGCAGGGTTCATGCGTTACTGCCCTCTCCCCACCAAATGGGGGGCTGGCTGATCTTTGAGAAGGCAGAAGGACATGTAGGTAAAGGTTCTAAAAGGCCCCAGGGCAGCTGGCTCTCCCACAGCATAGGGAAGTGATTGGGTGACTGTGCCTTCAAGAGGTACGTGACTAGAAGCATCTCGCCCGCCCCCCACCCCGGAAAAGATGCTCCTGGTCCTGGAAGACTTACAAAGGGGAGGCACAGAGAAAGCAGGCGTCCTGGCGGTTGGGAGAGCTTTTGAAGGAGGCCACCTGGGTCCAGCTCCACCTGTCGACTGTGAAGTGATGGATGGATTCCTTCCCCTGTTGTGTTTGTCTATCTCTCAGAATGGAGATGGAGAAGGAACCCACTGCATGGGGGTGGCAAGGCGGAGGAAAGGAAACCACACCACGTTCTCAGAACACAGCAAGGAACAGTGGTATTTGCCATCGTTATTCTCATCATCATGGTCTCTGTTCGCACCATCAGGACTTTTATCATCAATGTGTTCTGTGTGGTCCCAGAGGACAGAAGCGGGAGACCCAGTGAGCTGGCAGCGCTGGGAAGAACCGCCTGTTAGAAGCACAGAGGAGAGGAGCAGGAGGAAGCGCGTGTCAAAGCCGTTTTGCAAACTTGCCCCTTCTTCTCCCCAAACCTTTTTTGTTTTTTTGCAATCTGGGTCACACCGGGAGATGCTCAGGGGTGACTCCTGGCTTTGCACTCAGGAATTACTCCTGGCGGTGCTCAGGGGACCATATGGGATGCTGGGAATCGAACCCGGGTCAGCCGCATGCAAAGCAAACGTCCTACCCGCTGTGCTATCGCTCCAGCCCTCCTCCCCAAACCTTTTAAAAGAATTTAGGCTCTCTGGGGTTAGGAAAAGCTAAAAATGGGCAAGGTTGAGGTTTGTCTCTCTCAGGCGGAAGCTAGTTCTGTTGTATCCTATTGCTCTGATCAGGCCAAAGCAGAACTGTCTGAAACAGTTTTGCACTGGAGATGACCTGAAGGTCCTATCTGGCCAGTACTGGCCAGTACCCTTCTTGGTTTTCATGGTTATGTTTAACTCCCCTCCTCCCGCCTCCCCCCGCCACACTTAGCATTTTTCTGTGATTTTCTGTACATGTAATGTATATCCCTTGCGTATTCCTCAGATGTGCAGGCTCACCATTTTCCCTCATGAACATGTATGAGTTTCCAGAAAAATCTACTAGAATATGTATGAGCTGTGACATCCCTCTTCCTCTACTGGGTCTAGAACTGGGCCTCTGACTCCGTCTCTTTGAAACTGTTCTTCAGCTCATGCTGGTGAAGCTCCTTTCCAGCTTGAGTTGCCCTGTGGCCAATCAAGGCCTCTTCTCTATTCCGTTACTCCTGCGCTTTCTCTAGGACGGCAGGAAGGAGGACAAGCAAAGTCTCAGCCAAGTGGTGAGGAAGGAGGGGGTTAATAACCTACTCATGGAGGCTTCCTGCGCACCTGCGAAGACAGGGGTACCCCTGCAGCTCACCCTAGGCTGGGTGTGGGGAGCAGAGGGAACCAGGTAGAGGGCAGCTCTTGAGGCCACCCCTGAGGGGTCTCAGAGACATTTTGGTTATTTGTTTACTTATGTTTTTTAATTTTTTGATTTTTGGATCACACCCAGCGATGCTCTGGGGTTACTCCTGGCTCTGTACTCAGGAATTACTCCTGGCGGTACTTAGGGGACCATATAGGATGCTGGGAATAGAATCCTGGTCTGCTGCATGCAAGGCAAACACCCTACCTGCTTCAGCCTGCCTAGAGACATTTTAGTGCATCCTTTCCCCTCTCCCTACAGTGCTGGCCTGCAAACTTGGTGAAGGCACAGGGGCCTAACTTTCTTGCAGGGCACTTCTGGGGTGTATCCAGCAGGCTTTTCATCCAGATCACTTTGGAATCAGAGCCTGGTAAAGCCTGCAAGGATGTATGTGGGTACCCTTGGCCCAACACCCCCTGAGTCAAGACCAACGACCATCTTTCTCCACTCACTGCCGGTCCGCAGGCTCCCTGTTTGTTCTCATTCTTCTTTCTCTTCCTGTCCCTCATCTCACCAGAACTATCTGGTGGATGCTGATTCAGTCCCTGGCATTCCTTTTTGGTGCCATCACGGTGTTCATCCTTCCCTTGCTCCTGTATCCCGGGCAGCCATGCCCCTTCCGGCCTGATGCTTGCAGCCCTGGGATCTACCTGAACTTCTCAACCCCGATGACTTGCCACCCACCTTGAAGCATCAGTTTTCCATCTGTAAAATGGGCTTCCTTGCCGATGCATCTATGCGGAAAGTGAAGCTCTGATGATTATGATAAATATGATTAGTGTTAGACAAGGGGAAGCAGAAGGTGAGTCATCTGTGCAGCTGGGGTGGGGGTCAAGACCTCAATCTTGAAAGAGACACCGCAGACCGTGAGTATAAGGCAGGGCTGGAGAGTCAGAGGTGGCAGGAGGGAGGGGTGGGAGTAGGGGCGGGGTGGAGGGGGCGCTGTGATGTGAACGAAGTTCATGCTAACGATATTTGGCACAGCAAAGCCACAGGCGTGTGGCGGGGAGCCAGGCCCTACCACGAGCCTCATTTCCATATTTGGGTCAGCATGTGGCATGTTTATAGCTTGTCTCTCCGCATACTTTACCAGGAAGGTCTGGCTCCCCCACCCGCCACCCGCCCGGCCGCGGGGAGGGAGGTAGCCTGGCTGTAGTTGGTGGGCTGCCTGCCTTGGACTGGGAGAACACGTTCCCATCAGAGTCAATTACCGGCGTCCGGTGGTCCCTGATGTGAGGTCAGGAAGCAGGCCCAGGCCCCTTTGGGAGGTGTGAGCAAGGCAGCGAGATGGAGCTGAGACAGGGCCGTCGGCACGCGGCTGAGTGTTTCTAAACACACACAAATGTGTGTGTGTGTGTGTGTGTGTGTGTGTGTGTGTGTAGTTAGGTGGGCACCTCCACAGCTCACAACACGGCTCGTGTGTGATGTCGGGTGCAGAGCCGAGCGGTACCCCGGGAAAGCAGGGGTGGGGGTGGGGATCTCAGAGAGCACCTCTGTTCTTCCAAGGCCCAGGGTGGCTGGGGGGCAGGCAGGTGGGGACTGGGGACTGTCTCAGCTCACACACTTGCCTGAGGTTGTTCTCTGAGGGTGTTTGTAGAAAGCACATGGGGGCAGCGCAGAGCTCGGGGTCGGATTCAGACTCGGGGTGTCCAGAGATGATTGTCTGCTGGGAGGCTCGTGGGCTGCCCTGCCCCTCCCCACCCAGCTCCTTCACAACCCCACAATGCCAAAGCCGGTTGGTTCTGGATCAATCCCAGACCTCCTCTATCTTGTCCTGCGAAATAGTCCTGCATCGCTTCTTTCCCTGGGTGCCTGGAGCTGGCCTGTCCTCTTTTTTTTTTTTTTGCTTTTTGGGTCACACCCGGCAATGCACAGGGGTTACTCCTGGCTCATGCACTCAGGAATTACCCTTGGCGGTGCTCAGGGGACCATATGGGATGCTGGGAATTGAACCCGGGTTGGCCGTGTGCAAGGCAAACGCCCTACCTGCTGTGCTATCGCTCCAGCCCCTGTCCTCTGTCTTTGGCATTCACCTGTGTTGGTGACCATAGACTGTTAACAGCAGGTTTGTGGGGGGAGAGGGAAGAAGCCCTGATTTGTAGCCTTCTCCCATTTCTGTGCTGTCACCATTTCCATCAGAGCCCACGTTGCACCCCCCGTGTGGGGCAGAGCTGGGCAGGGGTGAACAGCCAATGGTAAATCCTCTCCGGCGGGGACCGTTGCGACATGTCATCAAAGGGGAGAGGGGAGAGCTCTTGATTGTTTACTACTGTGGTCTTAATGTAATTGATTTAATTGTAACTTAATTAATCTGGGTTTAAAATAATGACTGTATTCAATAACAGGCTTACAGAAATTCTTGAATACAGTAAGTCCTCACTTAACATTCTTGGAAACCGACTTTAAGAGAAATGATAAATAACAAAACCACTTTTTCCATAGACTAATTGGTAGAAACAAGAGTTGAGTTCCTATAACATGTTTCTGGTCACAAGAAACAGCACCAAACTTCTAAATAAAGACCCAAATGCTTCTAATATTAAAGACCCGTTTGTATTCATCCTTCCACCCATCTGTCTGTCCCTAGGTCTGTCCATCCATTTATTCATCCATCCATCGATTTGCCTGTTTGTCCCTCTGTCCATCCACACATCCATCCATCCATCCATCCATCCATCCATCCATCCATCCATCCATCCATCCATCCATCCATCCATCCATTTCCCAATCATTAGCTGTTGTTCACAGGTGGCTAGAGCTGATCCCGGCAGTTCAGAGCAAAGAACTCAGTGGCGACAGATGTTTCCCTTTTGTGGAGATGGTACCTTTTGACATCACTTAAATAGTAGTATTTGGCTAGAGAAAAAAACATTCTACTTGAAGATTGTGATCATGCAAAGTTCATCAGGCCTCCGAACAACAACAAATTGTTTTGAAAAGTAAACTGTCTTTACATAAAATGGGCAAACAAAGCAACCTGCCCGCTCTACTCAGAGTAGGGGAGACGCACCTGCACACGCAGCACTCACACCTTTGGGACGTGGGAAGGGACCGGAGTCCCCAGAGGAAAACCAGGGACACATGGGGAGAGCATGCATGCTCCACCAGAGAGTGGCCTGGGCTGGGAATGTGTTCCCACCCCTCCCCCTTACTAATGTCTTCAGGGAAAGATGCTGAATGGAATCTGTTATTCAAGAACCGGCTGTATTTGACCATCCAGAAGGCTGCCCGTGACGTCCATCTCTTAGTCTGCCTGTCCCGGTGTCTCCACTCCGCAGCCAGCTTCCTAGAGTGCAGATCTGACTGGGTCTTTGTTCAAGGCCAAGGTTACGAGACTCTTGTGGTTGGAAAGACAAGGTCCTTCTCCATCTGCTCCATGGCCTCTAGTCTCACCTCCAACCTCTCTCATTCACTGAAGGGACCAGCCTGTCATGTGGTGCTTGACGTTGCCACGTGTCTAGGTGTCTTCACGGGAGCCTCCTTTGCTCTTCTTCCTAATCTGTTTAACTTCCTCTGGAGAATGCCATGTCCTCCTTTAAGCCAATTGCACCCCCTGGGTCACTTCCAGCTAGCCACCAGATTTTCTGGGGCCTAGGATAGGTTTTAAAAATGTTCATTTAAACAATTATTAAGGGGATGCATGCTGTGACAAACCCTGTTCAGGAGCTAGTCTTGGTTTTGTACTCAAGGGTGACCCCTAGCTCTGCTCCGACGATGGGAATTGAACTGGGGTCCCGGGCATTCAAGACAAGCCCCTTAACCACTATACTACCTCTCTGGCCCTGTACTTATTTTCTGATTGTGTGTGTGTGTGTGGATGGTTGTGGGGTCACTCCTAGGAGTGCTCAGGGGGCTACAATGGCTCTGTGCTCAGAAGTCACTCCAGGCAGTACCTTACTTGGTGCTGAGGATGAAATGGGGTCAGCTGCATTGAATTTCTATTTTAATTGCATTTTTAAATTTAACTAACCAATTAAACTTTTTAATCTTATTTTTTAAATTGAGTCACTGTGAAAGACCCAGTTACAAAGCTGGTCATGATCAGGTTTTAGTCATACAATGATCCAACACCCATCCCTCCACCAGTGTCCATTTCCCATCACCAATGACCCCAGTTTCCTGCCCACCACCCTGCATCCTCAGTCGGCCTCTACAACTCTATGGCAGGCCCTTTTCCTCCCCCGACCCTCTTTTCTGTCTTCTCCTGGGCTCTATGGTCTGCAACACAGGTGCTGTTGCTTTGCCTCCTTTTAGTATGTTATGCAGAGTGACCTATGCAGAGTGGTCACTTCCAACTATCTTTGTCACAAAGAACCCTTCTCTATTCCAATTGCCTTCTCCCCCAGCACTTGAGGCAGGCCTCCAAACGGAGACTTATCCTTCTTGCCCTTGTTTCTACTGTCCTTGGGTATTAGTCTGCATTTAATATTGTAGCACTGTTGTCCCATTGTTCACTGATTTGCTTGAGCGGGCACCAGTAACGTCTCCATTGTGAGACTTGTTGTTACTGTTTTTGGCATATCGAATAAGCCACGGGTAGCTTGCCAGGCTCTGCCATATGGGCAGGATACTCTTGGTAGCTTGCCGGGCTCTATGAGAGGGATCGAGGAATCAAACCTGGGTCGGCCGCTTGCAAGGCAAACGCTCTACCTGCTGTGCTATTGATCCAGTCACATTTAATATTAAAAAATTTAATTAAGTAATTTTGATTGTAGGGCCACACCCAGCTGTGCTCAGCTTACTCCTGGCTGTGTTGTCAAGAGAAAACCACATGTGAGGCCGGGGATTGAATCTGGGTCTGCAACATGCAAGGCAAGTTCTCTGCTGCTATACTGTTGCTCTGGCCCATGCATTTAACATTTTTTAGGGCTGGTGAACAAAAACTACAACTCTCTGAAGTTATTGGAGTATATAAAGTGCAGGCCAATTTTGCACATCAAAACTTGAAAGAGTAGGGGTAAAAAGTGAACTTATTTTTATAGTATTATGTCTGAGGGCAGACACATAAGAGTGACTAAACCTCCACTTGAAAATTTGATATTGGAGAGATAGTACAGCGGGTAGGGCATTTGCCTTGCACGTGGCTGACCCAGGTTCGATTCCTCCATCCCTCTCGGAGAGCCTGGCAAGCTACTGAAAGTATCCCACCCACATGGCAGAGCCTGGCAAGCTACACGTGGCATATTCGATATGCCAAAAACAGTAACAAGTCTCACAATGGAGATGTTACTGGTGCCTGCTTGAGCAAATCGACGAACAACAGGACGATAGTGCTACAGTGCTACAGTGTGAAAAAAGAGAAGAAAAATATTTTGAGACATGAAAATTATAGGCTTCCCATGTCAATGACGATACATAATATTGTAAGGAAACATAGCCATCCCACTGGTTCTCAGATTCTCTCTGCTGACTTCATGCTACCATGACGGGTAGAGGGGATGCAGAAAAGACTGAGAGATGCACGGCCTCAACTCTGCTCTCTGGCCCTTCACTGAAAAGTGGTGAGAGTCATTTCAGAGATTGCCTCCACCTGGAGGCCTCCCCAACTTTTCTGGCAGACTCAGCTTTGCTCTCCTCCTCCATGCCCCTCTCCTCCCCACGCCGGGTTACATTCTCCACTGCGGCCATGACCAGTTCTTAGCATTTGTTCACACATTCACCAGCCCAAGGCACCCCACGTGTGGTTGGTGACACTTAGCTAACTCCTTATCACCTGCTCCAACAGAGCCTGGCACATAGTGGTAGCTCAACCAAGAGCAATGGAATGAATTAATAAAAGAGAGTGGCTTCCTTCCTCTCTCTTCTTTTCAGCACATCACAGCCCTCCCTTGTGATGCTCTGCTCTACTGAAATGGAAGACTTCTTTCTTTTTTTAAATTTTTTTTTATTAGTGAATCACCATGAGATACAGTAACAGACTTACAAACTTCCGTGCTTACATTTCAGTCATAGAATGGTCAAGTATCCATCCCTCCACCAGTGCCCATTTTTCACCACCAATGGTCCCAGCATCCCTCCCAGCATCCCTCCCACCATCCCCAGCCTGTTCCCCCTCCCCACACCCTGCCTCTGTGGCAGGGCATTCCCTTTTGTTCTCTCTCTCCTTTTGGGTGTTGTGGTTTGCAATAGAGGTATTAAGTGGCCATCATGTTCAGTCTATAGTCTGCTTTCAGGGTGCATCTCCCATCCTGAGCGGATCCTCCTAGCACCATTTACTTGTTCATCCCTTCTCTAACTGAACTGCCTTTTCCCCCAGTATGTGAGGCCGGCTTCTAAGTTGTGGAGTAATCCTCCCAGTACTTTTCTTTAATAATCTTGGGTGTTAGTCTCCCAACATGGAAGACTTATTACATACGAAACTGTCCTGATAAATGAATGACTGCTTTGGCTTCCCTGCCAGAAACCCCCCTATCTCTGCTGGAGTCCTGGGAGAGGTGAATCAAAGTCCACATGCACTGTTGACTTCATTTCTAGGTGGCCCTTTTGTTTATGCCACTTGGGGCTTTCCCTTTGGGTTACCTGTCTTGGTGCTACTCGCCTCCACCTGATGCTTTCTCTAGTTTTGCAGTTGCTCTCTGCTTCCTTTAGAATCTAGTACAGGGTCAGGGAGGTAGCTTGGTGGTGGAACACTTACCCTGTGGGTATGAGTCCTTGGGTTTGATCTCCTGTATTTACCTCCACCCCCCACCTTGCCGCAGTCACCCTCCCCACCCCCCACACACATACAGCCATATTCTGGTTCAAAAGCCTCTTCTTTCCGGAAACCACCCTGCTTTCCATGTACCCAACTGAGTGCTTCTTTGGACCAAATATCCTCAGGACTGAAAGAGAAGCAAACTCATGCATTTTCTTGGCCTTGAAGATTATTTATTTTTTAAAAATTTTATTGAATCACTGTGAGATAGTTGAAAGCTTTCATGTTTGGGTTACAATCACACAATGATCAAATAACCATCCCTCCACCAGTGCACATTCCCCACCACCAATATCCCTGGTATCTCCCCACCTTTCCCACCCTCCCTCTACCTCTAGGGCAGACAATATTCCCCATACTCTCTCTCTACTTTTGGGCATTATGGCTTGCAACACATACACTGTGAGGTCATCATGTTTGGTCATTATCTACTTTCGGCATGCGTCTTTCATTCCGACTGGTTCCTCCAGCCATCATTTTCTTAGTGATCCCTTCTTTATTCCATCTGCTTCTCATGAAACAGTCTTCCAGCTATGGGGCAATTCTCCTGGCCCTTGTAGCTACTGTCTTTGGGTGTCAGCCTTGAAGATTTTTTAGATACTTTGGATCATTCATTTTCCCTATTCTGTGGGAGAGATTCCTTCTTTCCTGAGCAAACAAACAGATATGATAAGACCTGGGTTAACTGGGAATCATAAAACAGAATTAATGGGCAAGGAAGGTGAATTTCAAACCGTACAGGACTCAGGTGTAAGCCAGTCTCTGCTGTGGAATATCTCAGTGGTGTTTTGATTTTTATTTCCCTAATCGTAAGTGACCATGGGCACTTTTCATAAGCCCATAGGCCATTTGTATGTCTTTGGGGAAGTGTCTGTTCATCTTCGACCCACAATTTTAAATAAGGCTGTTATATTTTTTTGTTCTTGAGCTTTGTGTCTTATGTATTTTGGATATTAGCTCTTTATCTGATGATGTTCTATGTGCAAATATTTTCTCCTATTCACCAGGGTATCTTTTTATTGTATGCTGAGTTTCTTTTGCTCTGCAGAAGATTTTTAGTTTGTTGTAGTCTCATTCACTTATTTTTGTTTTGTTGTCCTTGCCTCTGTGGTCATTTTGTTGAATCATGTCTGAAAGCAACCAGTGTTGGCATGGTTGTGTGAGAAAGGAACCCTCATTCACTATTGGTGGGAATGTCATCTGTTTCAACCTCAGTGGAAAGCAGTATGGAAATCTTTTTTTTTAAAGGTATAGAACTACCTATCCCATGACTCAGCAACACCACTTCTTGACATCTACCTCCAAAAATATAGAAACATTAATTCTAAAAGATGTATATACACATACACCTATGTTCATCACAACACTTAGTATAATAGCAAAGCACAGCAGGTAGGGTGTTTGCCTTGCACACGACCAATCCAGGTTTGATTCCTCCGTCCCTCTCAGAGAGTCCAGCAAGCTACCAAGAGTATCCCGCCTGCACAGCAGAGCCTGGCAAGCTACCCGTGGAGTATTCGATATGCCAAAAACAGTAACAAGTCTCATAATGGAGATGTTACTGGTGCCCGCTTGAGCAAATCGGTGAACAATGGGATGACAGTGATACAGTGCTACGGGAACAGACCAAATGCCCAACTATGGATGAATGAATCAAGAAGTTGTGGTACCATCCAAAAGAACAAAAGCAACTGGTGTTGGCGAGGATATGGGGAGAAAAGGACTCTCCTTCACTGCTGGTGGGAATGTCGACTGGTTCAGCCCTTTTGGAAAACAATATGGACAATTCTCAAAAAATTAGAAATTGAGCTCCCATTTGACCCAGCAATACCACTGCTGGGAACATATCCCAGAGAGGCAAAAATATATAGTAGAAATGACATCTGCATTTGTATGTTCATTGCAGCACTGTTTACAATAGCCAAAATCTGGAAAAAGCCGGAGTGCCCAAAAACAGATGACTGATAAGAGAAACTTTGGTACATCTACACAATGGAATACTATGCATCTGTTAGAAAAGATGAAGTCATGAAATTTGCATATAAGTGGAAAGTATCATGTTAAGTGAAGTGAGTCAGAAAGAGAGACACAGAAAGATTGCACTCATCTGTGAAATATAAAATAACAGAGTGGGAGACTTACACGCAAGAGTAGTAGAGATAAAGACCAGGAGATCTGCCCCACAGCTTGGAAACTGGCCTCACATGCTGGAGGAAAAGGCAGCTCAGATAGAGAAGGGAACACCAAGTAGAGGATGTTGGGAGGACCTATTCAGGTTGGAAGATGTGAACTGAAAATAGACTGTAGACAGAACATGAAGGCCATTCAGTACCTCTATTGCAAACTACAACACCCAAAAGGAGAGAGAACAAAAGGGACTGCCCCGCCGCAGAGGCAGGGTGGGGTGGTGGGGGTTGGGGTGGAAGTGGTCGTAGGGATACTGGGATCATTGGTGGAGGTGAATGGGCTCTGGTGGAGGGATGGGTAAATGATCATTGTATGAGTGAAATGCAAACACAAAGTTCATAAGTTTGTAACTGTACATCACAGTGATTCTCTCTCTCTCTCTCTCTCTCCATCTTTTTTTTTTTGCTTTTTGGGCCACACCTGGCGATGCACAGGGTTACTCCTGGCTCTGCACTCAGGTATCACCCCTGGCGGTGCTCAGGGAACCATATGGGATGCTGGGAATTGAACCCGGGTCAGCCACGTGCAAGGCAAACACCCTACCTGCTGTACTATTGCTCCAGCCCCTCATCACGGTGATTCTTTAATAAAAAAATTAAAAAAAAAGAAGTTGTGGTACATATACATAATGGAATGCTATGCAGCTCTAAAAAGGACAAAATCAAACCATTTCCAATGACATGAAAGGAACTAGAGGATATCATGTTGAGTGAATCCAGTCAGAAGGAAAAGGACAGATATAGAATGATCTCTCTCATATGCTGGACTTAAAGATGTGCAGAAAGGTAACCACAAAGGTCCACAGGTAACAGAAGGGGAGAGTTGATCCACAGACCTGAGTCTGTGGGCAGCGGGGGATGTTTGAAAGAGAGAGGCCTTTGGGACTTGGGGGGAAGGAAGTGGGAGCTCTGGTGATGGGTGTGGTGTTGGAATTAAGTCATACAAAACCATCATTAGCAGTATTGTAACTCACAGTACTTCAATCAATAGAGGAAAAAAAGAACGTTTGGTCACAAATGAAACAAAATTGCAGGACTGAGTCCCCTGGGGAGGCAGGAGTAGAGGGGCCACCAGTTGGAACGCTACCACTGACCCCTATTTTGCCTCGTTGCCTCCGTGGACAGGCTTCTGCCACCACAACAAGCTTCCCCTCTCAGCAGGTCTGGACTTGATGCAGGTGGCCGGAAGCTCTCTGAAGGCAGGGCCTGGCCCTGTCCGGTGGCCGCCTGCTCGGGGCTCTGCCGAGGTCCACCCACAGAGGACAGCTCAGCCTCGGAGGCTCTGGCAGGTCCTTCACCACACTCATCCGGAAATGCCAGTGTGTGAGACCCTCTCTGGGGTGCGCAGAGGATGCTGGGATCCAAGCTCACAGTTTATCATGCACATCAGGCAGGGGCTTGTCTGCCCAGTGACCCCTGCTCCTGCACACGACCCTCTCCTGGGGACACAGCCTCCCCTCCCCAACCAGTGAAGCCCACAGCAGCTGCCATGAGAGTCTAGTGTGGACAGAGACTTGAGCGGGACCCATGAGGGTCCTCCCGGTGGACTTTTTGAAATGAAACTGCTGAGTTTTTCTCTGGACGCCTGAGCGATTAGGGGGGCAACTTGACGCCTCCTGCTTCTCCGTCTCCCATCAGGCAGACTCTGGATTCTAGGAGGCAGGGGCTGCGCCTTTGGGTTCGGGCCAATCTGCATTGCCTTTCTGTCCCCTGAAGGGACGGGAACTCCAGCTTCTCTTATACTGTGGAGAGGAACCCACGCACGAGTGCTCATGCTTCCAGTCTGCACATGCGCACAGGCACTTGCTCTGGCCCTTGCCGTGGCCTCTGACCCCAGAAAGCTTACATCTGGACTGTCACCCCGAAGGATGGCGAGAAATCCAGTCTGACTGGGGCTCGGGTGGGGGGGGGGCGTGGTGAAGCATCAGGTACAGGAGCCGGAGGGCAGGGCTGGCTGGCCTCGGAGGATGAACTGTGTCCCTCTTGTGGTGTGTGTGGGGAGGACTCTGGGCTGACTCCGGGCTCAAGGTGGTTTGCAGGTAGAGGGGGTCCACACAGGTTGGGGGTGAGTGGTGAGGCATTGTGTTTGGGATACGCTGAGCATATAGGTGTGACGTATAAAAGCTTGTGAAAGAGGCTCAGAGTTGTGGGGAGACAAGTGTGAGAGTTCTCAAGAGTGGAGGGCCCTCCCTGGCCTGACCCCAGCTTTTTTTTTTTAATTTATTTTTTATTGAATCACTGTAAGATACACAGTTTAAGGCTGTTTATGATTGGGTTTCAGTCATAGAATGTTCTAACACCATCCCTCTGTCCGTGGACATTTCCCACCATCAATATTTCCCTTTCCCCTCCCTCCATTCCCCCTAGTCCACCCTCCTCCCCCACCCCAGCCTATGTCTATGGTAGCCACTTTCCTTCCCTCCCCTCTCCTCTGTTCCCCTCACCCTCTCCCCTCCTCTCCCTTCCCCTCCCCTTCTCGTCCCTCCCCTCTCCTCCTCTCCCCTCCCCTCCTCTCCCTTCCCCTCCCCTCTCCTCCTCTCCCTTCCCCTCCCCTTCTCTTCCCTTCCCCTCCTCCTCCTCTCCCCTCCCCTCCTCTCCCTTCCCCTCCCCTTTCCCTCCCCTTCCCCTCCCCTTCTCTTCCCTCCCCTCCCCTCTCCTCCCCTCCCCTCCCCCCTCCCCTCCTCTTCCCCCCTTCCCTTCCCTTCCCTTCCCTTCCCTTCCCTTCCCTTCCCTTCCCTTCCCTTCCCTTCCCTTCCCTTCCCTTCCCTTCCCTTCCCTCCCCTCCCCTTCCCTCCCCTCCCCTTCCCTTCCCTTCCCTCCCCTCCCCTTCCCTCCCCTCCCCTTCCCTTCCCTTCCCTCTCCTTCTCTTCCCTCTCCTTCTCTTCCCTCCCCTCTCCATTCCCTCCCCTCCCCTTCCTTCCCCTCCTCTCCCCTCCCCTCTCCTTTCCTCCCCTTCCTTTCCCTTCCCTCCCCTTCTCTTCCCTCCCTTCCCCTCTTCTTCCCTCCCCTCTCTCTTTCCTTTTTGACCTTGACTTTCAACGCCTGAGCATGGAACTGTCCAAATGATACCTACAGTCATGATACTCCCTCCTGTCTGCATCCAGGGAAGGGCCTTTGAGGAAGTCAGAGCTTGGTGGGAGGGCATTTTCTTTTTTCTTTTCTTTTTTTGTGGTGACTTTTAAAATTAAAAGTTTAGTGGCAGAGGACCCAGGATGGGGCAGGGAAGAAAAGAAAGAAATAAAATTTTAGTGGCAGCATAACCCAAGTGTAGGAAACGGTGCCCATCCTCAGAAGATGGTCTAAGAAACAGTTGCCAGTCATCCCCCACTTGGGCCCAGCATCCGGGGGATCCCGGGCTAGGGCCAGCGTCCTGGCACCCTCCTCATCGTGGGACACAGTGGAATCCGGGCAGCGCCTCTGTGGTTCTGGCCGAAGCTCTCAAGCCTTTTTCTCTTCTCTGGGTCTGGACACTCTTGCCCTCAGGATGCCCTCCCTGTGGCAGGGTCCAAAGTCCTGTGCCAGGGACCTGGGCTGGGTCTGCAGGCAGGATGGACACTGGCCCCCCTCTCCCAGACCCCACGCAGTGGTCTCCTCCACAGTACTGAGGGACGGGTCACTCAGTAACCTCTGCCTGGCCCCTGCTGGCCACTGCAACTCGCAACCCTGCTTGAATGGGATAAAGTAAACGGGTTTATTGCACTCCGGTGTTTTGAAGCGTGGCCAACTTCGTTTTGATCACAAGGATGACCGCCGTTGCTGACTGCGTGTGTGCTCTGCGCTGGGAGAAGCTGTATGTCCTGGCACCTTGAAGCTTCTCTTGGGGGTGGCTGATGTTGGTGGGTCTCTGTTTCCTTCCACCATTGGGAACGGCATGAGGGGGCCTAATGCCTAGGCATCGAAAGGCAGTTTTCATCAACAGATTCTATCTCCCCCACACACTTTCTCTTCTCTTCTCCAGGAATGTGGGAAGGAAAAACACGTCCTTAGACGGTCATTCCATGAGAGAGGACCTTAATTCCAGCTAGTGGCTTACATCGTGGAGAACAGCTTTCAGCGTGGGCGTTCAGGTCCCCTTTGCATTTTTTCAGGACGTGTCCTCCCTCCCTCTTCCTCTGGGAGAGGCACCGGCAGAGGTGCAGGTGACCACGTTAAAATTTGATTATGAGGACTGCGCTGGGCAGTTGGGGCGGGGAGAGTTGATGGTCACACAGATGGACGTGAGGCCAGAGCTGTGCCTCTGCCTCCCTCGGGCCCCATAAAATGCACATTTTCCCAACTAGTTGTCAGAGGTAGTTTCCAGAAGGAGCATATGTGGAGTCTCAAAGCAGAGGTGCCCCAGAGCAGGTGGGATCAGGGTCTCAGGCAAGAGAGACAGGGAGAAGTGAGGTCTGTGTGGCAGGCAGCGTCTGGGTGATGGATAAAATCAACCTCTGTGTTTTTTGTTTTGTTTTGGGGCCATACCCAATGATGCTCAGGGGCAATTCCTGCACCCAGGAATCACTCCTGACAGACTTGGGGGAACTATATAGGATGTTGGAGACTGAAGCCGGGTTGGCTGTATGCAAGGCAAGCCCCTTATTCACTAACTATTGCTCCAGCCCTGGCTTCTCTGTTTTTTTTTTCTTCCTTTTTGGGTCACACCCGGCGATGCACAGGGGTCACTCTTGGCTCTGCACTCAGAAATTACCCCTGGCGGTGCTCAGGGGATCATATGGGATGCTGAGAATCAAACCCTGGTCGGCCGCGTGCAAGGCAAACACCCTACCCACTAAGCTATCACTCCAGCCCCGGCTTCTATGTTTTGAGTGTTTTGATTTGGGAGGGAGGTGCTGGGGATTGAAGACAGAACACGTGCATGGCAGGTGCTCCACCACCGAACCACATCACAGCCACCCAGCGTTAGCCCCTGGACATTTGAATCTGGCCTCTGTGAGGAAGGACATGCCCGTCCCCCGAGCTGAGCTGCCTGGAGCAGATCTCCACTTCACGGAGCAGCTGGAGCACTGGTGCCTGCTAAGTCTATACTCACCAAGGAGCATCCGATCTGACCGAGCCTGCTGCAAATGTGGGTCTGTCTTTCCTGAAGCAGCCCCGGGACGTGAAGAAGCCCCAAGGATGCTCCGACACCCCAAACATATCGACTTTATTCTCCCCAGGAATGGGGGAGTCCCATGGACATTGCTATATCCCCAATCAGGTATAAAACTGGGCAGCAGACGTGCCTCGGCCTCGAGAACCTGGGCTTGGGGTTCTCAGTCCCGCTGCCTGTGGGAAAGGAAAGGGCTTGTTCTCCGAGATGTGATCTGCATCTTCTGGACCTGGTCACGGGGAGAGCAGGAGCTACAGTGGGGATGGATCGGTGGTGCTGAGTTTGCTGCGCCGGCAAGCCTGACCTGGGCAAGCCTCTCCCTCCTGCTGTTGGAGGCAGCCCCGGGTCCCCTGGAAGCTGGAGCGGGCCATCGCTTCTCTGTTTTGCCAGAACTGAGCTCTCTTCACCTTCAGCCACTACCAGGGGAGGGTGACAGAGCCGCAGGCTGTGCTCGCTCCTGGCTCCTGCGGAGGCAGAGCACAGAGCACTTTAGGCTGTGCTTGAAACCTCAGGGCATGGTTGGAGTCTGGCCATGGAATTTCAAGGTACACAGGAGCCACTGTTCTAGCTCAGGTGCTCAGGGACTGGGGCTCCGGGGAATGAATGCCTGCACATTACCTCCTCTGCAACACCCACCCTGAAGCCCTGTGCACAGGCTGGGGCTGTAAACGTGCAACGGGGAACCGCGATGGAGCTGGCCCATGGGCGGTGGAGAGTGACTCCAAAAGACACAGCTCTAAGGTGAAGTTCAAGTCAAGAATTACCCAAACAGTGGAACAATGTATCATTGTGAAGGGTCTGAGTGACATCTGGCAAGACGGGCCACAGTTTTGGAGGAGTCTGGAGGAGTTAAAGACTTGAGTGTTATTTAAGGTGTGGAAGTGAGGTAGCAATTGGGATGTGGTGAAGTTCTGATCAGTCTGGACCATCCATCCATCCATCCATCCATCCATCCATCCATCCATCCATCCATCCATCCATCCATCCATCCATGCATCCATCCATCTATCATTCATCCACCATCCATAGATTCATAGATCTGTCAATTCATCGCCCTCTCATCATCCATCCATCATCCATATTTCTATAGATTAGTCTGTCTATCTGTCCACTCTCTCATTCATTCATTCATTCATTCATTCATTCACTCATCTGTCTATCCACCCATCTATCCATTCATTCATTTGCCATCCATCTACATACTCAGCCATTTATCTTTTTATCCATCCAGCCACTCACTAAATCAATTTGTTAATACAGTATCGTTTAGAATGTCCATAGAAATGTGCTGAAAAGAAGGACATACAAGGTAAAATAAGGCTAGGACCTCTGATGGTTTCTTCTCCCAGAACACGGTCAGTCGTGAGCTTAAGATGAGCCTGAGTGGCACATATCTTTTTTGTTTTTCTAATTGTTATTTAAAGGCCATGATTTACAAAGTTACTGATAGTTGAGTTTTAGGCACATGGTATTTCAACACTAATCCCTCCACCAGTGTCAACTTCTCTCCACCTGTGTTCCCAGATTCCCTCCTCCCCAACCCCCCCTCCACTCCCACCTGTCAACTTGACAGGCACATTACACAGTTTCAGTGGTTGCTGATTAAATCTCATGTTTTCAGTTCTGTTGAGCCTGTATTTTGGATATATGGCTCCACCCCTCCCTCATGTCACTGGTATCATTGAAGTAGTGACATATCTTGCATGAGCACCCCACAGTATATATCCTCTTGTACCCATCTGAATAAAGACAGTAGTTGTTCTATCTTGGAATTCTGAAAAAAATGGAAGTGATTTAAAAATATCTATCATAGGCAACACCAGGTGTTTCAGATATATTATCTCATTTAATATTTATGATAGTCCTGTGAGAGAAGCAAAATCTGGGAAGATGAAGAACTCATTGGGATGGAGAGATAGAACTCACTGGGGTGGATAGATAGTGGGTGAGGGGCTTGCCTTCCATGTGGCTGACCCAGGTCAATCCCTGGCACTCTACATGGCCCCTCAAGTCCTACCAGGGATGATCCCTGAGAGAGTGATCTCTGAGTGCAGAGCGAGGAGTAAGCCTTGAGCACCGCTGGGTGTGCCCCCCACCAAACAAACAAAGCAACAACAGAGAGGAGTTGTCGAAGTAACTTGCTGTATTAGTAATGAATCTGGGCTCTGAAGTAATATTGACTCTGAAGAAAACAGTCACTATTCTGCCCCACTGTCTCTATTCGTAGGACCGTGGATACGGCTTTTAGGTCCTAGGGGTACAGACCAGTAACTGAAAGTGGCTGTCTTTTTATCTCCAATACTTTGAGTCTGCAGACATAATCATAGGGGATAAAAACCTCCTCCCTTCCCTCTCTTATCAACAAAAAGAAATGGACACTTTTTTTTTTTTTTTGCTTTTTGGGTCACACCAAAAATGTGATACACAGGGGTTACTCCTGGCTCATGCACTCAAGAATTACTCCTGGTGGTGCTCGGGGGACCATATAGGATGCTGGGAATAAAACCCGGGGTTGGCCACGTGCAAGGCAAATGCCCTACCCACTGTGCTATAGCTCCAGCCCTGAAATGGACTTTTTTGGATATGCAAACAAATGCTATTTCATAAGTTAGCTTATCAGTAATGAATATTTAATTTGTGGGCTTTCTGTGAAGAGTGACTGAACTGACACTGGACCCTTGCGTGGTGTGCATGACAAACACAATGTAGGAGCACTACTTAAGAGATTCTTTCCATGGATAACACAGCTGCAAAACTGATGACACAGCTCCTTTCCTACTGGAGAGGAGGGAACCTACCCAAAGAAGCAGACTCTGCTAGGGTTGCTCAGGGAACACTGAAACCTTGAGTACCAATAGTCTACGCTGTCAGGAGACAATTTTTTTCTGGAAAGAGAAGCCCCATCTTCTGGGAGATGACATCGAGGGTGGTTCCCCCAGAGTGGTGCTGAGTTTGCACAGGGAGTTGCTCTTCCTTCTGTTTTTGCAGTGCACCTAGAACTTACCGGGCCAGCATCCCTCACTCAGGAGCCGCTATCCACACTGTGACTGGTTCTTCCCTCTCCATTCCCCCATGGCCCAGACTCCGGCAGACCAAGCAAGACATCTTAGCCCTTCAGAATCCATGGGACATGGGTTCTTGGTAGAGACGCACTAAGTCTTTCTTGGGGAGTAAGAATTGCCTTGCCACCAAAGAAGCAATTAGGTGGCTTGTTAGCATTGGGATGGCTATGCAAGATTGGAGCCTCGAAACAGTACATTGACTATTGGGGAGTCTTCTTCAACAGAGTGAACGATAAGAGTGACTTGACAGAGGCAATGTCAACTGACCAACCGGATGCTGGGGAGGTCTGGCACGGAAACCCAGGCAGGACTTCAAGACCATCTATCTGATTGACTTGTTTCATTCTGTAGCTCTTTTCTTTAGATTTTGAGCTTCTTGAAGCCCAAAGGTATCATAGGCTTGTCCCTGTGTCCCGGCAGCTCAGCACGGGGCCAGGCCAACAGCTATATATAGCTAGGGTTAGACCACAGTGTGGAAAACTGCAGATGCGAGCCATACCCCCAAGCTAGAGTGGAACCCTTTGTTCTCCCGGAGTGGCTGCTTCCGATCCCACCAGACAGACCTCTTTTCCAAGCCGGTCCCCGGCCGCTTCATTATCTGCCACATTCTCTCCCTTTTGTCCCCTCCTCCCGCCACCGGGCCGCAGAGACACAGGGAGACAGGGCTCTGAAGAAAGAGTGGCCTGCCCAAACTTGATCAAGACACAAGTGAGCAGGCAATGATTTGTGAAGAAATCCTGGTCCGTCTAATGGAATTTTCCCAAAATAAATTCATGTAAACAACTTCCCACAAAGAGGCAGTCAGGGGAGCTGGGTGTGTAAACAGCGTGAACAGTCGCAAGCACTATGGGCTCCAGGGGTGCCGTGTCGTCTGGAGGGGGGGCTGTGGGGAGACTCCCCTTAGCAAAACACCTTTGGCTCCAGTCCTTCTGACATCATAATGTCAGCCAATTCCTTCACTTAAAAAAAAAAAAGTCCCTTCTTTTTTTACTATCATCCCTGAGACGTAGCTGAAAAAGTCTCGCAGAGACAATTTTGTTAAAAACGTCTCACCCCACTTCAAAACCGTTGCATGGGGAGGTGATCTCCAGGCCTGGTGAAGATGGGGCAGGTAAGGGGCCGGTGGAGAAGATGGGGAGAGAAGTATGGTCGAAGAAGTCTCTCAAGAAGCAGAAAAGGACGTGGCTTGGTGCTCAGGGGCGGAGGTGAATGAACACATACTGTTCCTAGAATTAAAATGAAGCCTGGTGCTTTTGCAGATGCAGAATTACTGGGTGCTTGTGGCCTGGCTGTCTCTGGCCAGGTCCAAATGGAGGATGACCCAGGAGCAGACTGTGTGTGTGTGTGTGTCTCTCTCTGTGTGTGTGTGTGTGTGTGTGTGTGTGTGTGTGTGTGTGTGTGTGTGTGTCCCTGCGGACCAAGCTTCCGGAGGGAAGTGTGGGCAGGGAGTGTGTGCGGGACACGCCTTTCCCCCAGAGAGTCTCTCCCAAGTTGGAGCTGTTTGCAGGGTCTGGGTTTGAGGGCATTTCTGCCCTCCCATCACCAGGGTGTGGAGGGAGAAGGTCTGTGTTCAAGGCCTGGAGGGGGCCCCTCAGGCTTATGGAGAGGGACTTGCAACTTTCTCCTCTCACTTCTCACTTGGCTTCTCTGCCCCGGTGGCTAAGGATCCCAGCCCTGGGTACTGCAGAGAGGTGTCAAGTTCAAGTCGGGAAAGTGGTTGCAGAAGTGGAGGAATTTAGTGTTGTAAAATTGATGCTGATTTTTTTTTCCTTAGGTCCTCTCTGATTTGGATGGATTTTGCTGAGAATCTGTCTTTTTAAAGCTTAAAACATTAATTTTTTTAAAATTCAGTCATCATGAGATACATAGTTACGAAACTGTTCACGATCAAGTTTGAGTTATACAACGATCCAATACCCATCACTCTACCAGTTTCCCACCACCAATGATCCCCATTTCCCTCCTGCCATCCCCCTTCCCCCATGCAGCCTGCCTCTATGGGTCTATGGCAGGCACTTTCCTTCTTTCTCTCTCCCTTTCTGGGCATTATGGTCTATAACACAGATACCGAGAGGTTATTGTGTTTGTTCACTTGCCTACTTTCAGCACGCAGTGATCATTTCCAACGGTCCCAATTGCCTTCTCCCCAGCACTTGAGGCAGCCTTCCATGGACTAATCCTCCTTGCCCTTGTTACTAATGTCCTTGGGTATTAGTCTTGTATTATGTTTTATTTTTTAAAACATATTCCACAAACGAGTGCAGTCATTCTGTCTGTCCTCCTTCGGACTCATCTTTAAAAGAGAAGATGGGGAGAATTGAGAGAAGGGTCCCTGGGGCTGACATGAGAACCAAGAGCCTTGAACTGTTCCTGGGGAACCTGCTCCTTTAACCCAATCAGAAGCCTGTGGATAACGAGGAGGAGGAGGAGGAAGAGGAGGAGGAGAAGGAAGAAGAAGAGGAGGAGGAGGACGAGGACGAGGAGCAGGAGGAGGCCCATTCGAGACACATGGGTCTGGGTCTTAAGTTTTCAGCCCTGGAAGGGGATTGTACTCCCACATTTCAGCACATGGGATTTATGTTATTTCCCTGAGGCTGGTATGGCCATTGGACTTATATGGTCCCCTGAGGTGCTAAAGAAGTGTTCAGAGGCCTTAAAATGTACTTTCTCTTAAGACCTGCCCGAAGAAGAGTATGTGCTAGTAATTGCTGGTCCAGGAAGGATGTGGGGACAAATTGGGCTTATGGGCAAATCAACCCAGAGCCTGGGCCAAGCACATTTGACCCGCAGCCTGACCCAGCAGCTCCAGCCTCCTTGCATAGGTGCAGACACACAAACAAACGCTTGTCTTTAGAGGCCGTGAGTGGTGGGGAGGCTTATTGCACATCATCATCCGAGACCAGTGACAGTGGCAAAGCGGAGATTCCAGACAACCCTCACTTTGCACAATCCTTGGCAACGGAAAAGCAAGGAGGGGATTCTTATTTTCATGAGCCTTAGATAATACGGCGCCACCACGCAGAGTGGAGATTTATAATAAGTAAGCTTCTTCCTTTTTGGAGAGTGTCTGCTTCCCTAAATGTGTCTCGGACACATAAACAGAAAACAAGATGCCTTAGTGATGAGAGCTTGGCCTCTGAAGACAGATGGTCTGAGATTTGAACTCTGACTTGGCCACGTTCAAACTTTCAGATAAGTTCTGATCTTCTTGGAACCTTCTGTGCTTCATCTTTGCAAGGAAGATAATAACTTTTGTAAGAGAGACACGAAGTGGGGTATTTTTAGTCCAGTGCCTGTCGCACACTTAATAAATACCGTAATTATTATTAGCGACGATGATGTTTGTTTTCTGAACGCCTTTCATAAGGCTCAGGCTAAGGGCAAGGGCATTAGGAGAGGTGGGGTTCATGGGCTGGGAGCCTTCACTCTGGGGACCCTCCTCTGGTCCTTAGATGGGGACAAGGGGAGGAAGTGGGCTCACGGAGCACTGAGTCCAGCTCTGTTCTGAGGGGAAGTGATACTACTCCAACCCGTATAAAATGACTCCTTTCTCCATGGGTGGTGAAAGAGGTGAGCCCAGACACCCCTCGGAAATGGGCACTGCTCTCACCTGGAGGAGAGAGCTCTTTCCTCGCCACTTGGCCCTGCTGGGCAGGTCTCGGGGTTGTGTGGACTTTCCTCAGGGAGCGGCTGCTGCTGCTGCTCCCAGCCGGGCCTGCGGAAAGGCTTTTTGTGCTCTGAAAGCTCCCTCGGCGGGTGCTCAAGGCTTTGGCCCCATTCACCTGACCAAACCCAAGACAAGTCAATTCTTGGTCCGTTCTGTTTCCGGTTGGTTCCCGGCACTACCCTGATGGGGTCCTTGCGGGTTTCCCCTCAGACGTCCCCCTGTTCTATCTAGCTCTTCGTCGCTGAGGTCACTGTGCTGCCATTCATTCTTCTCCCTGGGGTGGCTGACCTTGGGGCCCCGTCAGAGAGGCGGGAGCCCCTGCTCTGCTGCCCACCCCCACCCCCACCGCCACTCTGGTAATTTCTGACTCAGCACGGTTGGGGTGGCGTCTCCCCTTCTGGGCAGCTGAAGGGAACACGGACTTTAGGGTCGGATGAACTAGACTTAGAATTCTAACCTGGCTAAGGGGAAGGGTGGGACAAGTCATGCCCCATTGCTGGGCTTCACCCTCCTCATTTCTGCAGGGAGGCTGGTGAAGCCAGCCCCCCCGGACGGGTCTTGAGGACTGCTTGTGCAAGGGCCCGTGGTGGAACCGGGTCCTCACCGCCCCTGCACTCAGTGTGCAGAGCATCCCTCACCGGCTCCTTTTCTCTTCATCCCCATCAGCCCCATCCTCCAGTCGGCTCGGACCACACGCCGCGTGTGGCCTTGCAGCCTCCCTGTCTCGCTTTATGCTCGCTGCCACTCTGTGTCAATCCCTTTGCCTCCCCAAAGAATCATTCCAACCAGGGCTCTAACTACAGCTTGATTTTTTTTTTTTTTTGCTTTTTGGGTCACACCCGGCGATGTACAGGGGTTACTCCTGGCTCATGCACTCAGGAATTACTCCTGGCGGTGCTCAGGGGACCCTATGGGATGCTGGACTAGAACCCGGGTCAGCCATGTGCAAGGCAAACGTCCTACCCGCTGTGCTATCACTCCAGCCCACAGCTTGATTTTTAATTAATTTTTTTATATTGGGGAAAGAAACCATTTATAAGAAAAAAACCCCAGCTCTCTTGACTCTCACATGATCTTGCTCCACCTAAGGCCCTTCTTTTACTCCTCACCGCGCCCCACATACATGCTGTTGCAGAGAGGTGCTTGGTCCCTACTCAGTCCCAGCCCTCACTCTTGCCGGGCTCACTGAGGGCTGCCACGCAGTTGGGCCCGGCGACTCCTTCTGCCTTTATCTAACTTCGTGCCAAAGTGGTGGCACCCCCTGGGCACCTATCCTTCCCTTTGAAAACCTGAGTTTCTGGGGCCGGAGAGACAGCACAGTGCGTAAGGCACTTACCTTCCACATGGCTGACTGGGGCTCAATGCATAGGGTCCCCAGAGCACTGGTAGGAGTCATCCCTGAGCACAGAGCCAAGAGTAAGCCCTGAGAAAAATCAGCTGTGACTTCAGTGCCCCCCTTTCTGAAGACAACTAAACAAAACAACCCCCCGACACCTAACACTCCTGAATGCATTTCCCTGGCGTTCCAGATTTGCACATGGCACTGCCTGTCTGCCCTCTCCAAAGATGACTGGATGGGATCCGGCTAATGCCCTCTCCTCCCTCCCCTCCCCTCCCCTCCCCAGACCTCCGTCACCAGGACCTGTGGGTATAACTCATATGGTCCCGCACCAACTCCGGCCTGCTTCCTGTGAATAATCCATCCTTTCTGCTCTCCTCAGTTCTTCTAGTAAGGTGATAAGAGTGACTCATTGAGAATGGGGTGGCATGTAGGGTTCGAGAGAGGAGCAGGTAAGGCACTTGGCTTCATGCGGCTGCAACTGTGGCCGTGGCTAGAACCCTGGCGCTGTATAAGGTCCCCCAAAACTACC
This sequence comes from Sorex araneus, assembly GCF_027595985.1. Lineage (NCBI taxonomy): Eukaryota > Metazoa > Chordata > Mammalia > Eulipotyphla > Soricidae > Sorex > Sorex araneus. The sequence continues at coordinate 207,474,349 of NC_073304.1, forward strand.
AGGTGTGACCCTCCCAAATCAAATAAAGTCAAAAGTGACATAGGGGAGGGGGGGAGGGAGCAAGGTATTTGCATTCTCTGAATCACCAAGCAGAGGAATATGAGGAATAAGCTCTGGGAAAGTTCCAGAAGAAACTCTGGAAATGCTGTGGTCAGTTGGGGATGGGGTTTCTGCTCAGCCCCACCCCTCCAGCCCCTCTTTGCTCAAGCTACTCTCTGGTACTCCAGGTTCTTCTACCCCACATCCCAGCTGCCCCCCAACCCAGGCTGAGCACCTCTGCATGAGTCCTTCAGGCATCACCCTCAGGGCAGGAATTGGATGCATTCATCCTGGACTCTGGTTCTCACATTGTGGCCTTTCCTGCGTTGCACTCCCGGTATTCATCCTCTTGCCATCCTTGAGTTCCTCCGATCCGTCCAAACCCAGTCCTTAACTTTCTTTTCGGTGCCGTTCACACTTCTCTCCCAGAACCTGGCCTTGCTGTCCTCCATTATTTCGTACTTTTTGGCCTCTCTAGATCGACATCGTCTCCAGCGCTCACTTTTGTTAAGCGAGGAAAGGAATGAACGGACAGAAACTCTCCCCAGTCCCCAGGACCCCCCATCTTGCTTTCCAAGCTGGCCTGACTCTGGCAAGGTGTGTGTGTGTGTGTGTGTGTGTGTGTGTGTGTGTGTGTGTGTGTGTGATGAGCAGGAAGAGAGTTGAGGACTGGCCCAGGATGGGGCTTACTGGCTACTCTTTCTTTGACGTGTCAGGCCACACAGCTCAGCTCTTGTCTGAGGACCAGTTGCAGCTCTAGGGGATCAGACACAAGCAGTGGCCTCCTAAATAGGAAATTTTTCCTCATAAGGCTACTGGATGCCAGTCACTGAATCTAGACTTAGTTCATTTTCTAATACCTACGAAGACTGTGTCCTTGTTCCCGGCACACACAGAGACGGGCGCAGACAAGGGTGATGTCTTGCCTTGGGTTCTTGTTTTGTAAGGTGGATTGAACCCAGTGCCCACAACCACTGTTTCTTCTGCCAATGACAACTCTCCTGATGACAGGGTGTCCTCCCATCAGGCCCCCGCTTGAAAGCTGTCTCTGGTGTCATGGGACCCTTCCTGTGATCACACTTAGAAGGGCCAGAGACAGAGGTGAGATTTGCCAGGTCTTATAACTGACCACCAGGTGGTGCTGTTGACCCAATGTAGAGTCTTAGAGAGCTGGCCTTCCGTGGGACCCCACTTTCTCCAGGAAAGAATGGCTGCTGCATTAAGCGGGTCTCTGGGTCTTGCTTTATACTTAAAGGGTTCTTCTGTAAGCCATGTCCTTTGAGCCCCCAAACTTCTCAAGGATGTTGCCATTATCATTTGAGGGAGTGTCAGAGAATTTGAGTAATTGAACTACAGCTCTGAGAGACACACATCAAAGAACTAAGACTTGATTACATCTATATTATATATAGATTAAACACACATATATATTTGTATTATTTTGGGATGCACCTGTAAATTTCAGGAATTACTCCTGACTCTAAGCTTGGCGGGGGGGGGAGGGTGGGGGGGACGGGGAGGTCCCTCTGGGTGGTGCCTAAAGGACCATAAAGGACCATGTGGTACAGGAGATTGAATCTGGGTCTCCTGCGTGCAATAATAGAGTTGTCTCTCCAGTCTAATTCCTTTTATTTTTCTTTTTGGGTCACACCCAGCGATGCTCAGGGGTACTCCTGGCTCTGCGCTCAGGAATTACTCCTGGCAGTGCTTGGGGGACCATATGGGATGCCCGGGATTGAACTCGGTTAAGCTGTGTGCAAGGAAAATGCCCTACCCGTGGTACTATCGCTCTGATCCCTAATTCCTTTTTTTCCCCTTTTAATAACTTTATTATGTTGTTAGTTACAGATATTCAATATTCCAACACCAATTCCGCCACCATGGCATCTTCCCACCACCATTATTTTCAATTTCCCCAACTCCCATTGAGCCTGCCCCCATAGCAGGCCCTCAATAAATTATTTTACATAGCAAATTAGAAATAATTTGCTAAAAGGATAATCAAAAAAGTTTTCTTAGAAGAAAGTAAAGATTGTTGCATCTCGCCATGGAGCCTTTAAGCCCTTGTATAAGAGATTACTAAGATGTTGCTACAGATTAAACTTTCTGTGTTTATATTTTGTTAATCAAAATTGGTAGCCTTCTATGTTACATCCCCTCCCACCTGGTGTGCTATTACTCCTGGTCTAATAGTGTTATAGCGTTTGAGATTGTTGTGTGGCTGAAATCGAGGCCGTACATTCCAGGGTGGCCAAAATTTCTAATGGGGTGATATGGCTGGAGTTAAGTTCTTGACTGACTGGTGGCTTTGGGGCGTGTGAGTGACTGCTGGGCTTCCGGGAGAGGTCGCCCACCCCCAACCCTGTGAGGGCTGGATATTTCAGTCACAAAACCTGTGTACCTCAGTTTTTCATCAAATTAATCTCTGGATGGGGCTTGTCTAAGCAGTGGGGTCCAGATGGGAGCATGGCGGTGATTGTGGAGTGTGGAGGTTTTTGTCCATGGAAAGGAGCTAGACATGGCTATGAGTATCCCAGCATCCTTGCAGCCTTTGTCTTACCTGGTGTTGCATGGATTGTCTGGGAAATACCTGTACAGTGTAGGCAGAGTTTCTAAGAACCAGAGATTTACCCAGGATTTGGGAGGGATGGGGTATCTCTGCACCACCAAAGAACACGATCCCATTCCTTTTCTGGGGAAGTGAGGTTATTCACTGCCTTTCCCACTTCCGTGGATTCTCTTGATAGAAGGAGCAAGTTCACCTTTCAGGTATGGGTGAATTCACAGGACCTTCTGGGAAAATCCCTTTGCAGCCTCATCTCTGAGCCTACAAATCTGCTTTCTTTTTGATTTTTCTCATTTTTTAAAGAGATCCCTGGGGTATGAGTGTGGGCATTGCATAAACAAATAAATTCATTGAGACCAGGACTGTGTAGAGTGTGGAGAGAGAGAGAGAGAGAGAGAGAGAGAGGGAGGGAGAGAGAGACAGAGACAGAGACAGAGACAGAGAGAGGAGATACAGATAGTTATCAGTACCAGATGATGAGGGCTCATTAGCTAAGTGATGGCTCCATCGTTGGAGCCCTTGGAGACTGGTGAGAAACTGGACCAAGAGCAGGGATGTCCAATGGGCCATGACTCAAGCTTCTGCCCAGGGTTTGAATGGGAGAGATATGGGGAGTTGGGGCTTTCAATCCTCAAACAGCCTGGGCGAGTGGTATCAACTTTTTTTTTATCCTGGGAATGGGCACCTAGCTTCATGGTGCAGAGGGGGCATGGAGTGCAACCCCTAGATCCCCCGACCCATGCCCAGCTGTGCTGATACAGCGGGGGCCTTACCGGGCCCTCTATTGTCTCCTGTAGCCGCAGAATCGCAAGGACAGTGCTCAGAAGGGAAGATCCAGTAAAAGGGAGCAGGCTGGACCAAGTGTTGAGTCAAGTGTTGGGTGCTGGGTCTGGGATGCTCAGCTTCTGTCCCATTGCATTTCCAGTCTCTTGGGGTCCCTCCCTATTTTTTTTCAGGTTTAAGTCTCAGTCATATAGTGATTAAACCCCCATCCCTTCACCAGTGCACATGTTCCACCACCAAGAACCCCAATATAACCCCCTCCAGCCCCCCACCTGAGTAGCTAATAATCTTCACTTTATTCTCTCTATACTTTGAATACATTCAATATTTCAATAGAGAACTCACTATTATTATTTGGAATTTCCCCCCAACAATCAGGCCTGCTAAAAAGGCATCATTTAATAATTTGTTTTCCATTGCTGAGAATGAAGACTCTATGAGCTTGAGTTTTGGATTTCTGATATTTTAGCTCAGTTCACAGTCTAGATGCGTTTCTGTAAGAAATCGCTCTGGGTGACAAAATGGGTTAGAAGACCTCTCGGATCATATAGTCTTTAAGGAGCAGAGGGCCCGTTTTGCGTATGGTAGCTTCTGATCTTATCTGGGCAGAGAGCATGCCGGTAACGTCCCCATCCCATGATCACCTGCGAGTCACGTCACTGCAAACTCATACCTCTGGGTTGGGAGTCTTAGGAGATGGCGCTCGCCACGTGGGTGTTGCTGCTGAAGCCATCTTCTGTGCAGAAAGATAGGGTAGGGAGGGAAAATCCCTCCCTGGGCGGCATGGAGTTGTAGCACAGTTCACAGTCTAGATGCATTTCTGTAAGAAGCCGCTCTGGGTGCCAAAATGGGTTAGAAGACCTCTCGGATCATAGTCTTTAAGGAGCAGAGGGTCCGTTTTGCTCGCGGTAGCTCCGGATCTTATCTGGGCCAGGGGTTCCTCCCTTTATAACCCTTTTGCACAAATGGGTAATACCAAGGTACTTCCCTTGCACCACTTGTAATTTCCATGGTTTGTTGTGGACCCAAACCTCTGTCAGTGCCTCCTCCAGTTCCTGAAGACACTCTTCCTCCTTTCCCATCAGTGTCCCAGGACTTCTTTAAAACAACCACATGGATTTTCTTGAAAGAATCAAATGTTTCCTTTCCTTTATAGTTATTTTTACACGGGAGGCTCCATGATTTACAGTTATTTATAGTTAAATTTTAAGCACACAATGGTCCAACACCAATCCCATCACTTGTGTCAACTTCCCTTGACTAATGTCCCCAATTTCTCTCCTTCCCCTGCACGCCAGTTTAAATTTTTTATTTTTTAAAATTTTGTAGTCAGACCCAGTGATTCTCAGGGCTTATTCCTGGCTCATGCACTCAGGAATCACTCCTGGCGATGCTCGGAGGACCATATGGGATGCTGGGAATAGAACCCGGGTCAGCTGTGTGCAAGGCAAACACCTTACCACTTGCTATTGCTCCAGCCCCTAACCCACACCTCAGTTTAACTCTCTGATGGGCACCTGTTAGATGTGGTTGTTGTAGTTTGGGTCTCATGCTTTCAGTTTTGTTGGTTCTGTGGGTTATGCACTAAAGTACCCGAGGCTCCGTCCTACCTCCCGTTACTTTCCATTTACCTCTTTTTACCCCCCTCCCCCACTCTCCAATTTCTTTCCTCCTCTATTCTTCTCAGTTCTATAATCCAGGGGCAGGAAACTCTAGGCATCCCCCTCTGACACCTTGCATTCCCTTGTTCTGTGATTCTAGACACCACAGATAAGTGAGATTATTCGATATTTGTCTTTCAGCTTCTGACTTACTTCGTTTAACACAGTATCCTTCAATTCCACCCAAGTTGCAGTGAACTGTATGATTTCATCTTTCCTTGCAGTGGCATAGTCGATATTTTTAAATTTTGGGCCACACCCGATGGTGCTTGCAGGACTATTTTTTCTTTTCTTTTCTTTTTGGGTCACACCCAGCAACGCACAGGGGTTACTTCTGGCTCATTCACTCAGGAATTACTCCTGGCGGTGCTCGGGGGACCGTATGGGATGCTGGGAATAGGACCCGGGCTGGCCACGTGCAAGGCAAATGCCCTAAACCTGCTGTGCTATCACCTCAGCCCCTGCAGGGCTACTCCTGGCTCAGTACTCAGAGATCATTTCTGGCGATGTTTGGGAGCTCATGAGATGCTGGGATGGAACCTGGGACTCCCACATGCAAACCCTGTGCCCCAGACCTTTGAATCATTCTTCCTATCCCACAATTTAAGGAAATATATTGTGCTGAAGAGAAAACCCAGGGTCTTACATATGCAAGGCCTGTACGCTACCACTCAGCGAACTGGGCTAGTTTTCTTGGTTTTCTAGAAAAGAGCAAAGTCAAAGTTTCCCCGGGAATGAGAACTGATCTGGATGCTCCAGCCCCCTGCCTTCCTACCTCTTCAACTGGAGTGTGAGACATCCTGTTCCGTTCCCAGCGGGGAAAACCCTCCTGCGAGGCCACCTGCTCTGGGGCTACCATGGAGGGTGGGATTTCCTGGGAGTCTGTTGCTGGCTGATGGCATGCAGATGGTACCCACCTTTTGTGGGCATCTGTTAGCGGGCTAGCCACAACAACAGCCCACAGATTCCTGGGGTGAGATGGGAGTCAGCAGTCTCTGAGCACTCACTTTCTCCTGGGCTCTTTGGTGTCGAGGACAGTGAGGCTGGGCACGGCTAAGAAACAATCTGTCTCCCAGCGTCTATTGGCAGCAGTTCTGTGGGAGACCCTAATGGGCTTTATTTTTTTTTTTGTCCTGCCTGTTGCTACCCCCCAAGTTCCTGGCCAGGATGTCGCAGGAGAGAAAGCATGCTGCAACTCGAGGAGGGTGGGGTTATGCTGGAATGAAGCTTCTGGATGTGGGGGAGGGGTCCCCCAGTCTGGTTGGACTGAAAGGAGCCTGCTGGAGGTGAGCCTGGGCGGAGTGTTCACCCGGGGGACAGTGGAGAGAAAGCAGCGCTGGGTACTTGGGGGCGGGGGTGGGCGGGCATGGGACTCTCCTAAAGCCTGTTCCTCTGTGGCCGGGTGAGGACACGCCTGCATTCCAGGCTGCAGTATTCTTGGGGCAAAATGCCAGGAGAAGACCAGGATGCCCAGAGCCGTAGGGGCGAAGTCCCTCTGTTTCTCAGCACTCCAGCAACTTGTCCCCCCTGCTAGCTTGCATATCCCTCAAGGGACTATTTTTTTTTTTTTTGCTTTTTGGGTCACACCCGGCGATGCACAGGGGTTACTCCTGGTTCTAAACTCAGGAATTACTCCTGGCGGTGCTCGGGGACCATATGGGATGCTGGGATTCGAACCCGGGTCGGCCGCGTGCAAGGCAAACACCCTACCCACTGTGCTATCGCTCCAGCCCCATGGGAGTAATTTTTTTTTTAGCTTCTTTTTGGGTCACACCCGGTGATGCACAGGGGTCACTCCTGGCTCTGCACTCAGGAATTACCCCTGGCGGTGCTCAGGAGACCATATGGGATGCTGGGAATCCAACCCTGGTTGGCCTCGTGCAAGGTAAATGCCCTACCCACTGTGCTATTGCTCCAGCCCCGAGGGACTAATTTTTACAAATGATTTTATTGTATTATTTTGAGGGGGGATTTTTGGCCGCATTGGACAGTGCTTACAATTTACTCCTGGCTCTCTGCTCAGGGATCACTCCTGGCAGTGCTCAGGGGACCATATGTGGTACCAGTGTTTGGATCCGAGTCAGCTGCATGCTAGGCAAGCACCTTCCCCGCTGTACTATCTCTCAGGCCCAAAAGAGAATAAGCTTTTAATTTTATGTTCCAACACTAATTTTTTTTTCTTTTGGGGTCACACCTGGCGATGAACAGGGGTTACTTCTGGCTCTGCACTCAGGAATTACTCCTGGCGGTGCTCAGGGGACCATGTGGGATGCTGGGAATCGAACCCGGGTCGGTTGCGTGCAAGGCAAACGCCCTACCCGCTGTGCTATCGCTCCAGCCCCAACACTAATGTTTTCACCTCCATCTTGGTGATTTTTACCTTTTGGATATCACATACTTCTGTTTCTGCTTATTTAGTTTTGCTTAATTTGATCTTTTAAAAAATTTTATTTTTATCACCGTGAATCACCGTGAGATACAGTTACAGACTTACAAACATTCATGATTACATTTCAGTCACACAATGTTCAAGTACCTGTTCCTCCACCAGTGCCCATTCTCCACAACCAATGTTCACAGTACCGTTCTGCCCCCCACCCCCCACCCCTTCCAACCCTCGCCTCTGTGGCAGGCACATTCCCTTTTATGCTCTCTCTCCTTTTCGGTGTTATGGTTGCAATACAGGTACTAAGTGGCTATCGTGTTTGGAATTTGATCTTTTTACTTTAAAACATTTACTTCTCTTTTAAGTAATACTATTCATGATATCATTGGCTGGAAAAATTTATTCCTTCAACAAATCATGATTGAATGCTTATGGAGTGATCGACATGTCTGGAAGCTGGGATAGGCAAAGGAAACCAACATAAAACCAAAGTCAGGCACAATTTCTATCTTGAAAGAAGATGACATTGTCCTGGAGAAGAGGGAGACTAAATACTCCTACAGGGAATTTCAGATACTGATGCAGCTTTGCAAGAAATTCTTCGGGACAAAATTCTAGATAAAATTAAAAAGAATGAAAAAAGATTTATTTTGTTAAATCACTGTGAGATACATAGTTACAAAGTTGCTCATGACTGGGTTTCAGTTATAGAATGTTCCAGTACCCATTCCTTCAGCCGTGTACATTTACCACCATCAATGTCCCAAAGTTTCCTCCCTGTACCACCCCCCCACCCCTACCTCAGCCTGCCTCTATGGAAGTCACTCTCTCTCTCTCCCTCCCCCCACCCCTCTCCCACCTCCCTCCCTCCCTCTCTCCTTCTGGCCATTACGGTATGGTTTTCAGTACAGATATACAGGTTAGCGTGTATATCCCTTTACTTACTTTCAGGGTTCAGTTCTTGTCCAAGCGATCATTTCCGACCACCATTGTCACACTGGTCCCTTCTCTTCCCTTTCCCAGGCCCTCCGCTTACTTGTGGTAAGCTTCCATCCTTGGACCAGTGCTCATTTCCATTGTTTCTACTGTTAGTGGCTATTAGTCTTATATTATGTTTGTGTTTTTTTAATATCCCACAGATGAGTGCAATCATTCTATGTCTGTCTCTCTCCTTTTGACTATTTCACTCACCATGATGCTCTCCATGTCCACCCATTTATAAGCAAATTTCATGACTTTTCTGGTTACTTCATAGTATTCCTTTGTGCAGATGTACTATAGTTCCTTTATCCAGTCTCTGTTGTTTCCAGATTCTGGCTATTGTAAATAGTGCTGCTATGAGCATAGAAGTGTAGATGGCATTTCTGTTGTGGTTTCTTTGACTACTAGGGTATATTCCCAGAAGTGGTATTGCTGGGTCAAATGGAAACTAAATTTTTAGTTTTTTGAGGAATGACCATATTGTTTTCCATAAAGGCTGGACTGGTCGGCATTCCCATCAACAATGAATGAGAGTTCTCTTTCCCCACATCTGTGCCATCACTGGTTGTTCTTGTTCTTTTTGAGGTGTGCCAGTCTCTGTGGTGTGAGATGATATCTCATTGTTGTTTTGACTTGCATCTCCCTGATGATTAGTGATGTAGAGAATTTTTTCATGTGCTTTTTGACCATTTGAATTTCTTCTTTGAGGAAGTTTTTGTTCATTTCTTCTTCCCATTTCTTAATGGGATTGGATTTTTTTTCTTGTAACGTTCTACCAGTGCCTTATGTATCTTTGATATTAACTCTTGTCATAGGGGTATTGGGTAAATAATCTTCTCAATCCGTGGGCCTTCTTTGTGTCTTGGTCACCGTTTCTTTTGAGGTGCAGAATTTCTTAGTTTAATATAGTCACATTTGTTTACTTTGCTTCAACTTGTTTGGTCAGTGGTGTTTCATCTTTGAAATTGTCTTTAGCTTCCATGTCACGGAGGATTCTATCTATGTTTTCTTCCATGTACTTTATGGATTTTGGTCTGATATTGAGGTCTTTAATTCATTTTGATCTGATTTTTGTGCGTGGCATTAGAAAGAGGTCTGAGGTTTTTTTTTTTTTCTTTAGCTGTAGCTGCCTGATTTTCCCAGTATCATTTGTTGAAGAGGCTTTCCTTGCCCCATTTCATATTTCTTGCTCCTTTGGGATAAAGGTTTTGATCCACAGTAAGGAAGTGATTTTTCATTGCAGCTCAATATACAAACCAAACCAAAACCAAGTCAACACATTGAGTAACTATACATACCGCAACTTCCTGGGACATGCACTGATATTTTCTCCTCTATTTTGTTTCTAAATACATCGGTTTTGAGCTACCAACGACTGGATTCAAGGATTTAGTAATGGATTGCAGCCTGCAGTTGGATTAAAAGCTCTGAGGGGGGCTCTGGGGCCGGATCCAGAACGTTGTTTTAGAAAGGGAGGTCAGAGGGTGCCTCTGAGCATAAGACATTAGTAGTGATAAGATGTAGGGAAGGAGGAGGAGCCATGGAAAGTTCTAGGGAAGAGTGTTACTGGTAGAGGGGGGAAAAAGAAGTGCAAAGGCCTCAGGATGGGTTGAGTTGGGTTAGATAGGCCAATATTCTGTGTGTGTGTGTGTGTGTGTGTGTGTGTGTGTGTGTGTGTGTGTGTGTGTAAGATATGGCCTAAGCATTCAGTATAGATGAAGATAACACCATAAACCTAGAGCTTGAAACAGCCCAGATTTGTTCTGTTTTGGCTCAGGAGGTTGCATCCCGAAGGAGTCAGCAGGGCGGTCCTCCCTCTGGAAGATCTAGAGGCGAATTCATTTCCTTGATGTTACAACTCCTACAGCTGTTTCAATTCCTATGGTCCTCCCTCATAGGGTCCCATGGCTCTGTCTCTGTCCTTTCTCTGCCGGACCCTCCTTCTGGCTTCCTCCAGGGCCCTAGCAGATGACACGGAGCCCAGCAGGATAATCTAGGACAAGTGACCATGTGCTTTCATCAAGCACATTGAGTAGTCCCTTGTGTCCTGCCAGGTACCAGGTCCACAGGGGCCGAGGAGTGGGTGTCTTTGGGAAGGGTATTATTCAGCAGCACAGGAAACCACTTCTGTGGGTCCCTGGAACCCTGTCCCCGCTCCAACACACACACACACACACACACACACACACACACACACACACACACGCACACAAACCTGTTTGGGGATTTCTCCTGCACAAACTCTGTGCACAACTTCCAGACCACACTTGGTCTGGAAATTGATGTTTATTGAGCAAGTATGTGATGAGAAGAGCTTCCCTTCCTCTCCCCCCATCTCCCCTGCTTCCCTGCTCCTCTCTCTGTGCTTCTGGAAACATCTGCTCCCAGGAGCCACCAGGGCCAGTTCTGTAGATCTGTAGTGGCTGGGGTGCTGAGTGCTTCTTCTTCTGTTTCTCTCATCTGCTATTTCTTGCACATGAGAAGCTTCTGGAGCTCACAAGCTCGACCTCTCTACTCAAAGAACTCCACAGGGTGATTTTGATTACAACTATTTTCTTTTGTTCGTTTTGAGGTTACACCTGGTGGTGGTGCTAATTCTGCCTCTGCACTCAGGAATCTCCTGATGGGCTCAGGGGACCATATGAGATGCCAGGGATGGAACATGGGTGGGCCGCATGCAAGGCAAATGCTCTATGCATTGTACTCTGGCCCACATTTGTTTTTTCTTTTATTTTTGTGCCACTGAGGATTAAACTCAGGGTGTCACATACAGAAAGCATGTTCTCTACCTGAGTCATATCCCCAGCTGAGTGCAATTCCTTCTTCCTTCCTTCCTTCCTTCCTTCCTTCCTTCCTTCCTTCCTTCCTTCCTTCCTTCCTTCCTTCCTTCCTTCCTTCCTTCCTTCCTTCCTTCCATATTTGTTTTTTTTGGGGGGCTACACTTGGCAGTGCTCAGGGGTCACTCGTGATGGGTTTGGGGATACTGGGGATTGAACCCAGGGTGTCTGCATGCAAGGCAATGCCCTACTCACTGTACTATCGCTCTGGTCCTGATTGCAACTCATTTCTATAGGGTTAGTATACCTTCCCAAGAAAATGTCCCTTTCTCATCCTAATTTGTGCCCTGGGCAAAGGGTGGGTATCTGTCTTTCTCTTTGACATGAGGAAACCGAGGTCTGATACATCAGCAAGGAAAACCAAGCCTGAACTACACGTGTCCTGACTTCTCCGCACCCCAGACTCCTCCCAGGAGACTTCCTGGCTTCTCATTCACTTTCAGACATTCAAACCCTGAGTCCCTCTGGAAGGCTTTGCTACGAGCTCGGACGTATTTGTGCTTCCTGTTGCAGTCAGCTTGCAGAAGTAACAGCATTATGGAGAGAAAATTCAGCTCAGCCTATGGGGGAACATTCTAGTTTCACCCCAACTCGGGATTGTTTGCCTGAGGAGAAACAGGGGGACCTCTTCCGTGGCACTGGACGGTTCTTAGCAGAGGCTGGACTTGGAAATTGTTAATCTTATTTAGATCATCTTGGAGTTCAAGGTTTTGCCACAGGCCTTTAAGAATCTAAGAGTGAAACCCACGCTGGCCCCCACCCCCTGACTTCTCTCATCCGCCCGGTGCCCTGTAACCATTGGGTTTTGGAGGACGGAAGAAGAAGGGGCGACATAAAATAGAGCCTTGGGTCTTAAACTGGGAGTGGGGTGAGGGGCTAGTGTAAAAGGAAACCCCTAGCCCCCCCCCACCCCCAGGAGATAACAATCGAATTATATACATTTTAAATGGCATTCTCAGGATCTTAGTGATTTTCATATGAAAACTCAGCTCTGAGTCCTTGGCATCTGTTTCTCCTTTTAGGACAGAAACCAAGAGACTATTTACATATTCTTCAGGCCCTATCACCAATTAAATCTGTGCAGAACCCAGTTCTCCCTGTCCCCCTGCACCCTCCCCCCGCCCCAAGCCCCCACCCCTTACCAACTCCACATTTAGGATTAAATTTCTTGGCAGACGGTGGTTGCTGCTCTCTTTTTGGTGGTTTATTTATTCGGTTTAATTCTTTTCCATCTCTAGGCCGGGCATTTGGGGCTTCCCCATCCTCCTCTGGGAAGTGACGGAGCTTGGGGCCAGGTGGGGACAGCATCCCTCATTCCAGGCCCACCCCCTCTATGTCATTCCTGGATACCCAGCCCGTCTCTCCCCAGTCCCCACTGTAACAGCATCGTGGGCAGAGGGGAGGCAGGCGCCCAGCTGGGTGATGTCGGGGGCATGCTTAGGGATCTCTGAGTAGGCCTGGAAGGAGCAGATTTCCCAGAGTCCCCTCAGTGCCCTCGAGACAATCCGGGCTGCTGGGACCCAGGAACCCAATGGGTTTGACAGACACCTTCTGGAGGGTGCCTCAGGCAGACAGGCCTCAGCCCCCAGTACTCAGCCTCTCCCCCAGCTCCTTCCTCTGCCCTGGCCCATCCAGGGCACCTGCTCCCAGGGCGCTGGGGCCTTAAGCCTGTCACACAGTTATTTGGGTCTTCCAGAAATATCTGGGGAAAAAAGGGAGAAACAATGAGGGCTGACCGGTGGGCTTTAGGGAATCGCTATTTTGGTGCCTATGGACCCTTCTCTCTCTGACATGGCTGGCTCGTGCTCGGGAGCTGTGTGTGGGGTCCTTAGCAGTAAGCTGCCATTTTTCATTGGACATGTAAGTGTTGCTCATTATACTCAAAGGTAGAGGCTGTCAAAGGAGATACTCAGTTTATTTTTATTTTTTTAATTAATTTATTCTTTTATTGAATCACCATGTGGAAAGTTACAAAGCTTTCAGGTTTAAGTTTCAGTTATACAACGCTCAAACACCCATCCCTTCACCAGTGCACATATTCCACCACCAAGAATCACAGTATACCTCCCCCCTTCCCCCCACTTCCCCAGCCCCCCACCCCACATGTGTAACTGGTAAATTTCACTTTACTTTGATTACATTTAATATTTCAACAAAAAAACTCACTATTACTGATTTGGAGTTTCTCCCGAGATACTCAGTTTAAGGGAAGGCGGATCACTGAGCCCAGATTGCCTTGGTTCTTGACTGGGTGCTGGTGGGTGCAGGGCTGAAGTGGGAAATCAAGGCTAGAGGTGGGAGAGCTGACCTTGAAATCACCTTCCAGGAGCCTCTTGGGTCATGGAGATGATTGATCTTAGAGTAGGAGCCACATGGTTCTGGAGGTGACGTCTCATCCGCCAGTCCATCAGACTGTTTCTCTGTCTGCTGAGCTGCTCATGGCTCTTCACTCTCCCACCCCCCTGAGCACCGGGAGGCTGATCAGGAGCATAAGCGGTTCCTTTACTCACTGAGTGTGGGCAACGGGCAAGAGGGGCCGTGGGGAGAGAAGCCGCAACCCCCGTGCTGCCAGCGCTGTGACTTTTGCAGCCAGGGGTCTGGCTTCCGCCCTCCTTCCGCCCGTGCCGGCCTCACCCTGCCTCTATCTATCTTCTTGCCTGGAAAATGTGGGTGATGGAAGCTGTTCCCTCGAAGGTGGGGGATGAAGCAGGCTGTGCACCAGCAGAACAAGGCATGTCCCTATTCCACCTGTCCCCTGGGAAATGCAGCTGGACCGGTGACGCCTGAAAGCAATGAATATATTGCGAGGGGACCCCCGAGCATGTCTTCTGAAGAGGCGGGGAGGATGTGGATACTGAACTTGGAAGGTGAAGGGAGATACATCCTGGGAGTTTGACAGGGGTGGGGCCAGGCTTGGAGGGCTAGAGAGAGTCAGAAAGCGGAAAAGAGCAGTTTTATTAGAGCAGGAGGGTCCGTGCCAAAGAGTGGAAGTGGAAGAGGATGGGTCAGGAGAGGCAGGACAGGTGGGCTGTTAGTTGAAGGGGCGGGGTCCAGTGGGATGTGGGGTAGGAGCTGCCCTTGCGGCAGCAGGAGCGCCCTCTCCTGGCTGTTCGCCGAGTCTCCCAGAGCCTTGAAGCATCCCAGGGTGGAGGTTTGACTTCCGGCCAAGAAGCTATGTGGAAGCAGGGTTAGGACGCAGTTGTTCAGGGGTGGTTCCTGGGCTAGGAAGACTGCAGCTGCACGATGTAACAAAGTTTGTTTATTTTAAATTGAACAAGAGAGGGGGCCGGAGAGAGAAGTACAGCAGGCAAAGGTGCTTGCCTTGCATGTGGCCGACCTGAGTTTGATCTCTGGCACCACAGATGGTTCCTTGAGCCCCACCAGGAGTGATCCCTGAGTACAGAGCCAGGAGTAAGCCCTGAGCACTGGTGGGCGTGGCCCTCAAACAAAAATAAATTTTAAAAAAGGGAGGAAATCATGAACAACTTTGTAACTGTGTATCTCAAGGTGATTCAATAAAAAAATCCATAAATAAAATGGCAAACAGAATAATAAACATTAAAAAAAGGGAGTTTGCATACATGGGAGCTCATGAACCTCTCTTGACTCAGTGCTTGAGGTACTGTGGGAATAGAATCCTGCATACATAGCTTATGCTTCAGAGCTAGTTCTTAGGCCCCAGAGATGTGGTGTTTTTTTTTTTTTGCAGTGCCCCAGACCAAATCCAAGACTCACACATGCAACAAGGCACGCGCTCTCCTGCTCAGGCGTCTTCTCACGCCCCACCCCTCCTAAAAATGTCTTCGAACAATTCAGAGGAAATATGGCCTGAGCCAGGATCACTGGACAGCGACAGGGGAAGACTGAGATGGAGAGAGACGAGGGGATGGAGGTGGGGTGGGGAAACTCCTGTCCTTTGCTGTTCCTCACCAGCACCTCAGCTTCCTCCCCTGCAGGGGGCATGAGGCTGGCATCAGGGGCTTGCCATTCATTCTGGGCACATGCATTTTGCCCAGCAACAAGGAAGCTGAGCTAAGCCTGGGAGGGTTTGAGCTCTCCCTCCCCTCGGCGGGGTGGTGACTCTGACCTCCTTCTCCTCTGACAGTGCTAATTCTCCAGACTTTCTCTGGCTGCCCTGATGTCCCACCTTGATGTCCTGCTGGGTGGGATTGGTACTGGGTGGGTATAGGCTCAGGGGTCAGTATTTGAAATCAAGGCTGATTGCTTTTATTTATTTATCATTTGTTTTTTAAAAATTTAAATTAAATTGTTTTTATTAATTCACTGTGAGGTACAGTAACAAAAATTTCATGTTTGAACTTCGATCATACAGTCATCAAACACCCCTCCCCTCACAAATGCACATTCTTCACCACCAAAATCCCCAGTATTCCTCTCCCCCCATTTCACACCTCTCCCTGCCTATGCGGCAGACAATTTGCAAATGTTCTTTCTCTTTTTTTTATTAATTTATTCTTTTATTGAATCACCATGTGGAAAGTTACAAAGCTTTCAGGTTTAAGTCTCAGTTATACAATGTGCGAACACCCATCCCTTCACCAGTGTACATATTCCACCACCAAGAATCACAGTATACCTCCCCCCTCCCCCCACCTCCCCGCATGTGTAACTGGTAAATTTCACTTTACTTTCACTTTACTTCAATTACATTCAATATTTCAACAAAAAACTCACTATTATTGATTTGGAGTTTCTCTCCCCTAAAGTCGACCTGCTGAAAAGAAAGCATTTGATAATTTGTTTTCCTGCAAATGTTCTTTCTCTACTTTAGTTACCTTCGCTATTTTGAGACCAGTCCTATCTCCCCTCATACTTGCCGAAAATGCAATTGCTAGACAATGTGTTTTGTATTGCTTGTCATGTTGATATAATAAAATGTTGCACGGCCATGAGAGTGGCCACGCACTGTCGGAGTTCTAAGATTTTAATAAATAGGGTCTGAAGAAATCTTTGTCCCAAGTTTCTCGGGTCCGAAATTTGTTTGTGTGTCTTTGGATCGAGGCCACGTGGGGGATTAAGTAGATGGTGGGTGGATATGGCTTCATCTCGGAGTCCCATTGGGGCGGGGGGAAGGAGGGCCCATCCTCCCCTGTCCCACAAGACTTGGGATTTACTGTCATCGCTACTTGTACCTGGTGCTTCTTGCTGGCTTCTAGAAAATGGTGACCGCTGGAGCTTTGAAAGGGCAGGTGGAGGGACAACACCTGCCTCTGTCCAGAGTGGCCCAGTGGAGAGGGCCTATTGCAAGGTTCTGGGCCATCTCTGCTTCAAGTTGCTGGGATCCGAGATTCATTTGTGTGTTCCGGAACTGATTGCTTTTAATCATGTCAAAAATTTCAGTTCATCCCAGGTACGCAGGCCCTGTGACTGTGACCTGCAAGCCTGCTCAGATCGGGACTGGGCCTCCTCCCCCCAGCTCCGCAGTTTTTCAGTAGCTTGGCAGTTACACCCACAAACTGCCCCTGGTGCCATGTAATCTCATCAATGGCCAAGATCCAGAAACTATAAAACAAAGCTCCCGGAAGAGAGTGATGCAGAATGTCCCGGAGCGCGTGGCTGCATTTGCACTCTCTGTCGCATGACCTCTTACTTACCGAAAGTAGCACACATTTGTTTGGTTTTAACATACTTCCTTGTATTCTCTTATATATGGGCTTAAATTGCTACAGAATGAAATACAACCTTCTCACACTTCCGTCTTATTGTGGTGGGAAGGTGGTTGGTGGTGGGATTGGTGTTTGACTATCATCTGTAATGAACTATTGTGAACTACTTTATGAAAATAAAATATATAAAAATTGCAAAACAAGTTTTTTTTTCAGTTTATTTTTCATATTGGTGCTTTGGCACACCTTTCTCAGGCAAGACAGGTTGTCTGTGCTTGGGCCACCCGGGCAGAGCAGCCCCACCCCAGAATACTGGCCTAGTCCCCTGTCACGGTTAGGGCCCACAGACACCCATGCTTACACCTCACTCTGTCTGAGAGGCTCCTTCTGTCATCTCTCCCATGTCACCTCATTATGACTGAGCTGGGGCTTGGCTTTACTGCTGGATGGGGCGGGGCCTTTTCCTTTCCAGTTTGTCTCAAAGCTCTGGTCTTGCTGTCTGCACCAAGATGATCTAGAAGCCCAGGTGTGTATGTATGTGGGATGGTTTTAGAAGCCCAGGTGTGTATGTCTTCTCTGGGGAAGAGTTCTAGAAGCACAGGGCATTGTGTGTATGTGTGTGTGTGTGTGTGTGTGTGTGTGTGTGTGTGTGAGAGAGAGAGAGAGAGAGAGAGAGAGAGAGAGAGAGAGATGGCATGAAGTAGAGGAAGTGTGTGTTTGATGGTGAAGTTTCTTCTAAATGGAGAAACTTACTGAGGACAGATAAAGTGGGGTACAGAATGAGCTGGCAACTAGGAAAGGCAAGATTTTCCTTTTGGGTTGGCCCCTCTTCCATGAAGGTATATCAACTTTTGTTTCCGGGCCTCAGTTCTCCTTTTCATAAACACGGAGGTTACCTGTTTTCAAGATTCCTGCTGTTCTACCAACATAAGGATTCCCTCTCTGTCTCTCTCTCTCGTCTTTTTGGGTCACATCTGGAGATGCTCAGCAGTTACTCCTGGCTTTGTATTCAGGAATAACTCCTGGCGATGCTCGGGGAACCATATGGGATGCCAGGGATCGAACTTGTGTCAGCTGTGTGCAAGGCAAACGCCCTATATGCTGTACTCTTGTTCCGGTCTACCATGAGGATTCTTAGGGTGTGTGATCAGCTCCTGATTATGCCTAGACCCTAAGGATGGAGTTTTAGAGGCTTCTAGATGGAGAGTGCAGGGAGGAGGCTGGTTCCTTGGGAGAATGCTCAAAGCCAGCCATTGAGGAGAGTGGGTAGAAATGTGTGACATAGTGTGTTTCCTGAGGTTGCTTGCATCCTCTCCTCACCTGACCTCTTCATAGCCTAGTGGGGAGGGGGCGGTTCTTCAGTATGAGGGGAAACTGATGCATGGAGTGTTCAGAAGCTTTTTCAAGTGAAAGAAACTGAATTTGAGTCACTATCACTATCACCATCATCCCATTGATCATTGATTTGCTCAAGCAGTCCAGTACTGTCTCCATTCACCCTAGCCCTGAGATTTTAGCAGCCTCTGTTTACTCGTCCTTCCCAATGGTGCCACATTAGAGGCTCTTTCAGGGTCAGGAGAATGAGACTCATCATTGTTACTGTATTTGGCATATGAATACGCCACTGGGAGCTTGCCAGGCTCTCCCTGTGTGGGCAGGAAGCTCTTGGTAGCTTGCCAGATTCTCTGAGAGGGAGAACTAGGCTATAAGATGTTGTGCGGCTGCGAAGCCACTCCACCTCCTCTGAGGTGAAGACAGTCAGGCGTGGGGGCAAGAGACTCGGTGTCGCTCTCTTCCGGGAGCTTGGTTTTTTGGTCTCTGGATGTTGATTGTTGATGGATTACACAGCACCAGGGGCAGTTTCTGGGTGTGACCGCCTAGCTACTAGAAAATGGGGGGAGGTCTGGGCATAAGAGGCCCAGTCCCGATCCAAGCAGGCTTGGAGATCTCAGCCCCGGGTCCCTCACACCTGGGTTCTTCTGCTGGTTCCTTCATGCATGAGGCTCGTCCAAGCAGGTGGAGAGGGGCCTGTGCATGGCTGTGGCTGGGTTCCGGAGGTCGTCGGCTACTGGGGGTCTGCCTGGGGCGGGGAGGGAGACAACCCACCCCCTCTGAGGGGCCCCAGTGAAGACAGCCAGGCGCAGGGGCAAGAGACTCTGCTACTAAAGAAACAATGCTACTAAACTCTTAAAAGATATGGCTGTGGAAGAAATATTAACATGCCTGTGTGTACTATGTGTTTACTTAAAGATGCTTCAGGGTCTGTTCTAAGCATCCTACCAGTTCAGGCCATATCATGACCTGATGACATTGGTGCTACTAGCGCCTCTGACTACAGAATAGGAATCTGATGGCCTGGGAGGCTGCTGGGTCCATGATAGGGCTGGGATTTGGGTCCCTAGTTACTTAATCCTTAAACTTGTTGGATAAGGATAGGTAGAATCTGAAGCCGTGGAGAAAAGACTAGAAGGTGCCAGAATTTCCCCCACATGTCAGCCTTTGTGCCAGTCTTCCAGAGAAAGCTCTAGCTCTCACTGTCTCTGCTCAAAGGACAGTCAAATAGGTGTCATATCCTTTCTGTGCCCTCTCCCTAGCCCAACAATTCAGCACAGAAACAGACTAGAGGGTGGGACCAGCATCCAAGAAAGAATTCACCAAGGCCAAGAAGGTAGAGGGTGCTTAGAGAAAAAATGAAGAGTTGGCTCAACCAGATCTTCTTAGGGAATTTAACCTTAGAAATGATGGGTGCTGGGGCTGGAACGATAGCACAGCTGGTAGGGCGTTTGCCTTGAACATGGTCGACCCGGGTTCAATTCCCAGCATCCCATATGGTTCCCTGAGCACCACCAGGAGTAATTCCTGAGTGCATGAGCGAGGAGTAATCCCTGTGCATCGCCCGGTGTGACCCAAAAAGCAATAAAATAAAATAAAATAAAAAAGATGGGTGATGAGGCAGAGGAAGCTGAAGCTGAATGTTCGTGACATGGAGAGAGAGAAAGGTGAAGCCCCTAGGCCTTCTGGAAGCTAAAGTTAGTGAAAGGAGAAGAGGTGGACCCGGTATAAGGAGAGGGAGACCAGCTGAGTGCAAGGGCGGGGCGTCAACAGGAGAAGCTCGGCCACGTGACACCACGTGACACCACGCGTCTGGACGTGCCTCGCTGGGCAATGATGCCTGATTTCCACTTCCGGTTGGTCTCTCCCTGCCTTCTCGATCAGACCTCTCTTTATTGGCTGGCGTCCTTACTCTCCCACGACCCCTGTGCTGCGTCTCTCCTACATAGGGCCTTTTCTGGTCCTGCAGAGAAGTGTGACTAAGACAGACCAACCGGGCTGCAGCGCATAATAGATAATGTGACACTAGGTGGGTTTCTGCACCTGTGCTGCTCCACAGCCTAGGGGCTGAGAACCCCCCTCCCTCCCCCCATGTCTTCAAACACCTGCTACAGTGAGATGGAAAGGTGGAAAGTGAGCAGATGAGAAGGGTAGTTGGGCATGACGCAGTCAGAGGAAGCTTTGAATGAAGCTTTGAGGGTCATGATATCACAACTACCATTTTTTTTTGCTTTTTTATTTGGGGGGGGCATTCACACCTGGCGATGCTCAGGGTTACTCCTGGCTCTGCACTCAGGAATCATTCCTGGTGATGCTTGGGTGACCAAATGGGGTGCCAGGGGTGGAGCTTGGGTCAGCCGTGTGCTGAGCAAATGCCCTACCCACGGTGCTATCGCTCTGGCCCAAACAACTACCAGTTTTGATTTCCTGCTAAACCAGGCACATGCTGACATCTATATCTATGTGCTGTTATGTGATACTGTTTGTTGAGGTAGGCATTTATTGAACTCCTATTATGTACATGCCCAGCACACACATGTACATACACATGCATACATTATATATATACACACACATATATATAGTGTGTGTGTGTGAGAGAGAGAGAGATGCACATGCACACACATGCACAGACACTCATTTCATTTCACAGGCTGGCCGCAATGAGCCTCCTTTAACAGTTGAGGAAAATGGAGGCTCACGGAGTTTAAGTGACTCATACAGAGCCCTATGGCTTTTAGGAAAGAAGGAAAATCAACTCTGAGCATTTTCTGTGGCCGATGCAAAAATGCAGACGCAATTTCTTAAACTTGGCATCACAAATTATCAAAAGATTTTCTTGAACCTGACCTGGCGGGGGTGGAGGGTTTAGAAGGGTGCTGTGCCCCAAGCTCCCCCTGCACAGAGTGTGGTGCCTGGGGTGCCCCTCCCACTCTTCTTTCTTCCCCTCTCCTTCCTTGTGTCCTCAGGGCAAAGGAAAGGGAAAATAACAAACGTCTGGGCCACCTTTTGGTTTGGGTAGCAGACAGAAAAGCTTTGTCAGGTCCGTGGGGGCGGAGCAGTGAGTTTCTCCCAGGACTCAGAGATTCCTGTGTGCAGGATGCGAATGACGAGGACGCGGCGTGGGGCCCACACGGGACCGAGGCCTCTCTGAGCAGCAGCCCTCGGGGAAGTGTCCTTCCCTCCGTGCCCTGCTGCGGGTCAGCTGGGGGCACGCAGATGGCCGGATGGTGGGGGCTTGCGGGTACGTTGCTCATCGTGGCTTTGCTTATTTGGGAGAAAATTTATTTAGGGACTTGGCCTTGAGTTGAGCTGGGAGCATCCACCCCACCGGTGATGCGCAAAGTGAGAAATAAGCCATCTCCAAAGGGGGTCCTTGCTCTTGTTTTCAATCCAATGAGCAGGCTCTGGCTTCTTCTCCATTTTTAGTGTCTGTTTTGGGGAGGGATGCGGCTTCCAAGCAGTGCTCAGGGGCCCCAGGGGCCATCCCCGACACTTTTCAGTTCGATGCTAGGGCCCCCGGAGGCATTGCTGCTCCGGGCTGTGGTGCTGGGGACCACCAGGGCCACCCCAGAGATGCTCGGGCCTGCCAGGGTTACAGTGATGCGCAGGAGGTCATGGGGTTCTGGGAATCCAGCGTGGGCTGACTCCAGGCACTTTAACTCTGAGCCTCTTTCCAGCCCATTGTTTTGGCTTCCAAACCTGCCTCCCCTTCCCTGCGCCCCCCAGCAGGTGCCCATTGAGTCCACCCCGGTGCCCGGCCCCAGTGGCTTCCCCTGCTCCTACAACTGGCAGCATCGGTGCCCTGGCTCCAGCCCGTCCCCGGCTCTGCTCTGGCCCTTCTCCGGCTGGCAGCTCGTCCCTCCCCCGCTGGCTCCCGATGGGCCGAGGGCCCTGAGCATGGCCTTGATCTGACCGTTCTGTGGCTTCTGATCAGACACCTGCCCAGCAGATCCAGGCCCAGCCAGATCCCCACTGTCCTGCCCCCACAGGGAATCAGGGCACGGCCTTAGCCCCTGAGAGTTGGGCCCGGAGCCCAGCTTGTATGGGTGAACCCTACGACTTCATGCGAGCCAGGCCAGCACGTCTGGACCTCAGCTTGCTTGTCTGTAAAATGGGGGTCGGGTGCCCGAGCACAGGAAGGTGCTGTGTGGGTTAAAGGTGGGTACACTTGGCCTAACACCGAAGGCTTCCGGGGGCCGGTCTGTGATCACTGCATCAGGTTTGGAGGAGCCGGGGTGCAGGGAGTGGGGTCTCCGTGGCATCCCATGCCCTCCACCTGCTCATCCTAGGCCGTCACTCTCCTGAGGGAACTGAGGCATGGAGGGAGAGAGGACACGAGGGAGACCTCATGTCCCCCCAGCAAGTCTGGAGAAGGAGCTGGGGGGAGGCCTGGATTCGAACCCAGAGCTCCTGACTCGGGTTCCGGAAAGGTGCCCAGGCGGCGTCTTTGATCTGCCTGAGCTGCCTGCGACAACCAGCCCAGGGGAGGGCGGGGAGAGGAGCTGTGCCCCCCGCGGGCCCCCTCCTCTGGGTGCCGGCTGGCGGCCGGCAGGAGGAATTCGAGCGGCTGGCCTGTGCTCATGCTTGAGGAATGTCTTGAGAAGTCTTGCCTAAGCCCTCTGTATCTGACTCATCATCTCCCCGTCTCCAGGAGTGTCAGAGAAGAGCTCCCTTAATCCCTCCTGTCCTCGGTCCCAGGCTTTCATTTGTCAAACTAAAAATATTCCCTCCGGGAACCTCCTTTTGCCAGAGGCTGAAGGAGGTCTCAGGGAACGGCTTTCCGTGTCACTTCCTGACACTCGGTGCCTCCTCATGGCTCCTCTGCCAGGGCAGCCGAGCCAGGGCGGCAAGAGCAGGGGCCTCTGTCATTCTTGGGCGCCGGCCAGCCTCTTCACCTTGCTCCTGGGAGCCGCCTGCCCGTCCCTCTCTCGAGGCTCCAGACAATAGCCCGTCAGCCCGACACCCAGCCCTGGCCCGGTCCCTCGGGGCTGCGTGGTGATTTGTGCCAGGTGAGGAGGAGAGAATGCCAAGTTCATTTCCTTTGCAGCCGGAGGGGAGGGTGGGCTGGCACGGTTTGTACTTGTCTGCCAGGCTAGTTTAGCTTGAAGGTAAAGGAAGAAAAAAATAGAACTGGCTCCTAAGGTAAAGCAGACGGAATTGAACTCCCAGAGTGAGACAGGAGTCACGCTGGGGAGGTTTGTCTCCTGCTGCTTCTTTTTATTCTCTTTTTCTCTCTCTCTCTTTTTTTTTTGTTCTGTCACTCCTGGCAGCCTCTTGGTCGGCAGGGCTGATCCTGAGTGTCCATGACCTTGACTTGGCTCCAAGCCTTGGCTGAGAGCCATGGGGCTAAGCTTCCTGCGTCCCACCAGGCTGCCTCTTGCTCAGTAGAAACACAGCAAGGGGACGCCAAAGGGGCTGGGGTTTTTGGTCTGGGCTTGGCTTTCCCTCTGGCACCCCCGGCCCCTTTCCCCAACCAAATAGTTATGGGAGCTTGAATAAGTTGTCTCACCTCTGAACCTTCAATTTCCTCATCTGTATCAGGGGATAGGATACCCATTATACTGGGTGTGGGAGGACTCATCAGATGTTGTACCTAAAGAGACACATGTGCCACCTGCCACATTGCTAGGCTGGAACTACCCCTGCTTTCAGAACCAGCTACAAATCCCACGACTGCCCCGGAGACCACAAGACTGTGCTCAAATCTCCGCTCTGCCACAAACAAGCCACGTGTCACTGGAACACATCTCAGAAACATGCCTAATTGGTTGTAAAAGGAGACTCTTGGGCTTGATTTTCCCGGGGATTCTCCTTCGATCTAAACTTCTCGGGTTCTGGTAGAGAATTGGGGGTCGATGTTAAGAGATTGTTTTATTTTTTTTGGTTTTATTGTTGGATGGCAGAGCTAGGAATCGAACGGAGGGTCTCACCCATCTGCCAGGACAAATAAACTGAGGCACATCTTCGATAATCTCATATCTTTAAAGTGCACAAAATGTGCAGGTAAGTTACAGCTTGCTCTGCATTGAATTGTGTTCCCCAAGTTCATACGTTGAGTCCCGAACCCCCAATCAATCCCTATCTGAAAGAGAGTCTTTAGGGGAAATGAGGTCATAGTGGGGCGACCCCAGTCAGAAAATGTTGTGGCCTCATGAGACAAAGGGTCCCTCTTACTCTCTCTCTCTCTCTTTCTTTTTGGGTCGCACCTGGCGATGCACAGGGGTTACTCCTGGCTCATACACTCAGGAATAACTCCTGATGGTGCTCAGGGGACCATATGGGATGCTGGGAATCGAACCCGGGTCGGCCGCATGCAAAGCAAACGCCCTACCCGCTGTGCTATCGCTCTGGCCCCTCTTTTCTCTTTTTCTGACATCATAACAAATGAATGGTGTCAGGAGACAGTTCTCACTACACACGAAACCCTGCCGCCACCTTAGTCTCAGACTTTTCCAGCCTCCAGGATTGTATGCAGGTAAAGTTCTTCTGTCCAAGCTCTGCACCCCCACCTGGTCGGTGGAAGTTCCTGCTGAAGGAGACCCATCTGGGAGAAGAGCACTGAGCAGAGAGCAGATTAGCAAGCCCCTGGATCACGTTTATTGAGGCTGAGAGGAGGTAGGGGGACAATCAACAGGTGGGAAGAGAAGACGCACTCTCCCAGCAGGCTTTGCAGTCAGGAATCAACTAGAACATGGCCATGATAAGGATCTCCACTTTCTAATCGTGGCTAATAGTTAACCCAGACTCTGAAGTCACATAAACTGAGTTTGAACTTAAGCTCTGCAGCCTGCCTGCTGTGTGGCTGGAGAAAAGTTCAGTGACCTCTCTGGTCTCTTTTCCTCTCCTGTCAAGCAAATCACTGCTGCTGCCTCCTGAATGCAGAGAGGAGCCTCTAGAACATGTGGAGTGGAGCCCATGCTTTCCGCACCCCCACCCCCAAAACTCTCAGGGGTTCCCACTGTATCATTGCTATTCTGCAGATGTTTGAATACCTTTGAGTCTGGGTCTGCCGGTTCCCTTCGCAATTCGCCTGTTCTTTCACCAGAAACATTGAGATCCCATAGACAAGGAGTATTGAGCACCGTGACCTTTGGCAAACTTCCCAGATGCCTTCCTCACTGATCATAACTGGTCTACTTGTATTGCATATCTTTGTGTTTCTTTTTTGGGGGGGAAGAGGGGGCAGGGCCGGGATTGCCACAACTGAGATGCTCAGGGATTGTGATTGTTCCTGGCTCTCAGGAGTGGGTTCTAGCAGTGCTCAGGGAGCCATGTGTGGTTCTGAAGACCGAATTGGGATTGGTTGCTTGCAAGGCACGTGCCTCAGCTTCTGTACTATCTCTCTTGCCCCACGTATCTCCTTATGCTTAGGGGACAACTCAAATGGTACTTTCCCCCATGAGGAGACCTGCTCCAGGAATAAAAACACCCTGATGTTGCCCTGGATCTGAGATGTTACAGATTGTAAAAGAAATCACCAGTCGGTGCATCACCCATGAGGAATGCTTCTCTGAAAGACAAGCTGGACAGGCTGTGACTTCAGTTAAAAATGCGAAGCCCCGTGTGTCTCATGATGAGGAAAGCTATTAGCACTAATAAGTAATATTTCTGGGGGATTTGTCATGTGCCGGGCATTTGTTCAAGGAGTTTTAAATGAATCAATTCATTAAATCCTCACAATAACTCTATGAAATTGAGGCTACTATAAACCCCACTTCACAGATGTGGAAATCGAGGCACGTATAGGTTATGGCAGTTAGGGAGTCACTTGATTTGAGCCCAGCCAGTGGAATAATCCTTTTAGTAGAGAGAAAATAACAGAAACTTTTAAATAAAAACTCTCATGCTGTCTCTTTCTCTCTCTCTCACTCTCATACATGCACACATTAAAGTTCTGACTTATCAGTTTTTCCTAATGCAATTATAATACCTCTTTGGGTTGGAATGACCGGGTCAGTCCTTTGCAGAAGTAGTTTTGAAAAGAAGCTGGCAGCCAGGTGAGCCGTGTCCATGTTTCTTGTGGGAGTAATGTGGGTCAGGAGCAGGAGTAAGTGGGCTCAGGACGGGGGTAGGAGGGTAGACAATAGGGCTCTCTGCGTTGACCCAGAGATTGCTGGCGGGAATGTTGACACTGTGAAAGTTCATTGAGCTGCTTACTTCATGATGAGCGAACTTCTCTGTATCTATGATGCACTCCAATAAAAATCAATTTGAGAAACAAAGAGACTCAATCAAATTCCTCTAGGGAGGAGAGGCTGGTTGCACTGGGCGAGTGCTCAGCTCCTCATAGAGTCTAGGCCATCCCGGGTTTGCTCCTGTTAAAAAATGAGCCCTTTGGTGTGAGATGATATCTCATTGTCGTTCTTATCTGCATCTCCCTGATGATTAGTGACGTAGAGCATTTTCTCATGTGTCTTTTAGCCATCCAGATTTCTTCTTTGAGAAAATTTCTGTTCATTTCCACCTCCCCCCCCCCCACTTTCTGATGGGGTTGGAAGTTTTCTTCTTGTAGAGTTCAACCAGTGCATTGTATATTCTTGATATCAACCCCTTATCAGATAGGTATGGGGTGAATATCCTTTCCCATTCTGTAGACTGTCTTTGTATTTTGGTCACTGTTTCTTTTGAGGTACAGAAGCTTCTTAGTTTAAGATAGTCCCATTTGTTTATCCCTGTTTTCACTTTCTTGGACAGCAACTGGTGTTGGCGTGGATGTGGGGAGAAAGGGACTCTCCTTCACTGCTGGTGGGAATGCCGACTGGTTCAGCCCTTTTGGAAAACAATATGGACGATTCTCAAAAAATTAGAAATTGAGCTCCCATTTGACCCATCAATACCACTTCTGGGAATATATCCCAGAGAGGCAAAAAGGTATAGTAGAAATGATACCTGCATTTGTATGTTCATTGCAGCACTGTTTACAATAGCCAAAATCTGGAAAAAAACGAAGTGCCCCAAAACAGATGACTGGTTAAAGAAACTTGGGTACATCTACATAATGGAATACTATGCAGCTGTTAGAAAAGATGAAGTCATGAAATTTGCATATAAGTGGATCAACATGGAAAGTATCATGTTAAGTGAAATAAGTCAGAAAGAGAGACAGACATAGAAAGATTGCACTCATCTGTGGAATATACAATAACAGAGTGGGAGACTAACACCCAAGAGTAGTAGAGATTAGGACCAGGAAGTCTGCCCCACAGCTTGGAAACTGGCCTTACATGCCGGGGGAAAAGGTAGCTGAGATAGTGAAGGGAACACCAAGTAGAGGATGTTGGGAGGACCCATTCGGGTTGAAAGAAGTAAACCTTCTTGTAGAGTTTAGACCGAACATGATGGCCACTCAATACCTCTATTGCAAACTACAACACCCAAAAGGAGAGAGAACAAAAGGGAATGCCCTGCTGCAGAGGCAGGGTGGGGTGGTGGGGGATGGGGTGGGGGTGGTGAGAGGGATACTGGGATCATTGGTGGAGGTGAATGGGCACTGGTGGAGGGATGGGTAAACGATCACTGTATGACTGAAATGCAAACACAAAAATTTGTAAGTTTGTAACTGTACCTCACGGTGATTCACTAATAAAAATTTTTTAAAATGAGCTCTGTGGGGATGAGAGATAGTCCAGCAGGTAAGGCGCTTGCCTTGCACATGGCCAACCTGACCTAGCTCTCTCCCTGGTACCTCTTACTGTCCCCTGAGCACTTCCAAGGCATGGTCCCTGAGCACAGAGCCAGGAGTAAACCAGAGAAGAGCTGGATGTGTCCCCTCACACAAAACAAAAATCAAAGGCTCTCATGAACTCCCGTTTCCTCCATCCTTCCAGTGGTTTTCTATGGAGCTGTGTTCCACTTCCTAGTGACGCCTGTAACAGCCTGTCCTCAGTGGCTGGGTCACCCAATATCCAATCAACAAGGACTCTAAGGGTTTCCTTGGTTTCCTTGGTTTCCCCTGGGGAGTGTTCAGAGCAGGCGGGGTGCTTCAGCAGGGCTCCCCCTGCCTTTCACCTTTCCATCTCACCTCCTGGACATGGTGCCTTCGGGGCTTAGGAGTAGGGTCTCGTCTCCATTCGTTTGGTCCACACTCCTGCAGGAAGGCCAGCAGGGCATTGTTATTTTTCTTCCTTTTTGGTCTGGGTTTGGAAGACTTTTCTAAGAGAAGTCTCACAGTGATTCAGTCAGAATGGGGTCATATGTCCGGAACTTAGGTTGATTTCGAGTGACTCAGTCATGTTTCCCCTGACTGGGGACACAGTTCTCCCCAAGATTGAGAGCACTCTCACTATGCTGAGCAGAAACCAAAGAGGGAGCAGGGCTGGTCTGTGGGCGGCAGCGTCTGCTGCGTCTCTCCTCTGGCCATTCCATCCTCAATACACTCCCAGTCTTTTCCCCCTTCCCTAGGTCCAGAGCCAAAGGTGGGAGGGTCTGCATTCCCATCTGCCTGGGTAGTCCAGGGGGACGAACAGTCCCACCTTTGCTCTGCTCCCCCAGTGACCCCCAGAGCTGATCACCAGCTTGCTGCATTGCATTGTAGATACTCAGTGAATAGTGGAAAGAATGGATGAATGGAAACTGGCCAGGAACCCACGTGGCAGGGTCACCCTCTCTGGAATCTGCACATGGAGGTCAGGCCTCCTGCCGCCGCTGGCCTGCGCAGGTGGCTGTGTGGTACGTGTGGCCACGCGCGTGCTAGTGTGTGCGTGCTTGCACACTTGCAGCTCCGCCCTGCCTCAGGCTGAATTACTTATAAACAGTCCGACGTCAATGAGGCAAAGTTTGCATTTCAGCACAACAGTTCCCACAACTTCCCAAATTCTTTTGATTTGGCGAAGAAAATCCAAAAATAAAACAAAGCCTTCCCCCCCCCCCGCGCCCCCCCCTTCTGCTCAGCCTGTCTCTGGATTCCGGTGCCCTTGCTCGTACAATGGGTTCCGGATGTTTGGGACAGAACTTTAGAGCCTGCGAATCTGCCTTTGCTCCTTCCACATACTCCCGCTGTGGGCATGGCCCTTTCTCCTTGGTCTCTCGCTGGAGTTGGTGGCAGGGACCGGAGCTCTGTGGGGTCCTACTTGGCTTGGCTCGACCCCATTCTGCATGCTAGGTTTTACATCAGGACATCTGCCGGCACAATTCTCTTCATCAAGGAATCGGCAACATTTCCGCTCTGTCTTTAAGAGTCCCATGATTCCCAGGTGGATGGAGCCCAAGTGCTCTCGGCCTCCGGAGTCTGGGGAGCCAGTATGGGTTGGTCTGCTGTGTGTAACTTGAGTCTTCACCAAGACGTGCGGCAGATGACCTTTGACTGGCCCTCACTCTCGTCTAGGATTTCATACGGAGACATTTGTGAGTGCCTTGCCTACCACATGAGTAGGTTAGAGTAAGAGTCTCTGGGAGCTTTCTTCTAACCTATGGAGTAGCAGAACGAGTCTTCTGTTCTTCTAGTGTAGCAGGCAAAACGGATGCTCAGAAAGGGGAAGGAGAGTCCAAGGTCAAACAGCAAGTTGGAAGCAGGCTGGAACTGAAGGACGGTCCTCTGGGCTCTCTGAGAAACGGTCCTACTATGGAGGTGAGCTTTGATGAGTCTCCAGTGGATCTGGGCACAGAACTCAGTATTTCTCCAAGGAGTTTCCAGCCCTCTCCCAGGCCTCCAATGTTAGCTAGACAGGGTGTGTTCTCCTGCCAACGCCCTGGTGATGGATGTCGTGTGGACGGGCCCTGATGACAAAGAGCATGTGGAACTTGGAATCTGGCATCAGCAGAGCCCTGGAACTCCCTCGCCCCCCACCTCTGCAGCACATGCCTCCTCTGTGCTAATTAAAGCGATTCTTTCTCCATGCTGTTTTCTTTTTTCTTTTTGTTTTGTTTTTGCTTTTTTTTTTTCCCAAATGCATAAGCAGACACCAAGTGCAAGAAACAAAATTCTGGGCGTTGGGAGGAGGGGGTTCAAGGCCTGGCACGGTCACTCACGAGATGTGGGTTTTTCTCACGTCCTTTAATCGTTTAGCAGCTCAGTGTTCTCTGTAGTATTAGATTGGCCCCCAGGAACCCTCCTTTCCCTAAACATGCTACATTACGTCTCCGCGAGGCTGTTTCATGTCAAAATGGCACAGACATGCACGGTATTGGAAGCAGAATGTGATGTATGTGGTTTGTTTCTGTGTAGTTTGGAAACTGGGAAGACACAAGTCTAATTAGGGGCAAGGGATACATGTAAACTCATGTTCCTTGTGAGCATGTTAGTGTGAACTAGCATTGCACTGCCATGGAGAGAACTGACAGTTCTGCAGTGCTTGCTTAGTGCTGAGTTTTGGCATTTAATGTTCGCAATCAACACCACCGCACTCCTAACCTGAGGTGGAACTCATTTCAGTTTGAGCATCTCCTTCTTTGTTCTTTCTTTAGCATATTTCCCTAAGAGAAGATTAAGGACATCTTCCATTTATTGAGCATTTACAATGTGTTCAATACCTCTTTGAGTAAACTACACTGCTTCTCAGATGCAGAATGAGATCTTTCACATATGGGATATAAGGACACGTAGTATGGGAATAGCTAATGGTGAGACCCAGTTTACAGAACTGAGCTTACCAAGGACGGGTAGTGGAGGGCAGGGGCCCCTGAGACAATGGAGGAGGGAAGTGGACACTTTGGTGGAGGGTGTGGTGTTGGAACATTGTGTGCATAAAACCCTGACATTAACAGGATTGCAAATCTTGGTGCTTCAAATGATCAAAAAAGAAAAATCACCAAAAAATGCTGTTTATTTTATTTTTCATTAAAAAAAAATTCCACTCCTTTCCCTCCCTGCCTATTGATGTTGCCGTGAGCAGGGTTTACACGCATGCTGGGTCCCCCACCCACCTCTATTTTTGTTTCTTTTGGGGGGCCACACCCAGCTGTGCTCTGGGGCTATTCCTAGCGTGGTGCTTGGGGTTTGCTTTTGGCTGCTTTCAGGAAACCATGAGGTTCTGGGGACTGAACCTAGGTCTCCTGCATAGAAAGCGTGTATTCCAGCCCACTGAATCATCTCTGTGGGCCTTCACCATCTTCTGAGTTGTGTTGTTGGGTGGGGGCAGGGGGTGGGGAATGTGTTGTACTCCTCTAAATTCGAGGCTCACAAACACACACACACATCAGACTGGAAATCACTTACAACTCTGAAGATTGCAGACTGCAAGACTTCTAGGCTTAACTAGCCTAGATGCTATGATGCCATGATTATACTAGAGATGCCATGATTTTTCTCATTGCCTGTGGACACAACAAGAGTGAAATCCATGGCCTCATGCATATAAGGCAGGCGCTTTAGCCACCGACCTACCTCCTGGCCCCTACATCTGCTCTTCAGTTGAAGCTTCATAATACTTCTGAGGAATCCACAACAGATCTCCCTGCTGTGGATGTGGGAGTGGAATCACACCCTGGCCACGCAATTGAATGGGAGAACTTGAATTCCTACCCACTTCTTCCCTGTTATAGCCTTGAGGCCTGATAGTGGTGCCGTGGTGTCTGCAAAGCCTCTCCAATCTCTAACATTTCCCAGCAGGCGCCTCTACTGGGTACCAGCCCAGAGTTTCTGAAAGTGTGGCATGGAGACAGAAGGCATCCGGATGGCCTGACTCGTGCGTAAACCTCTCTCCAGGCTTCTGAAGCTGGCTTTCTGTGGGCAAGACTTGTCTCCAATGGTTTCAGACTCTCCACTGAGCTGACGGCTCACTCGTGTTTGAAAACCATTCAGCTCAGAAGTGAAGAGGTCTCACTCTCTTGAAATAGACTTTTCCATGAGCCTAGGTATGAGGACAGTCTCCTGTTTTTGCAACCCAAGCATTATTATGAGCTTAACTGAGACAACTCCGAACCACTGCACTGGCGGTGCTTTTTTGCTCTCGGACTTTCTGTGGTTTTACCTGAGGCAAAGCCCCTCTTGTCAGGAAGCCAAGACCTGGTTTGGATGGAGTGCAAGCCAGGCCCTAACAGCAGGCACTTATAGCAATCAAGGTCCACTTTTCCATCATCCTGCATGTCTATTGTGGGGCTGTAGAGGTGGAGACAAGGGGCTGTCCATGGGCATCTCTTGTCACTCACAGTCCCCTTAGGCCAGGAAGTCAGGCACAGGATGTGGATAGTTCCGTGGGTGCTTCAGGACCTGAGGCCGCAGCAAAGACATCAGTCAGGACTGCTAGCATTTGAAGGCTTGACCAGGCTGGAGAATTTGCTTCCAGAAAGGTCTCCTCACAGAGGTACTGGCAAGAGTTCCCTTCACCAGTGGGCGTGTCCACAAGTTGCCCCTGTGACCTAATGGCATGACGTTTCTAGACCTAGAGCTAGCGATATCTCCTTCGAGGCAGCAGCGAAAAATGTGATTTTACTTACATAGGGAAGACAAACAGATTAACTTAACTGTAGATATGAAAATGGACAATTTGAAGGCAAAGGAAGCACAGTCATCTTTTGTTGCCGTCCCTCTTTTTTTTTTTTTGTCCTAACCTGAAATTAGGATTTTCAACTAGAAGGAATTCGAATCTATTACCTAGAGTGAAATAAAACTGAATTTGGGATCTGGAACCATGGCTTTTGAGAACTGCAGGATGATCTGGAAACCTGTCATAAAAATCAAGATGAACATGTATGAAGGGAGTCTAAATTGACATCTAGGGAAGAAAATTAAAATTCACATTAACTATATGAAAGAGGGACCTTTTTGCCCTGTCTTGAACCAGACTTCCTCTTAATCCAGAAACCACTTTATTAATAAAAATGTCTGAACAAGCATTTTGGGATTGAAGACTGGGCCCTTAAATTAGTCACACATCAAAAGCAAGAGCAAAAAGGGAAGAGTCCCCTAAACCTTCTCTATGTTAGCAGAGAGCAAGGTTTTGGGACAAGTGCAAGAGAGCTGGGGAGAGAGAAGAGGTGAAAGAGAAGGAAGATGAGGCATGGCACGGAGAGGAAGAGGACTGCCCAGTGCCCTTGGCGTCATCTCCTGCTGGACTCAGAGTCCGCATGTGGGAGTGAGCTCGTGCAGAAACCAAGGAGAGGAACTTGGCTCTAAACTCGGGCTTAAGCACTGTGTTCGAGAAGGGCAAGCAAGATACACTGAATAGGTGAGGCAAGTGCACAAGTCCAGAGCCAGCTTTGTTGTGAAGGTGAGTGGGGGCTGTAGGTCAGAGAGGACAGCCCTGGTGTTCTGAGCCACTCACCTACACAAGTACTAGAGCCACCAGGCAAAATTGTCCCAAAGCATGGTCTCAGAGAGGTGGCCTCTGGCGAGAATGTGCTGTGCAAAAGAAGGTCGCCACTTGTCTAAGAGTTCTAACATGGGCAGGGATGAGTGACTCAGTTAGTGCACCAGTGTGCAAATTGATTCGCCTGAGCATAGAGCAGAAAATCAAGGAGGTGATAAAAGACAAAAAAAAAAGGTATCTTGACCTAATATTCATTGATATGCTTTATTGGAAGGCATTCTTAAACCCTTTGCCAAAAGAGATGGCTTAGTGGCTAACGTGCGTGGCTGGCAAGTGTGAAGCAGAGGAGTCCATCCCTGGGGCCCCTGCGGATGCCAGGCTGCACTGTTGTCAGTGACTCCCACTGTCTGTCACCCACGCTGCCGTATGAGATTCTTACCAGGAGTGTCAGCACTGAAATGAAAGGGCGTGACCCCCTGGCAGGCATGTCAACCCGAATGATGTCCAAGCATCTCGGCTGGGAATTCCATCCTGGTCATCACAACAACGGCACCGGAGGGAAGTGAAGTGGGAAAATGCAATTGCTTTTGTACCCGCAGCATTTCACGGAATGCTCAGTACAACCTTAAAAGGGGAGACTATTTTCATTCTCATAAAATGAAATGATGGGCACAGTCAAGCAAGCGCTAGACTGCATGCTTTGCCTGCAGTTTTCCCGGGTTCACCTAGCTCCTCGGGACCACAGAGTGCTGGGAGTGACTCCTGAGCACTTCTAGGCATGCCTCCCCCCAAAGAAGAGAAAAAATAGACAATAAAATACTTAAGAAAGCATCTAGGAGTCTGGGGGCTGGAGCAATAGCACAGCGGGTAGGGTGTTTGCCTTGCACGCGGCCGACCCGGGTTCATTCCCAGCATCCCATATGGTCCTCTGAACCAGGAGTAATTCCTGAGTGCAGAGCCAAGAGTAACCCCTGTGCATCACCAGGTGTGACCCAAAAAGCAAAACAAAACAAAACAAAACATCTAGGAGTCAAATGTCAAATGTCTTAGAGAAGTGTGATCACATGGACTAGTAAAGATAAGAAGTGGTTTTGTTAGGTTCTAATTATGCTTTTATTTTTTGTTTTTATTTTGGGGTTACACCGGCAATGTTCTGGGGTTATTCCTGGCTCTGTACTCAGAAATTACTCCTGGCTGTGCTCAGGGGACCATAAGGGATACGGGGGTTCAGTCCTGGGTCAACCATGTACAAGGGAAACACCCTACCCCGTTGTACTATCGTTCCAGCCCCTAATTATGCTGTTGTACTAGTACAAAGTGAAACCAGGAACTGTCAGTTTCCATTCATCTGCAGGGGCTGCGGCTCATCTTGTCCTGAAAGTTCAGTGTGCTTGTGTGATAGTACTGAGGGTAAGGCGCTTGCCTTGCATGCACCTGACCCAGGTCCTATTCCTGGCACCACATGTGGTCCCTTGAGTTCCTCCAGAGGAGCTCAGAGCCAAGAGTAAGCCCTGAGCACTGCCAAATGTGACCCAAGCCACCCCCACCTCCACAAAATAATAGTTTAGTATGGTCAAGCAAATGCCATAATCTCAGAAAAGACACAAGCTGCAAGGGAGAGACGTGGCCCTTTGGATCTTGTGGCTGGAGAGTGTGTCCTCATGGACATTACCCGGACCTTGGGGGAGAGATACAGTCTTGGGGGATGTGAAGCGTACAGGGGACTTTGGCCCCAGTCACGCATGTGCTGCAGAGGTTGGGAGGGTGAGATGGGGTGAGGGTGCTGTCACTGGCAGGAGGGATGCCCCCTGGGGGAGTGGCTTTGGTAGCACTGTAGTCTGAGCGTCCCCAGCAAGCACTCAGGGGCTTCCTCTCCTGTCTTCCTCCCTGGTTTCACATCTTGGCATCTGCAGACAGCTGGGATAGGCAGCTTCCTGCCATGTCAGATTTTTATCTTCCCACTTTAGCTACCCATGTGGAAAAGTGCCCTTTATCTCCATTTTTTATTATTTCTGCTGACGTCAGAGTTTTCATTGGCCTTGCCGGGAGTTGGGCCCACCTCTGGGCTAATCACCCAGGGCTGACCTGACCTGGGTCACTGTTTCACCCAGAACTGGGGGTTGGGTATGGATAAAGGGAAAAACAGCAGGTCTCCTAGGGATATAGGGACCCGGAGACAATATAGTGATCAGGACTCATTTTCAAAGTTCACATGGAAGACTGATCTAGTGGCCAGGGGAATTTCTTTCTTTCTTTCTTTCTTTCTTTCTTTCTTTCTTTCTTTCTTTCTTTCTTTCTTTCTTTCTTTCTTTCTTTCTTTCTTTCTTTCTTTCTTTCTTTCTTTCTTTCTTTCTTTCTTTTGCTTCTTGGGTCATACCTGGTTTTTCCACAGGGTTACTCCTGGCTCATGCACTCAGGAATGACTCCTGGCAGTGCTCAGGGGACCATATGGGACGCTGGGAATCGAACCTGGCTTGGCCACATGCAAGCAAATGCCCTACCCGCTGTGCTACTGCTCCAGCCAGGGGAATTTCTGATCTAGTAGTCTGATCTAAGAGAAGAGAGAATGTTCCTGAAAAAGTCACAGAAGCATAGCAGGAGAGTCGATCCCAGGGAAGAGAACAAGACAATGAAAGGCCATTAAAGTCATATGTAAGCCACACATTTTACTTTACAATGAATTCACTTTAAATAGGTGGTAGTATGAAGAGATAACCCTGTTTCAGTTCCTGGTACCTCCAAGCACTTCCAGGAATGACCCCTGAGCACAGAGCCAGGAGTAAGCCTCGTGTCCACCCCCACCTCCACCACAAATAAGAAG
Organism: Sorex araneus; assembly: GCF_027595985.1. Classification (NCBI taxonomy): domain Eukaryota; kingdom Metazoa; phylum Chordata; class Mammalia; order Eulipotyphla; family Soricidae; genus Sorex; species Sorex araneus. The sequence continues at coordinate 207,510,570 of NC_073304.1, forward strand.
GCAAAGAGGGCTGGAGAGATAGAAGAGGGGTTAAGGCACTTGCCTTGTTTGTAAGCCGATCCGGTTAGATCTCTGGTACCACATATGGTCCCCCGAGCCCGGGGTCACTCCTGAGCACAGAGCCAGGAATAGCCCCTGCACTGCAGGGGTGACTCCAAAGAGCAGCACCTACCTACCTACCTACCTACCTACCCACTATCTCCTCCTCTGGTCCCCCCAAAGGAAATAAAAGAAAATAGTGGGAGTGGGGTGGGGATGGAGAGCACAAGCACAGTGCATGAGACCCAGAATTCCATCCCAAGCACTTACTGTGTCCCTGCCCAGTACCCCTGGGTGTAGCCCTGGGGACTCGAGCATTGACCAAAAGCTCCCTCAATCTCCCTCCTCTGTTCTAGTTCTGCTGGGTATGGTCCCAACAACAACAACAACAACGACAAAAGGATAAATGGCCAGTGGGATGGAGAGGAAGTGTACAGAAGAGTGGAAGGGGGTAATGGGAACAGAGACAGGGTGAGGCTTTGAATAAACTGAATCGCAGAGGGGGGCAGACTGAGGACAAGCAGCGAGAGAAACCCGAATCAAATGGTCCCACTGCCTGGGCAAGAGGAAGTAATGTGAGATGGACAAAGTGAAATATAAACGGAAATGAGAACTCTCTTATCCAAGATGTCCAAACTGGAAGAGAAGAACCAGCACTGGTTAGAGATTGGAAGCCTCTGAGAGGCAGCGCATGTGCTTCTGGGCTGACCAGAGACGGTTTTCTTAAGTTTCAGACACCCATGGAGGGTGCTAAGACCATCTTGGTCCTTCCATTCTCCTATTGATTTACTACTGACCAGTGAAATGTGGGGGCTGGTCTGCCAGGGTTTTGTAAAACATGTCATGGCTTTTAAAAAAGAGCTTTGTGGACTGCTAGGCTGGATTGGGTTTACGTAGGATTCTGGGAAATGCACAAAGCGACCCCCCTCACCCCACCTATGACCCTGAGGGAAGGAAATCAGTTTCTGGACAGGCAGTGTTGAAGGGCAGAGGGCTTTTACTTTCCCAAGTCTCCAAGATACCATCCAAATGCTGAAGTCACTCATCCTCTACCTGATGCTTCTCATTTTCTGAGATCGTCAGCTTTTTCCCAATTGTTTCGGTCAGTTGACCTGGGATCTCTACCCTCTGCAGCTCAGGGCGTCCTGACTGGCTCAGGGCTCAGGAAAGATGAGGAGATTAGATAGGAAAGGGGCAAGAAGCTGATTCAAATGGGTCCTAGTGTCTGACCCAGTGACTCACATCCCGAGGTGTGGAAAGAACTTTCCGGTGGGTTGAGGGGCCACTGTCAGTAACTTTCAATCACTGTGGAGGCTAGCAGGTGGTGCCAGAATCAGGAATGAAATAGACAGGATCCGATTTTCATAAAAGAGAGAGAGAGAGAGAGAGAGAGAGAGAGAGAGAAAGATTGTTGCTGGAAACTTCAGACAAGTTAAGCTTGAGGTAGATCCTTGACAACAGAGAAGCAGGAAGGATTAAGGAGCAGATGGTGGGTGAGCATTTAGGAAGGAATGCGGTGGTCAGTTGAAAGCAAAATGACTTCACTGAGCACAAGTTATTCCAAACTAACCTCATTTCCTCTTTTGATAAGGTTACTATGTTTGCGAATCAGGTGTATGCCATAAACAGTGTAGGTCTTGGTTTCAGCTTAGGGTTAACAGTTCCTCTCATGGTTTCCTTGTGGCTGAGATGGTGAAATGTGGGTTGGATGAGAGCAGTGGTTTTATGTATTTGCAGCTGGCTCAACAGCTGAATCCAAAGAGTGTTGACTATTGGATGGATGTTCCAGCCCAAGTGCTGAACTCAGTCAGGGTGGTGGGGAGAGAAACACATTGGCCTGGGCTTGGCTGAGAGCAGAAGTCTGACACTCTGGGTGAGACTGGCTGAGGTGGGCAGGGCACATGTCACAAACCTGGAACCTTGGTGCCCAGAGACCCTGGAAAGGGGGGAGCAGATTGGAGGGAACAGAAATAAAAGGAAGGATCATGACAGAGACCTAAGAGAAGTGGATGTGGAGGACTAGGATTCAGGAGGGAGGAGGAAGAAGGCAGAAGCTGGTGTGTGTGTGTGTGTGGGGGGCAAGGGCCAAAGGAGAGTCATGGCAGTTCCACAATTGGGGATTTCTACAGTCCAGTCCTGCCCGATTCACCATCTCCTCACTTTCCAGAGAGGCTGTGCCTGACTCAGAACGGTGGATGGCAACCTTCAGCGACATTTCTTGCAGAGGCCCCCAAGGCTCTAGCCTTGATCCTGTCTGATTTATCACTCGATGAAAACTCAGGAGCCATACTGATCAAAGGTGTAGATGCCGCAGATCTGGGTGGGAGAGTTAATACCAGAGGTGACAGAATGAGGACCCAGAGTGATCCTGACAGGTTGGAATGCTGGGTCAAAAACAATAAGATACACTTATATAGGCCTACATGTAAAGTCTGGCATTTATGTGCAAAAAACAAATGGCCAAAATATAGAGTGGGGGAGATCACCTTGGCAGGAAATCACATGCACGTGATTGGAGGCTCTTGAATGACCACCAACTCAGAACAGGTCCATGGTGCGATGTGATGGTGAGCAAGCCGAGGCAACATAAGAGAGAATGAATGAAAGAAAGAACAAATCTGGTACTCTGGGGAAGAAACAGGCTCTTCAGATTTTTGGCTGAAAGACCTCTGGGTACCAGGTCTTGAAGAGGACATTGACAAATTGACAAATTCAAGTATATTCAGAAATAGGCTGTCTAGTAAGGGGAAAGGCCCGAGATGATGTGAAGGTGAGGTTGAAGAATCAGAGAACATATTCTCTAGAGAACTGGCAGTTCCAAACACGATGACCTCTCAGTGTCTGTGCTGCAAGCCATAATGCCCCAAAGTAGAGAGAGAGTGTGGGGAATATTGTCTGCCATGGAGGCAGGGAGAGGGTGGGAAAGGGGAGGTATACCAGGGATATCGGTGGTGGAGAATGTGCACTGGTGGAGGAGGACTGGGTGTTTAATCATTGTGTGATTGTAACCCAAACATGAAAACTTGTAACTCTCTCATGGTGATTCAGTAAAATTTTCTTTTTTAGAAAAGAGAGAATTGGCAGTTCCAATTTGGGAAAAAGATGCATGCTGCTGAGGAAAAAGTTGGTCTATTGGTCTATTCTTTGAAGTAGGCCTAACACCAAGGCGAGGAGATAACGGGGAAACCAATTTCACACACACTTATAAACTACTGTTATAATCAGGAGAAATACAGTTGGATGCCCCTTTCAAATTTTAGAAATGTGAGCTCATGAATGAGGTGGGCTGTTATTTCCTTACCACAGATACTTTTTTAATTGATCCAGAGATTGTATGCTGAAGTATCTCCAGTGCCTTGAACTTTCTCCAGTAAATACCGGCTGAGAGAATGATGTATTAGAGAGGTAAAGACCTTTCCCCAGGCTGCACAGGTGGATTCCTCTCTTCATGACAGTTGTAGAGCAATTCAGACGCCATAGATGGCCTTGGCAAGTGGAGGAGGCCTTGCTCTTGAGAGCGTGTGAGCCTTGGCCGGCAGCCACAGTCTGTCATGGGTGAGAGGGGAGGTGGCCAGGCCACCTGGAAAGCTCTTCCCAGACTAAAGGTTCACCAAGCATATTCCTAGCACAAAGGACTCTAAATTGGGGGCCAGGGAGAGAGCTTAGAAGGCTGAGGTATACACCTTGCATGTAGGAGCCTGGGGTTCAGTCCTAGGAACGGCCAGGTGAACTGCTGCTCCCCTGGCCCCAAGCACCTTGGGGATTGGTGCCTCCCCCCATAAAAGAACCAAGAAGTGCTGCTGTTTGGGGGCCAATGTCACCACAGTACCTCCTCTGGGGTCTTCTCAGCTGCTCCCTCAGAGACCCCCATTTTAGGTGTGAATGTGTCTGTCTGGACTGCTTCTAGATCCACATGCAAAGGCTCAGGCAGATGGTTCTGCAGCTTTTCGAACAAATTGCCCCAAGGGAACTGATCTTGACTGGGGCCAGCCTGTATGAAAAGTGCAGGGGCTGCTAGCTTTTGAAAGGAAGCACCTCTTTTTTTTTTTAATACCTGCAAAAGTGAACTCACTGATATTGAGGCCTATCATCATCTTCGATGAATTCAAATAAAACCACTTACTGTCCCAACCCCACCTGGCCCCCGTTCGGGATGAAGAGAAGAAGCTGCTTTGCTTCTTCCTTTCAGGGTAAATCTTGGGGGTGCCTAGGAAGGGTCCAAGCCCCTTGAGAATGATGAAAGGCAGGTGAGTGGGCTATGGGTCCCAGAATGGACCCTACCAACCTCTGTTGGTGTTAGTTCTCCTTTCTTCTCCGGGGAGGGTGTGGGAGTCATGTCTGGGATAACGGGGGTCTGCCTGGCGGAGGCAGGGCTGGCTGTCTTCTGTCCAGCTCATGTGGGCTGGTGTTCCCCCGTCTCCACTAGGTGGAGAAAAAGAGCGGTGACGAAATATGCAAAGCCCCAAATCAAAAACACAGTCCAAAGAATAAAATCCAATTCTAAATGGAACTTGAAAACTTGAGAAGTAATTTAAGGGAACCACATTAAATGCTAGAATGTTTAATAGGGCCCATGTGTCCTGAGCGGGGAGAGAGGGCGAGAAATGCAGCAGAGGAAACCGGGGAGACAATATGTCTGTGCGACTTGTTCTAATTAGGGGCGCAGCAGCGCTGCTGAGGATCATTCATTATAATTTGGTTAAATCTTCGGCGCGGCCAAGGCACCTCTGCTGAGCGCAGGAAAACAAAGGGTTCGGCCGTAAGCGGGGCGCTCGCTCTCCGTCGGAGCTTCGCGCCCGTCGCCCGGGCTATGTACATCACTTGCCTGCCAGTTCTTCTTTATGGCTCCAGCGCTGGGCTCCAGCTCGCAGATGTCTGCAAGTTTCTGGGAGAGAAGAGGGTGTAGGGGGAGTGTGGGGTGGGGGGAGAGAGAGGAGGAGGAAGAAGGGGAGGAGGAGGAGGAGGAGGAGGAGGAGGAGGAGGAGGAGGAGGAGGAGGAGGAGGAGGAGGAGGAGGAGGAGGAGGGAGGGGACCCCTGGCGCTCATTGTCTCCAACTTGTCTGTCACTTAATTCAGTATCTCTGTCTGCTGCTGGGGTGGGATGGGGGGGAGAGTTCAAAGGCGGAAATCAAAACAATCCATAGATCAGAGCCCGGCAGATCTGTGCGGCACCCACGCATCAGCCTGTGCTGCTCTCTCTGGCTCCGCTTAGAAATGCGGACGCTGCTGGTGATTTAGGGGTCCTGCGGCACGTGGCTCGCTTCCTGGAAGGGGGAGCTTATTTTTAAAGAAGGAGAAGGTAGTCAGAAGCATGGGTGGTGTAGGGTCTGGGGGACTTTGTCCCAGACCAGAGGAACTTTTAGTTCAGTGATAAAAGAGGATGGGAGGAGGGGGTGACCTACGGGGTCGGAAGAATGAGGGATCAGAAGGGATGGAGAGGACACCCCAGCCCCAAACATATATCCTTCAGGGCTGGACCGCTAAGGCCCTGTCCACTTGACCTGGCTGCGTCTCCCAGGCCAGTGCTCAGACTTGGGAGGGTGCCATGTGTTTGCTCCATAGGCTTTGCTTGTACCTCACACCCCTAGTCACCGCAGGACTCTGCTCACCTCGAGGGCACCTCTCAGAGCAAGCAGGCCCTGGACGTGAGGGGAGAGCTTGACTGACGGACTGCCCAAGTGCCTCTCTGCCCACTACCTCACGTGGAGTCAAGCCCCTGGCCCTCCCTGCTTGTTGATGAAAATGCCCACCTGCCCCTCCTTCCAAGTGTCTTTTGTGCCAAATGCATCCCGTTCTTCAGTGTCAGCCCGGCCCAGCCCATCTTGCGTCTGGCGCTGGAGGGCGTGGGGAGGTCTGCCTGTGGGGTGGGGTCCTGGGGGGAGAGATCTGTTGGGGGCCTCCTGCTAGTCCTCAGGTGGTGCCCTTTGCCTGAATGTTCTTCATCATTGTCGGGGTAACCTGTCCCCTGACTCAGCAAACACCAAGGAAACAATGACCCCTCAAGGTAGGAAACACACCCGCTCTGCATTCCTGCCTCCCCCGATGCCTTAGATCTCTCTGCTCTCTCCCGTGGATTTATCTGCACATGTGTCTAACACCCTCAGCCAATAGTTCATGTTGCAAGCGTGGGTGCTGTACAGCTCCCTTGCACCCTGGTGCCCCGTGACCAAACCCGGTGCCAGGTTCAATAAATCCTTGCCTCTCTGCATGTGAAGAAAAGCGCATTCTCCTCACTTGGCTTTGATTTAGCTCAGTGACTTTCCCTTCGTCCATCCGTCATCTATTGGGCTGCTGCAATGCTGGCACCACTGTGCTATGTACGAGGGATCAAATGATGATGAAACACAGGGCCTGAGCAGAAGGAGTTCACACTCGTGGGTAAAATGAGAGGAGGGCGCAAGAGGAGAACAGACAAGGGCATTGCCAGGTTGGTAGCGACAATTGATCCTCAGAGCTCTGATGCACCAGATACAATGGGGGTCTTTTTGTTTTGTTTTGGGGCCACACCCGACAAGGCTCAAGGCTTACTTCTGCATTTAGGAATCCTTCCTGATGGGGCTTAAGGGACCATATCACTTGTATCACTTGTCATCCTGTTGATCTTCGATTTGCTCGAGCAGGCGCCAGGAATGTCTCCATTCGTCCCTGTTGCGTGTTAGTGTAGCCCAATGGTATCTGCTCACTCCACGAACACGAAGAGCCTCAAACTGTTTGTTCAGAGTTTTGACGAAGAAGTCTGACCGACTCATAGGTGGGCGGCCACAGTGTCTTTTGACGTTCTGTGGAATCCACTCGGTAATAGCTCTAGTCCAGTGGTCATCTCTAAATCACATTATGTGTCCGGCCCATCTGATTTTCGATGTCTTGGCAAACGAGACAGTGTCCCTGATTCTTGATCGTCGACGAAGGTTGGAACTCCGGGGGACCATATGGGACCATATGTGGGCGTAAGGGACCATATGGGGGCCAGGGATGAATCCTGGGTTAGATGTGTGTAAGGGAAAGTGCCAACCATTGTACTACCTCTCCAGCCCCTGAAAGGGCCATTGTCCTTATGGTACCCCCACAGGTCTATGGGTCTGTCCTTTTCTGGTGATTAGGGGTGCAGAAGCAGTCTAACCCTCCAATTCTTCACACTAGTCTTGGGCCTGATAGTGCTATTTCTAGGGTGGTGCTTGGGGTTTGCTTTTGGCTGTTTCCAGGACACCATGAGGTGCTGGGGACTGAACCCAGGAACTCCTGCATAGAAAGTGTGTATTCCAGCCCAATGAATCATCTCTGTGGGCCTTCACCATCTTCTGAGTTGTGTTGTTGGGTGGGGGTGAGGGACAGGGAGGGGGTGCTCTCCTCTAAATGCAAGGCTCACACACACAGTGTGGAGAACCCGAGACTCTGAGCGTCTTGTCTGTTTACCAAACCCAAAGCACCACCCTGGTTCTGGAACCATGACTCCAAGACAGAGCCACCCCTCGCCAGATGAACTAGAAAAAGCTAATTGCAGTTACTTCTGTGTGTGGGTTGGAATCGGGGTGAGGGGGCGCTTCCTGCTCCTCTACTTGGGGGTGTTAAGTAATATAAGGGTCTTACCTGTTCCATCTTTCCCCTCATTCAGACCTCCAGGCCATTCAATCTGGGGAATGAGTCAATGTAAGAAGAAAGGTATGAATGAGCAGTGCGTATTCTCAGGCAGCGGCTCTCAGAACAGCTGAGGAACTGGGTGCAGAATTCGAGAGTTCTGGGGTCAAGTTCAGCTTCTCTGCCTCTGACCTTGGCCTAGTCCCTCTGAGCTTTGAGATGGCCCTCTTCTGCAAAGGAGAGGTGTTTAAAGAGAGGAGATGGGATTAATTTGGGTTTTCATGGAGGAATATAGTGTATACCTATGTCTTGATAAAAACATTCAACCGGGGTGAGTTTGGGTAGCATTTTTTGGGGGATGGGGAATCTCATGAACCAAACCCAGTCCTTTAGTTTTGAGATGGGTCAGCTGGGTTTTCTAGCCTCAGGAGCAACCCCTACCTGCTCTGACTTTTTTTTTTCTTACTCTAGAACCATGTTTTTGAGCCTCTTCCTGTCCGTGCCCCCTTCTGGCCTTTTTTCCTCTCTGTGGTCCCTCTTATCCTATGAGTTGATCACCTAGTCTGGTGCCTAACTCTCCCTCCACTGCCCCATTTACATGATTTCCACCTACCCATAGCAGAATATCCATAAGGCTCCCTGTTGGGGAATGCTGTTCTAGAGTAGAGGAATTCATCCCAACAGGCTTCTAGCATTCAGTTAGGCCCCACTACATGCTCAGTTGAGTTCTGGGCACAAAGGAAACAAATAAAAAAGCAAGTGGTCTTGTCCCTAGACATACCCATAGACTCAGGAATGAGACATCTGCATAAAAATATAAGCAAGAACTTTTGCATAGTGATGCTTCATTTGCTGCACCTCATCGTGACATTCTGAAGGACAGACAAAGCCCAGGAGAGTTGAGAATCAGTCCAGAGTAAAGTTCTCTGGGGTCCTGACCGAGCGTGGCTCCTGGTTGCCGAGTAAGTTTGGGTGCTTTGCGTGCATCTCTCTAGCCAGTGAGAAATGGTCTGTGAAACAAAGGGAGGAGTATGCTGAAGGAAGGGAAAGTTTGTAAAGGCTATATGCCCGCCCCAGGAAGAAAATTTCCACTGTCACCACCAAGCATTCCTGGATTCTACTTTCCCTGAGAATGCTGTGGTGTCATTTATCCATTGGTTCGGACTGGTGGTCTCCTTCAAAGGTAACTGGCAATTCTGGAGATATCTTTCATGAACACAACATGCTGGGGTTTGGAGTAGGACTGCTATTGGCATCCTGCAGTGTGGGTGCTGCTGAAGACCCCACAGATACGGAGACGTGCTGCCACACCCCAACTAATGGTTAGATACCTCAAGTGTCAATGTCAACAATGGCCAAGACCTAGACTTAGGACTCTGACTTCCAGTTGTAACTTATCCTGGTCAGCCTGGCTGAGGGTGATGGGTCACAGAGAGAAAACGGGTGGAGGTGGGGGAGAGAAAGACAGAGATAAGAGACAGACAGAGACAGACATGGACGCACATACAAAGAGAGAGAGAGAGAGAGAGAGAGAGAGAGAGAGAGAGAGAGAGAGAGAGAAAGAGAATGAGAGAGAATTAGAAACAGGAGAAAGAAAGGGAGAGAATGAGAGAGAGAAAGAAATAGAGAATGAGAGAGAAATAGAAAGAGAAAGATAAGAGAGAGAAAGAGAAAGGGAGAGAGAAAGAGAGAAAGAAAGAAGAAAGAGAAAGAGAGAGCACCCTAACTGAGCCTACAGTTCCCGTGGTCTTGTCCCATTCTCAGAAAACTGTTACCATGGAGGAAGATTGGAGGAGTTGAGTTTTCCCCTTTCCTTTGTCACCTGGGACGTGTGGTGACTGAGTGTGTTCTGGGTCAGTGATTCATGGGAAAGGTAAGGGGGCATGTTTATCCACTTAACCAAGGGACCGTGAAACTGTCTTATTGTTCCCTTTCCGGAGCTGGCTGGCTAAGGTGAGATCTGCCGGTTGTCTCTCTAGCATGGAGCGGCTTGTGATGGGTGTGGAGTGAAAGCCCCCTAACACTTGGGTAGAGAGGAGGCATTCTACAGATACCAGAGCTCCTGGGAGCAGTCTGGGGGCAGAAGGCAGTGGTTCTCAGGCTACATCCTGGGTCAGCGTCTCTGTCACCCCTTACTATAGGAATTTGGGCAAGTTACATACTTTTTGGCAGAGGGTAAAGGGTGTTAGTCAGTGACCGTGCTCAGGGGCCATTCCTGGTGGTGTTCTAGGAATCATGCAGTGCTGGGAATGGGATCCAGGCCTCTCACGTGCAAAGCATGTGTTTCTAGCTCTTTGAGCTACAGCCCTGGCCCCATGTCATTGAATTCTTTAAACTGCAGTCTGTCTCCACCAGTAAGGGAGTGAGAACCACAGGATTCCTCTGGAGGGTCAGAGATATTCTGTCTGTGGGCTGGTGTCTAGGATACGTGAATGTTAGCTGCTGGCATCCTGGCAAAGCCGGGTTTTTCTGACTTGGTCACGGAGTAAATTGTCTTGTCTGTAGTCCTCATGAGGGAACATAAAGGCCTGGGGGTTGTCAAGAAACACCCTCGGGTTTGTAGACATTTCTACCAGAAAACGAAAAGGTAGTGCTTGAAATGTGACCTGACCTGGGCGGGGGGCGGCGGGGTAGGTGGGCCAGGGATTTGGGGCAGAGATGGTCCCATGACGCAGGAAGTATCTCTGCAGTCTCATTTCTGTAGAAATTACTGCGATTCTGTCATCAGACCATCAAACTATATACTAATTGTCTCTCTCTCTCCCCCTCTCTCATTTAAAAAAATATAAGCATTTTTTTCTTTTTTAACAAACTAAGTTGTTGGGAATGCAGTTGTTTCAGGGATTCTGTGTTCCAACACCAGGCCCACCACAGTCCCAGTGTGACCTTTCCTTCACCAACGTTCCCAGTATCCTACCCCACCCCCCAAACCTGCCCCTTTGGCAGGCAAACAAGTTTACTTCATTTTGCTTGTTACAACAAAATGGCAAACGGAATGATCAAGAAACAATAAGAGTTAATTTGTGATAGCTGTTATTCTCACAATGGCATGACTAAAGTCATTGTCTGAGGGTTTCCTGAGTTGTTTGGTGCTCGCTGAGCCTTCCGTGTCACTGTTCTAGCTCATTGAGCTTGGTGGGCTTCTGTGAACTTTCCCATCAGATTCGCTGTATTCTTTTTTTTTTTCTTTTTGGGTCACACCCAGCAATGCTCAGGGGTTACTCCTGAGTCTGTGCTCAGGAATTACTCCTAGCAGTGCTCAGGGGACCATGTGGGATGCTGGGAATCAAGCCCGGATCGGCCGCATGCAAGGCAAATGCCCTACCCTCTGTGCTATCACTCCAGCCCCATTTTTGTTTTTAATGCTGACTCTTTTATTTATTTATTTAGTTAGTTTTTCTTTCTGGGTCACACCCGGCGATGCACAGTGGTCACTCCTGGCTCTGCACTCAAGTGGACCATATGGGATGGTGGGAATTGAACCCAAGTCGGCTGCGTGCAAGGCAAACACCCTACCCGCTGTGCTATCGCTCCAGCCCCTTGCTGTGTTCTTATTGAACAGTATGTACTAGAAAATTGGGAAAGTGTTACATGACAGTGCATGTGGCCGCATGCTCCAGGAGCTGTGGAGCTGAGACAATTTGGTGGCTTGCTGGCTTGCTGAGGTTCAGTTGTGGTGCTGGGCTGGATATCCACCAGAGGATGTTGGTGTGCGTGTGGGTTGTGAGGCCTTCACGGGGGAGCCTGCCTGTCCTCATTACTAGAAGGATGGGGTTGATCTTGGAGATTGATCTGCCTGGGATAATTCGGCAGCCTGCTGTTTCCCCCCTCATAATAAGTCTCCTTTAATGTACAAGTCGTCTCCTCCTTTTCTTTTGCTCTTATGATGTCAGCATCAGGGTGTCTGTGCTTGCTTATCTTGTAGGCTGCACAAAATCTTGGTTGCAATGTGGAGGTCTGGGGTATCACAACAGCGATGCCAGGGAGGGCCCTTGATGGTATGGGTATGACGCCAGGGATATGACTTGATGCCAGGGATGTGACTCACGGTCTTAAGCATACATGGCAGGTGTTCTACCACCAAGCCACATTCTTGGGCTCTATAAAAACATATTTTTGTGGAGGGGTCTAGAAAATGGTATAAGAGAGGCCCGGGGGTCCCTCCTGGTGATTCCCAGATACTGGGCTGGCAGTTCAATGTCAGGGCCTGAGGATGTGGCACTGTTCATTCAAGCTCTGCAGCGTCAGGGCACCTGGGCCATCAGGGGATGGGGCGGTGGGCTGGTGTTCAGGGGACCATGTGGTGCCAGCGATGGAACCAGGGTGGACTGTGTGCATGTGTCCTAACCCCTGTACCATCTCTCCAGCCCCATAAAAACAATGTTTCAACAGTCAAGTAAAGCTGCCTCTGTAAAAATGTACCCTCTTGGCACCTGGATTTAGGAAGGAGAGTGTCCTGCACACACCCCCTCTCGGTGCCCTCCCTGGCATTGCTGTTGTGATCCCCGGTCACTTCTGTTCCCCCTCCTGTTCCTGTCCCTTCTTACCTCCCCCCCACCCCCGATCCCTGGAAGGTCTGAACGCTGTTGAGTGCTGCCTCTCGGCACGGGTGGGGGAGCTCAGAGTGCCATCTCTCCTCCAGCCTCCCTGTGCTGTGCCCTGCTGGGCATCAGACTGCTTCTGCCCTTGCCAGGCTCCTGGGGGTGGGGGCACAGAGGGCAGGCAGCGATGATGACGCAGGTTGCTGGAGCCGCACACGTGAGAATGACGAGAGGGAAGGGTGGGGTGAGAAGGAAGTGACAAGCAGAAGCCAGCAACATGGCCAGGATGGCAGGAAACTGCCTGGAAACTCCTCCCCGGTGAGAGGGCAGTGTGGGGTGGGGAGAGGGGACAGGGGCTGCTCCAGAAACTTCAGGGGCTCTCAGTGTGTCTTGATAGGAAAAACAGAGGGGTCGGAAATGGAAACTGGGTCCGTGGGGAACCGTCTTGAGCCCTTCATACCTCAGGGTAAGGAGTTAGAGCTTGATTCGGACGGAGAGAATGGGAAGTTTCAGAGGGGTGTGTGTGTGTGTGTGCGCGTGTGTGTGTGTGTGTGTGTGTGTGCGTGTGCGTGCGTGTGTGTGTGTGTCTGAGAGAGAGAGAGAGAGAGAGAGAGAGAGAGAGAGAGAGAGAGAGAGAGAGTGTGTCTTTCTCCCAAGTTCCCCTGAAGCTCAGTGATACAATCTGGAACCTCCTGACCACCGCACATCACATCATGAAAAAACAAAGCAGTTGATGTTTCATCCCTGGTGCAGGAGGATGCGGGATGCAGTTCAGGACAATGCAGACCTGATGAGTCAGAGGACAAATGTGGATGAATCAGAGGGGATATGTGGGAAATAACGGGCTGGTTAAGAGGGTTCAAGTTCATTGGCTGCTTTCTGCACAGCGCTGGGTTGTTTGTGGAGCCCCCGGCCATCGAGTAGCCTTTGAGGATCCCTTAGCATGGTCCAGTCTCTGGAACTGTGGCGCAGTGGAGAAAAGTGGGTCCATGAGCTCGATTCCTCATCAGCAGATTCAGATCAGAACATTCTCCCTAGAAAGCCTGGTGGTCTGAGTCCTCCCTCACCCAAGGCCAAACAGAGAAAGTGGCAAGGGAGTAAGTGCTGGGAGAAGGCGTGACTGGGGCTGTGGGGTGGGTCGAGGGCTTCACCTCTGCAAAGCCCAGGAGACTGCCTGAGCTGGGAGGTTTTGAAGTTGACCACCCACATAGCCCCCCTCCACCCCCAGATCTGGTCCATTTCCCATAGCTTTCCTCTGAGCTTCCCAGGAGGCGGGTGGGGCAGTGTGGGATGAGGCCCTGTGGGTCTGTAGGAGAGGAGGAACCTCCAAAATCCAAGAAGTGTTCTCTCACTGAGCCAGTGGCAGAAACTGATTTATGGCTGAGGGCTCTGGATCCTGCTTTTGTCTTGCCAAAGTTGGGACTATGACTGGGGTGGGGACGGGTAAAAAAAGCACATTAGGAAGCTTCTCGAGCATGAGGTTGTGCCAGGGAGCCTCAAGTCATGCTGAAAGGCAACAAGGAAAGAACCATAAAATGTATATAATGCATGAAGGAATTGTATTGAAATATATTTGGAGATGGTGTTCTTCAGAAGAGACCGTGACCGTAACTCCAGCTCCACCCATATATCTCTAGTCTTGTACTTCTCATTAAAAGGCCGATTCTGGGGGCTGGAGAGATAGCACAGCAGGTAGGGCTGTTTGCCTTGCACACAGCCGACCCGGGTTCGATTCCCAGCATCCCACATGGTCCTCTGAGCATGGCCAGGAGTAATTCCTGAGTGCGTGAGCCAGGAGTAACCCCTGTGCATCGCCAGGTGTGACCCCCAAACAAACAAAAAACAAAACAAAACAAAATTAAAATAAAAGGCTGACTCTGTTCCCCATACCCTGAACCTTTGCAAATCTTAATTAGTAGAACGCAGAGGGAAGCGAGTGTTGAGATGAGGTCACGCGAGGTTCCATTGGTGAGCTCTGGCTCTGCTTGGGGCATGCTCCATCCTGGAGTCCAATGCCCAGAATCCTGAAACCCAGGGGTGTGGCAGAGAGACCCTTCCCCCCCTCCTACGAGGGCTGGTCTGTGAGTCTTCCTAGACTTCTAGCTACCAGCCTTGGAGCTGCTGTGTGGGTCTGGAGTGACAAACTGCCAGTGGAGTCTGAACCCACTGCAGGTTGATAAGCAAGTCAAGGTCACTTGAGACATGAAACTGGGGGAGTCCTGCATCATGCGGCGAGTTCACTGGCAAAAGTGCCTGCTCCATGATACCCGAGCCTGGTGGCTCACCTTTATCAGAGCTCGTTAGAGTTTACAGAAGACTCGCACAGTGCTCTCACCAATGAGGCTGCCATGATGGCAGAAGTGAATCAGAGAAGTCAAGACCAGGAGGGACTGAGTGAGTGGCTGAGGCAGGTGACCAGTGACCAGCGAAGGACCATCCAGAGCTCCAGTGCTCAGTTCTTTTTCTGCTTCCTCTGACCAGGCTGATGACTCTGCGAGAGTCATCCCCTTGCAGCTGCTAAGAACCTGACCTGAAAGCTTGTTTTCAGAGACTGGAGGGGAGTTTGGTCCAGAAATGACCAGGCTGCACTGCAAGGTACAAAATGAGAGGTGCCTCTGAGAGATGCCAGCCTGCATGCCTGCATGTGTTCAAGTTACAGCTATTGCATTCCTGGAGTATGCTAGGCTCGAATCCCCGCCTTCCTGGATTTCCATCTCTGTGAGGGATGGGTAGGTGGCTGATGTGGTCAAAACTGTGTCTCTCATCCGCTCCCCATCAAACCCAGAGGTGGAAGTTGTAGCCTCTAGCACCTCAGAATGCGGCTGCCTTGAAGATGAGAGGGAAGAGGTGATTAAGGTGCCATGAGGTCACATGGGTGGGCCCCACTACATCTGGGTGAGAGGTGCCCTGATATGAAGAGGCAAATAGGACAGAAACACCCCAGGAGTGACCTTGGGGAGACACTGGGAGTAGAGCCCCTAAAACCAAGGACAGAGGCTTCAGAAGAAAACCAGCCCTGCCAACACCTTGGTTTTGGACTTCTAATCTACAAAAGAGTGAGCAAGTCCACTTTCACTGTGCGAGATGTGGTCCTTGTACTTGGTTCCGGCGGCCCTAGCAAACCAGTCCAATTGAGAGAGGAGTTTGTGGTGGGCTGGGAAAACTAGCAGGACACTAATAGATGTGGCAATTTGAAATGTCTTGAAAAGGATTGGTCTGGGGACAGTTGGCTGGGCAGGTCTGGAGAGTTAGTTGGGGTGCTGGTGTGGGCTGATTCTTAGAACTGGCTGCATGGGGACTGGGGCCCTGGGTGAGTCCATCCTCCATGTGACAACCTGACTTTAAGGTCTCACAACCAAGAGATCCTTTGTCCCCACAGTTGATGCCCTGGGTGCTCAAGCCACGAACTGGAGAAATAAAGCAAACCCAAGCAAACAGAGCTGTGTCCTGGAGCACGCCTTGCTCAGGCAGAGCGAGACCCAGTGATGCACGGGTGGGACCAGGGGTGAGTGTTGTCTCTCCTGGTGCCTGCAGACCCCATTCCATGCCCCTTCATTTTCTTTTCTCCTCCTCCTCCTCCTCCTCCTCCTCCTCCTCCTCCTCCTCCTCCTCCTCCTCCTCCTCCTCCTCCTCCTCCTCCTCCTCCTCCTCCTCCTCCTCCTCCTCCTCCTCCTCCTCCTCCTCCTCCTCCTCCTCCTCCTCCTCCTCCTCCTCCTCCTCCTCCTTCTTCTTCTTCTTCTTCTTCTTCTTCTTCTTCTTCTTCTTCTTCTTCTTCTTCTTCTTCTTCTTCTTCTTCTTCTTCTTCTTCTTCTTCTTCTGCAGAGAACACTACAGTTGGACTTGAGGAGCCCCTGTCTTAAGTGGACAGTGCTGGAGTGCAGGGGGATGTTTCCCTCACGCGGGAACCCCCACAGCCCCAGCACTGAGTATTTTGAAAAATGCTAAGTAGCCTTGGTCAGTCCCCCAGTCCCCATGTCCTGTGCTTAGAGTGACTTCTGTCCTGCCACAGAGCCTGAGGCCCACAATCATCTTCCAGCGCAAGTCTCAGTTCCTCCGAGTCATGATTGGCCTTTCCTGGGTGTGCTCCCCTCTCCGCCCGGATGGTGGGGGCTCGGGCAGGCTGAGAGCTGCAAGCCAGGTATGCTAAGGCTCTGTGCCATGTGAGCATGTCTGTCTGTGGGGCATACATGCACATGTGTGTTTTGTGTGTGCACGCACACATGTGTGCATATTTTTGCATATACGTGTACTCATGTGAAACTGCATATTTATACATATGTATATATGTGTGCATGTGTGCATTGTGTCTGGGGGTGATAGATGTGTGCATGCATATGTATACGTAAATGTGTGTATGTATTTATGTGCTAAATGTGTGTATGGATGTTGGAATGTCTGCTTACTTTCTTTCCCTCCCCCAAGCCTGTTCTTTTGTTGGCAGGTCAGTCTTCCCCAAATTAGGGGAAAAGGCAGGAGCTGGGGGAGCTGGGCTCTGTGGTCAGGCCTCCTGGGCAGGTGAGCAATCACCTGTCACTCCCCTGAGCTCAGGGCTGTTCACAGGAACTTGTGCCCCCAGGATCTAGGGAAAGAAAGGAACAGGTAAGAGGAAGCGAGGTGGGCCTGAGATAATCTGCTCTCAGGAGCGGCAGTTCTTGCCAGGAACTGGCATTCACCATCTCACAGTTTTTCATTATTTTCACATTCTCTCTCTTGAGTGGAGCTTTGCTATTTAAAGCAGCTCAGCAGGAACCGGGTGGATTTCACCTCGGTTTGACAAGTCCTATCTCATCCCCTGCTCTTACCATCTTCTCTCTGGAGAGACAAAACATGAAGCACTTGGGGTGGGGGTGGGTTTCGTGGCTCTCCACCGTCCCACCCCTCCACTCAGCATCTTCCCTAGTCTCGCCAGCTGGGAGGAGCACGGCTTAGCCTTTTTGACAGATGATCCATGAGCTTCTCCAAACAGTTCCCCTGATAGGATTTTTGCAGGCAAGGCTGAGGGAGGCTAAGAAACCCAGGATCAAATAGGACAGATATATGTATGTATATGTGTGCATATATATATGTATACATATATACATATATATATATATACATCACTGTATCACTGTATCACTGTCATCCCGTTGTTCATCGATTTACTTGAGTGGGTGTCAGTAACATCTCCATTCATCCCAGCCCTGAGATTTTAGCAGCCTCTCCTCACTCGTCTTTCCTAATGATTGGAGGCACTTTTCAGGGTCAGGGAAATGAGACCTGTTATTGTTTCTGTGTTTGGCATATCGAATACACTGCAGATAGCTTGCCAGGCTCTGCTGTGTGGGCGGGATACTCTCGGTAGCTTGCTGGGCTCTCTGAGAGGCATTATATATATATATATATATATATATATATATATATATATATATACCATGAAACTTTTTTAGTGGAGGCATGTAGATTCAAGCTGAGGTGATCTCTCTTCTTTAGTTATTTTTGGGAGCCCTCCTAAGCAGTGCTCAGGGAACCGGGGGCCACTCCAGTGATGACTTAGCCAACGGAGCAGGAAGCCTTAGTGTTTGGGTTGGAGGACGTGGTGCTGCTTGGGGGTGCTACCCTGACGGTGCTCAGGAACCTCCAGGGCTGCACCCGAGGTAACTGAGGATCCATGTGGTGTCATGGTTCACACCCTGGTTCCGGCACATTCCAGGCATATGTTCCTGATGGCTGAGCTCTCTCCATCTCTCGACTCCTGCTTGTCATGCCCCATGCTGTAGTGTGACAGGGCATCAGACAGGGCATGATGGTGCCTGCAGTGGGGGCCTCTGGGCTGGTTGTGCACCTAGGAAGACGCAGAATATATGGTGATCCAGGCACTGGGTCCGTGCCAGGAATCTCCAGGTCTCATCCCAGGTTTCTCAGCAAAGTGATGGTTGCACTTGACTTCTCCGAGTCTGTGGTGGGGCCGGGACCCCGAGAGACCAGTATGGATGGCATGTGAGAGAGGGGCTCTCACTGTTCCCCCACCCCACCTGTCTGCCCCTCTCTGCCTGAGCAGAATCCTGAATCTTTCCCACTTGCCTTTTTCCTGGAGCTGCCTCTTGGCCTTATTTCAGGGCAGGAAAGAGGGAGCATTGTTACCACCCTTTTTACCACTCCTGTGTCACCCCCGTGTCACCCCTTTCTCACCCCCTTCATTGGAGAGTGTACTAGAAGCTGCATCTTGTTCCAAGAGTGGGACTTCTCCAAGGTGGAGAGGGTCTGAGGGCAAGATGGAGGCCCTTTCCTCCCCAGGGAAAGATAGGGGCCCTTCCCTGGGGTGGGAGGGGGGCATGGTTCCATGTCCATTCCCACCCACATGAGTTAAGTTTCTGAAAGGAAGAAGGTGAACATGCCAGCTTGGAGGACAAGCCCTGGAGAGCAGCCCAGCTCCCTCCCGGATGGGGCCTCTCAGGAGCTCTGGTGGCGTTGCCCTGGGTTCCAATGGCCTGCAGGGAGCAGGGGACTCTGCATCTCTCTCAGAGGGCAAGACTGGCTTGTCAGGGGCAGCCAAGAGAGAGGAACGCTCCCAGATGACCGAGGGGGGTAGAAAGAAAGCGGTAGATTTCCAACTCGGACTACTACTTCTCTCCATCCCACTCCACAGAAACACTGGGGCCTGCTCCCCTCTACTGGTGTGGGGGGGGTCTAGTCTCCCATCAGCAATGCCTGCATGTTCTGCAGTGAGCCTGTTTGATTATCAACGCCCACTTGTTTAAAAAATATATGAAGAACTGGTGCTGGACTCGCCTCTCACGTGGCCAACCTGGGTTCTATCCCTGAAATTCCATATCGTTCCCCAAGCATGACCAGGAAAAATTCCTGAGTGCAAAACCAGGAGTAACCCCTGAGCATCACCGGGGTGGCCCCCAAACAATGAAGCAAACAAAAAAATAAGAGAGAGGAACGCTTTGGTCGAGTGGAACAATTTGGTCTCCATCTCCATAAGCAGATGGAGAACCATGAGCCCCTTGCCCACCCTGTGCCCAGCCTGATCCTGGTTTCAGTGTTGGACACCTGTCACACCCCTTCCCCCGCACCTTGCTGACTGAAGGGCCCTGGCTGTGAAGACAGTGACTGTGAAGAGAATGGTGTGTGTGGGGTGGGGGGTGGTGTCCTGTGCTCTCCTGGTCCCTTGGCTCCAGGCTAGTCCTGTTGACTCTGTAGCTGCATGTCTTGGGGAACAAGTCAAAGAAATAAGAAAGTCCCTGGCCTCGAGGGATGATGGGACCCATGCGCAAGCAATAGTCAGAGCATTGACTGTCACTTGGGGAAACAATTCATCTGGGCTTCTTGAGTTCAGTGCCTGAAGCAAACCCTGAGATCAGGCCCAGGGCTCCTGGGTCTCTCATCCCTGCCACCCACCTAGTTTACTGCAGGGTCTGGCAGCCAGTAGCATTGTGGAGAGTCAAAGGCTTGTCGGGGCATGAGTGACCTTGCCCACACCTACTTCCTTCCTCTGTAAAACGAGAGACCCCTTTTGGGATTAGAGAGATAGTGGGGTGAGTGGGGGTGGCAAGGCACTAGCCTTGAATGCACCAGACCCTGGTTGGATCTCTAGCATCCTATACGTTTCCTCGAGCACTGCTGCCAGGGGTCACTTCTGAGCACACAGCCATCACTTGCTCCTGAGCACCACTGGGTGAGTTTCTCCCCAAATTAGGGATGTCTTTCCCCTCAGGGAGGATCCATATCAAGCCTGCTAGGGAGGGAGGGCTCAGGGATGCTATTCTGGGGACTCTCTAAGGAGGAAGAGCAGAGTGAGGTGAAGTGTGTGTCTCTCCTCCCTCCCTTCCTGACACCCCACCCATGGTCCATGCTCACATCCTAAGCTCTGCCCCTCCTCTTTCCCACAGGTGGGGTTTGGCCCTGCCTGCAGGGATGGGGTGAGGGTGGAAGCACATGTGCATGGGACACTTTGAGGCTTAAAAGTCATGGTAACCTCAAAGCCCTGAGTGACTAACCCGTGTCTATGTACGTGTGTGTTTGGGGGACTCCCAGCACCCTCAAACCCTACCCCAGATGTTCAGAGAGTTGGAGAGATACCAAGGGGTCTTCAACCAGAGAGGACTTTGTTGCCTCCTTCTGTCCCTCTGCCACCCCTCCCCACCCCCACATTGTGCCTGAGGTTTTGGGTTGGCACAAATGCAGGGAGTGTCGTGAGTATCTAATAGGCAGAAGCCAATGCTGACGATGGCTGGACACAGGGCAGCCTCTCTGGACAAACATCAGTGCCACTGAGCACTCGGAAGCTGGGACCGAGTAAGAGCACGCTCCATCCTAGGCATAGAAATTGCTAGAAGCCAATCCATATAAACTGGGGTAGGGGTAAGGGGGAGAGAGTTGATTACAGAGTACAGGAGGGCGATTTCACCTAGAAAGGGGTGGGGTGGCCAAGAAGATGAGGAAGAGAGAGTGGAACTGAATCTTGTGTGTGACGTTCTCTGGGCAGAGGAGCTCAGGGACACTGTGTGTGAACACCCCACTTCCATTCCTGAGTGAATGTGTCCCGGGATAAGGGGTGGCTGGCCCCGGGCCCTCAGGTCACGGTGTACCCAGCATGAGCAAACTGCTGGGATGGGCCGAGGACTCCGCAGATAACACGGGTGGTGATACGCTGGTGACACAGCCTTGGCCTCGGGCCTTCTGGGCACAACAGCCTGAACCCATCGATCATTGTTGGGTGCCACTCCGCTCTCCGGTGCTCTGTGTTGATTTTGAAAATCCACTAGAGGGCATATCAATGCTGAGATCTCCTGGCAGGTTAGACAAATGACATTTTGTGTGAACTTGGCCCGCCAAGGCCCTGGGAGGTGAGGAGGGTGAGGAGGGGGGGTGCGGGTGACAGAAAATGGGGTTATTGATTCTCTCTCCTCCCGCCCTCCTCCCCCTGCTGAGCGATGACAGGAAGGTGATTTGTGAATTCGTAAAAAACAGCCAGAGGTGCTCTCCCTCTCCATCCCCCCCCCCCCAGGTTCTGGAGGGGTAGTGAGACTGGGGAAAGATGGGGACAGGGGCACAGGGAAGGACTCCCACAGAGGTGACCCCCACTCCCTCCCTGGAGGAAGCTGATTGATCCCCTCCCCTTCTTTTACCCCCTCACCTCCCCAGAAACCAAATCACTACCTTGGACCTGCCTGGGTTGGCCTGGGAGATGGCGGGGGGGGGGCGGGGGGGAGTGTGTGGACCTAGAAGAATGCAGTCAGGATTGTGGCTTCTGAGGGTCAGACCAGGATCAATAGTACAATGGGTACTATACTAATCAATGCCCTATACTTCAGACCCTGGTTTGATCCCTGACATCCCCTATGGTTCCCTGAGTACCACCTGGAATAATTCCTGAGTACAGAGCCAGGAGTAATACCTGAGCATTGCTGGATGTACACGCCTCCCCACCCAAACACACACACACACACACACACACACACAAATGCAAACAAGCAAACAAAAGATTATGGCCTCTGACTGAGCCTTTAGAGATCTGAAAAGGTACTAAGTGTAGGAACCAAAAGAGATTCTGAACATCCCTTCCCCCCACCCCCTCCATTACATAGCCAGCACCCCATGAGCCCTGCCTTCTGTGAGCACCCTTGTCTGCAGAGTCTGGGAAGAAAGACCCAGAAGTGGGCCAGGATGAAGGGGGTCAGTTGTCAGGAAGGCTGGAGATGGCGCCTGAGTGGCAGAGGGTGATGCCGGGAGAGGAGGAACGCCAGAGTGGCGGTGTCTGCCTTCTGGAGAAGGGGTCAGGTGGGGCTCTGGGAGGTCAATGTTTCTCTGACAGTGATAGGTCTGGTGGGGTCAGGAGCAGCACTTACTGAGTTTCCTTTCGAGGAGAGTCAGGTGGAGCCTTTAGGGGGAGAGTCAGGGAGCCTTTGCCCACATGATTATGTGTCCAAAAGGAGCAAACTCTTTTCCCTGCTGACGCAATACAGGGACACTGTGTTGAGAGACACTGGACCATATGCTGGATGCGGAGAGGCCTGGACACAAAGCCCAGAGCCCAGCCACTGACTGTGCGCCCGTGGAGAAGTTACTTAGTTTCTCTGAACTTCGGCTTTCTCAGAAAAGTGTTTGTCTCCCAGGATGACCTGGCAGATTGATAATGAGATGGAAGTGTCCATCACAAGTTCTAGTTCAAACAAGTGGCCAGTTTGAGATTGTTCCTGCCTCTGAGCATTCTTGAGTCTACCAAGGGGTCACATGGTAACTGAGAAAACGGTAAGAGACCAAACCCGGATCAGGGTCTAATGAAATCATGACATGCCACGACACTACAAGTAGAGAAGGAGGTATCGGCTCATGGAAAAGTCATTAGTCTATGTATGTATTTAGTTTCTTTAAGTTTTGAAAACTCACAAAGGAAGAAACTGAGTCTCAGAGTTGCTCAGTGACTTTCCCGAGGTCACACAGACAGGGATTTGAATGAATGAGTATGTGTACATGTCTCTTGGACCTGCTGAAGTTGGCAAGTGACCACTGCTCCGGGCTGGGTGGAAATCTGGCCTACCCTGATGGCAAAAATCAAAAGACTGAACCTGTTGGGATTTAAAATTTTGGGATTCTGTTCATCGTAGAGTTTTTTTTACATTAATTTTGATTTCTCAGGGGGACCCCCAGCTGTGCGCGTGGGGCATTCCTGTTGAATTTGTCTCATTCCTGTTGAATTTGTCTGACGGTTTGGTGGTGTTGGGGGTTATAAGACAATAGGGACTAAACTTGGGGCTTAGGGTATGCAAGGTCTCTGCCCCACCTCTCTGTGCTATCTCCCTAGCCTTTATTCTGAGGACTTTTCTTTGGGGGGGAAGTCATACTCAGGGATGCTCAGGGTTTACTCCTGGCTCTGCACTCAAAAATCACTCCTGGCGGTACTCAGGGGACCTATGGGATGTTGGGAACCGAACCCAGGTCAACCACTTGCAAGGCAAATGCCCTCCACACCGTACTATCACTCCAACCCATTCACTCCAAGTCTTGACTATTGCATTCAGCCTTTCCCTCCCCCTAGTTTCTGAGTTTGGGGGGTTCTCCCTACTGCTGTGCCATTACTGTTTTACTTCAGGATGATGCAACCCAGGAACTGTGTTATTCTCAGGGCCCATGTGCTGAGCTTGCTCGGGGTCATTGTTTCCTAGAAGAAGAGTGCCATCCTCCAGGGCTGAGGCCGGCTGGACTTTCTGGAGAGCCCAGGGCCTGTGGGTTAATTTAGGCCACAGTGAAATGGAGCCAGAGTAGAAACTCATCTCTGCATTGAGGTGCTTGCAAGAGGCCATCTCCTCTTAAAATGTTGCTCTAAAATACTTCTGACTAGACGTCACCGACACAACAGAAAAAGTGAAGAAATGGGGCTTTAAAAGTAAAGATATGCATGCAAAGCAGGAGGCCAGGGGTCACTACTCAGAACTGGATGGTCTCCCGCCCACCTAACAAACAACTCAGGGAATGATCCCTGAGCACAGAGGTGGGAGTAGCCCATGAGCACCACCCAACCAAAATAACAACAATAAACAAACGTGAAGAAGGGAGAGAAAAATGTACTGTTGGTGTAACTGAAGTTAGGATGACTTTCCTGAGAATCATTTGTTAGTGTTTATTAAAGTGCAAAATCTGTGTGCCCTTTGGTCCACAGAGCTCCTTCCAGGTATCCGTGATGGAGAAATGCTAGTTCTTGTGCAGAGAGGGATTTAAGCACGTGCTTCTCAGCTAAAAACCATCCTCTGAATCTATCAATATGGAAATTAGTATTTCAATTATGATAGTTCCTATTATGGAGAAGTATGTAGCAGTGAAAAGCTATAACGTGAACTCAACATGTTGCAACATACCAAAACCAAAGTAAGACGTGGAAAAAAAGTGAAATATGAAAGCAAACAGTGAAGCAGGGCAGGGCAGAGGATCTCTGTTTCCAGGTCCCATTGAGCCTGGAGTCCAAGGCCACAAAGTTCTGCTTTACCTGGCTCTGTGGGGCTTCACTCCTGTGCGAGGCTCTGCCCGAGTGCCTGGAAAGTGGCCTGGAGCGTGGCGGTGGCTGGGTAGTGGAGGTAGTGGAGGTCGGCAGATGAGGTATTTATCTGGCACTGGGTGGGGTCATTTGGGTATGATCCCTGGGGAGCCAGAGATTGGGGGAAGCAGGCAGAAGATCTCTGCTTCCCAGTCTCTAGCTCATTCGCCAACGTAGTTTGGCGCGAGCCTCAGGCAACCACAAGCTAACGTCCAAGCTCGCAAAGCTGTGCAGAGAAGCAATAAAGGAAGACCTCAAGGAGAGAAGAGCAGCAGTGTTGGCTGATGCGGCAGAAGCTGGGAAAATATTTGCAACGCTCACCTGTCCTTCACCACTACAAGACCAAGATGACTGCCCTCCGACGGATGTCCTGATGGATCTATCACATCTTCCAGAAGGGCAATGGAGAGGATTATTCACAGCTTCTACTCAGATCTCTTTGACAGCCACGTCCACCTGCCCACGTACCAAATTCCGAAGGATGGATATGTCTTTCCCAATGTCCTCCCTTCCAAAATCCAACATGCCATTTTTTATAAAAAATTTTATTTTATTGAATCACCGTGATAAAAGTTACAAAGCTTTCAGGTTTAAGTCTCAGTCATATAATGGTCAAACCCCCATCCCTTCACCAGTGCACATGTTCCACCACCAAGAACCCCAATATACCCCCCTCCCAACCCTGCCCCCCGACCTGAGTGGCGAATGATCTTCACTTTATTCTCTCTATACTTTGGATACATTCAATATTTCAACAGAGAACTCACTATTATTATTTGGAATTTTCCCCCAACAATCAAACCTGCTGAAAAGGCATCATTTGATAATTTGTTTTCCATTGCTGAGAATGAAGATGATATGAGCTCGCAGTTTTGGATTTCTAACATTTTAGCTCAGTTCACAGTCTAGATGCATTTCTATAAGAAGCTACTGGGTGCCAAAATGGGTTAGTAGACCTCCCAGATCATAGTCTTTAAGGAGCAGAGGGGCTGTTTTGTGCTCGGCTGCTCCGGATCTCATCTGGGCAGAGAGCATACCGGTAACACCCCCATCCCATGATCTCCTGCGCACTACATCACTGCAAACTCATACCTCTGGGTTGTGAGTTCTAGAAGATGGCGGACGCCATGTGGGTGCTGCTGCCGTTGCCATCTCCCCTGTAGAAAGAAAGTGTTGAGAGAGAAAATCCTTTTCCCTCCCTGGGTGGGATGGGGTTATAGCTCAGTTCACAGTCTAGATACATTTCTATAAGAAGCCGCTGAGTGCCAAAATGGGCTAGAAGTCCTCCCGGATCATAGTCTGTAAGGAGCAGAGGGGCCATTTTATGTGCAGCTGCTCTGGATCTCCCGACACGCCATTTTTTCCGTAAAGACGCATACAGCACCAGTCCAGACAAGGTCAGACCTGAACACCTGAAGAATCTACCACCAGTACTTGTCAATACACTGGCTCAGCTCTTCACATGCTGCCTGTCTGTATGCAAGGTTCCATCCCAATGGAAAACCAGCAGGACCGTTCTGCTGTACGAGAAGGGAGACATCCATGACATCGGCAACTATCGCCCAATCTGCCTGTTGTCTGTCATCTACAAGTTGTTCACTTGAGTCATCCTGAATACAATAGGCACAACACTAGATGAAGGACAACCATGCGAGCAAGCCGGGTTCCAAAAAGGATTTAGCATGATTGACCATATCCACACAGTGACTGAGATCATTGAAGTTTTGAGAGAATTCAAGATACCACTCTGTATAACGTTCATCGATTTAAAGAAGGCCTTTGATTCTGTTGAGACTGAAGCGGTCATCGAAGCCCTAGCTAAACAGGGTATTCAAACTCAGTACATCAAGATCCTCTGCGAGCTGTATTACGGATTCACCACTAGGATCTCGCCATTCTACAAGGAAGTGATCATCGATGCAAAGAGAGTGTTCGTCAGGGTGATACCATTTCACCAAAACTCTTCAGTGCCATCCTTGAGAACATCATGCGAAGACTGGAATGGGAAGGAATGGGAGTGAAGGTAGATGGTCAGCAACTACACCACCTCTGCTTTGCTGATGACATCGTTCTCATAACACCAAGAGGCACAAATGCTGCCTGACTTTGACCGTGAGTGTGGAAAGGTCGGACTACAGCTGAGTCTCACCAAGACAATGTTCATGAAAAACAAACTAGTCTCTGATGTTCCATTTGCTCTCAACAGAACGAACATCTCTGAATGCAGCAGCTATGTGTACCTGGGTCGAGAATTCAATATGAGGAATGACTTGGCGCCAGAACTGCACAGGAGGAAAAGAGCAGTGTGGAACACCTTCAAGATTGTTGAAGAAGTGGCTAAGAGGACGAAGAAACTCCACTCTGGGCACATCTTTTTGACTCCACTGTTCATCTTGCACTAACATACGCCTCAGAGACTTGGGCCCTACGAAAATAGGATGAGTATGCTATTCGGGTATCCCAAAGAGGAATTGAAAGAGCTCTGCTTGGAATATCACATTTCACTCAAGAGAGAGAAGAAATCAGATTTCTGACCTCTGTTGATGAGCAAGAATCAGAGACACTGTCTCGTTTGGGAAGGCGTCGAAAATCAGGTGGGCTGGACACATAATATAATTTAGAGATGACCGCTGGACTAGAGCTGTTACCGACTGGATTCCACAGGATGTCAAAAGATGGCGTGGCCGCCCACCAACGAGCTGGTTAGACTTCTTTGCCAAAACCCTGAATGAACGGTTTGAGGCTCTTTGTGTTCCTGGAGCAAGCAGATACCATTGATTGGGCTACACTAGCACGTGATCAGGAGGAATGGAGACCTTACCGGCGCCTGATCGAGCAAATCGAAGATCAACGGAATGACAAGTGACAAGTGACATTATTTTCATATGATAGTTTTCACATGGCATCCAGAAATCAAAAGCACCTTCTCTTTTCTAATGATTTTGATGACATGAAAAAAAGCTATTGTTAACGTGTTGAAGGAAAATGAACTCAAATGAAGACTCTATGTAAAAGGCGCTGTCCTTGAAAGAAGTCAAGCATCTTGGGAATAGAAGAGATTCAGTGGCTCAACCTCCTGCCTTGCAAGTTCTGTCTGCAGCGGCTCCTCACGTGCCAGGCATGGTGCTGGCAGCTTTGCTATCTGTGATCCTGGTGCCAAGAGAAATTTCTAATCACGTGGCAGCCGGGTTTGTGCCAGCACAATAACTAAAGGGTATGGCTACTCTCCCTGCTAGCACTGCAATCCGACGTGTGGATTCTGGAGTGCTCCACATCCAAGTGTGTAAGACCACAACCCCATGTGTGTGGGACCCCCCACTCATCACAATGGCATCCACAGAGGCAAGGGCAAGGGGAGGAAAAACAGAGTCTTAAAAAAAATCATCTTTTTCTTTCGTTGTTGTTTTTTGGGCCACACCTGCAGTGCTTAGGGCTTACTCCTGGTGCTGTGCTCAGTGCTCACTCCTGCTGGGCTCAGAAAACTGTATGAGATGCCAGGAATTGAACCTGGGTCAGCTGCATGCAAGGCAAACATCCTACTATTGCTCCAGCCCCTTGAAAAATTATCTGAACACAAGTTATCTAGGCATTGGTGGGCTTGTGAATGAATGTCATTTACTTTTCTTTCTCAAATGTTAGACAGTGGTTCTAGATTACCATGATAATATAGAAAAAAAAATCTAGTAAATAACTATGAAAGTGTGTATATGCATATCAAGAAGGTAATATTCATCTACTAGGTCTTAAGCCATTTTTATTTATTCACTGTCATCTGTCATCCCCACTTGCTCATCGATTTGTTTGAGCGGGCACCAGTAACGTCTCTCACTGTGAGACTTATTGTTACTGTTTTTGCCATATCCAATATGCCACGGGTAGCTTGCCAGGCTCTGCCGTGCGGGCGCGATACTCTCAGTAGCTTGCCAGGTTCTCCAAGAGTGGTAGAGGAATCGAACACGAGTCGGCCGCATGAAAGGAGAATGCCCTACCACTGTGCTTTCGCTCCAGCCCAAATTTTTAATTAACTCACTGTGAATGACAAAGTTATTCATGATTGGGTTTCAGGAATACAATGTTTCAACATCAATATCTTCATCAGTGTCCACTTTTGACACCATGATTTACAATATTGTTGCCCCTAGGATTTTATGCATACCACCTGTCTTCCTTTCAGCCCCCTCTGAAGGCCATTTTTAGAACACTTTTAGGTTTACTTCACTATTGAGGGGAGGGTAAAGAGATTTCCCATATCCCTCCTGCCCACACTGCCCACTGCCTTCCAATTATCAACATCCCTCAGAAAGTGGAATATTGTTCGTGAGACGAACCTCAGAGACTCATCACAGTCAGCCACAGTCTGAGGCTCGTCTTAGCCCTCTTAGGGCTCTGCATGCTATGTGTTTGGACAAATGCATAGTGACATGTGGCTAACATTTATATCACAGGATATTTTCATGCTTTTCAAAACCCTCTGTGTTTGCTTATTCACCTCTCCCGCCACCTTGCCCCCCTAGCCTGGCAACCATTGATCTTTTTACCAGCCCCATACGTTTGACTTGTTTCCACATGTCATAAGTTGGACTCACGCAGCTTGTAGTTTTTTCTGGTTTGCTTCTTTCCCTTAGTGATAGGCCTTGGAGATTCTTCCATGTGCCTTTGTGACTTGAGATCTCATTTCTGTCTTAGCCTTGAATGCTGCCTCACCACCACCACCTGGATGGCACACAGGTTTGCCTTTTACCTTAGGAAGCCTATCCATCCTGACTGTTCCCGGGAGATGGAAAACACTTAATCTTCCTGGCCAATGCTGAAGCGATGGAGGAATGTTCCCTTCTAGGATTCAAGCTCTCAGATGGTCCCTGGTCACGCTGCCCACGGGGAAGCTCTGTGGGGCTGTGGATTATCTTTCCCTCTTCAGGAGAGGATGAGCAGGAGAGAGAGGAGTCCTCTGGGGAGCAAGCCCCTTCTTTTTTATCTTTTTGGGTCACACCCAGTGATGCTCAGGGACTACTCCTGGTGGTGCTTGGGGGACCATATGGGATGCCTGGGATTGAACCCAGGTTGGCCGCATGCAAGGCGAATGCCCTACCTGCTGTACTATTGCTTCTGCCCCCGAGAGTCCCTTCTTAACTGATTCTGGCATCACCTAGGTTGAGCCTGCTGAACAGATCATTAGCTTCTTATGCAGAATTATTTCAGAATTTCAGATGAAGGAGCTCACTCATACTAACAAAGCATTCCACCCCCCTTACCTCCGCCCCCACCCCTAAAATTTCTCTCTCCCATCCGTCAACGCCAACATTCCGATGTGTCCCCAGTGAGTCAGGACTAGTTCCCCATCTCCAATCCCCCAGCATAGGAAGCTGGGAAAGGTGGGCAAACACCTGATTAGTCTGTGAGTGTTTCGATATTCCTTTTGGGGCTTGGGCCCACATTCAGCAGTGTTCAGGGTTACTCCTGGCTCTGTGCTCAGGGATCACTCTTGGAGGTGCTCAAGGAACCCGATGTGGTGCTGGAGATCAGAACCGAGGTTGGCTATGGGCAAGGCAAGCATCTTAACCCTTGTGCTCTGTCTCTGGCTCATTAGTAAGAAGTTGGTGTCTCTATCACAGGGGGGAGAAGATGAGAAATGTGGATTAGATTTTTAAATAAATGTCATCTCTTTTATAATTGCCTCACCAGGAATTCAGTCACTCATGAATTCCTTGAGGATGGGAATCCTCTTAATTTTTATCTGCACCCTCATCCTGTGACTTCTATTTCTTTTTCCTCTTTGTATCCTGTAGGCACAAGTTAGATCTTTGTAGAAAGATTTGAAAGTTAGACAAATTGACAATGTTGATCAGAATGAAATGAGTAAAGGCACAGACAAATAATACAAATAATCAATAAGACATCATTGTATATATGTGGGAATTTGAAGCTAGTAAAAAACATTCTTGGGGCTGAAGCAAAAACACAGCAGGTAGGGCATTTGCTTTGCACGCAGTCAACCTGGGTTCAATCCCTGGCATCTCATATGGTCCCCTGAGCACCACCAGGAGAAATTATTGAGTGCAGAGCCAGGAGTAATCCTTGAGCATTGCTGGGTATAAAGTAAAAGGCAAAAAACAAACATACAAACAAGAAAGCATTCTTCTTTGTTTTTTTTTCTTTTTGGGTCACACCTGGCGATGCACAGGGGTTACTCCTGGCTCATGCACTCAGGAATTACTCCTGGCGGTGCTCAGGAGACCATATGGGATGCTGGGAATGGAACCTGGGTTGGCCACGTGCAAGGCAAACGCCCTGCCCACTGTGCTATCACTCCAGCTTCAAGAAACAATTCTTATGTTCTCTCAATGCATGTCTTTGTTCTGTTTCCTTTTTCTTTGTTTATTTGTTTTATTTTACTCCAAGAACTATTGTCCCAGCTTAACTGTCTCACTGATTCCCACCCACCTGCCCTTTTGCTGTGCTGGGGATCAAACCTAGAGCTTTACATGTACCAGGGTAAGTGTTCTATCCTTGTGCTACATCTCAATCCTTAACTGATAATCTTACTCACTGCCAGAACTGACTTGTAATTATCCCTTTTAAAAAAGCATCATAAATGAAAAGACCTGTTGTCATTAAAAGGGCTATTCTGCTGGACTGGAGATATAGCACCAACCCCTGACTCTGGTTCAAATCTTGGCACCACATGTAGTCATCTAAGTACTGCCAGGAATGATCCCTGAACATAGAGTCAGGAGTTAGCCCTGGGGACCATTAGGTTGGGTCCCAATCTTCCCCCTACATATACCGAAGACTCTGAAGGCAGTCCCTAAAGAAGGACAGGGACATGCTGTGTCCTTGGAACATGACCTCTTTAGGGTCTCAGTTTGAAAGACGAAGGGAAGCTTCAGACTTATGGTCTTTAAAAGTGAAAGTACTAGTGAGGCCTGAGAGAAAGTTCACGGGCACACATTGTGTGAGACCCTGAGCTCAGTCTCTGGCATCACATGTCCCCTCACCCCCAGACTCTTAGGAGGGGGACACGACATTCTTAGGGACCTCCATAAATGCCTGCTTTGACCTAATGACCACAAACATAGTGAAGATGAGACCAGGACACTGCTGTCCCCACGATGGCTGAACTCTGCCCGGAGTGGCCCTGGCACTGACACTGCTGGGTGAGGGTCCTGTTTAGAATAAAAGCACTAGCTCCCATTAACCCCCCAGGACTCCTCGAACAACCTTGAGTTTTGCCATTCATGTTCCCTAAGTTGATAATATGAACTTTTAGAAACTGGGGAAGAAGTTGAAGAGGAGCTTATTAAGATCCGAGAAGAGATGGCTCTGAAGAAGGAATTCAGAAGCTTCACCTTGGGTAAGACCAGAACTCCAGAGGCCATCTCTCTTTAGAAGAACCTTTACTTTTTTTTTTTTTTCAAATGGACCTTCAGCTCCTGTCTTCCCTGTGCTCAGTGCCGCCTTCCCTGGCTGTTTCTTGGCTATTCCAGCACCCTCTCCGCGGTTCCTGTCCTGTCTCTACTCTCTCCTTAGACCCTCCCACCCCCGCCCCTCTCCCAGGTTAAGTTTTACTTGCCTCTGATCAAGCTACTCTTGGAAGAATATCTTTGCTCTCTCTTGTCCAACAATTCAAGCTCAGCTTAACTTTCAAAGCCCAGAAGAGGCTCCACCCCACCAGGCAAGATTTTATTTTTCTTCTGCTTCCTGAAAGGCACCCCCTTCTCCAGGTACCTCCGGCTCCACCTCCTTTCCTCCACACAGGATGTCCTTTCGGTGCTGCTGTCTCTCTGCATTGATCACTCTTCAAGCTAGGAATGCCTCCCTGACTCCTACAATGAAGGGATTCCTGATTTGTTCTGGGAGTGTAGGAACTTACAGGTAAAGCTAATCCTGTGTCTGCAGAGCTGAATGTGAGGACTTCTGAAGATTGCCTTGATATGTGATTGGTCTTTTGGCTATGAGTGTAATCTTTAGTTTAATTTATTTATTTATTTATTGCCTTTTAGTGGTTGCCAATCAGAAAACCAAGGCTTAAATCCATCAAGGAAATTCCTTCAATAAAAGCCGCAACTTTGATAGAAAGTGAAGTTCTCTTGCATTTAAAAATTTTGTTGTAAAAAGCTTGGATGATTGCCAACTGAGTTTTGTTAAAATAGGCCCTTCTTTTGTGCGTGTGTGGTAACCAGTTCCTTTTCAATTTGGGATTCTAGTGGGATATAGGCCAGAGCCATTGTTAGGATTTCATGTCACTGCATCCTTAGAGATTTTTCTCTTCTCACTTAACTCTCTTATTATAGAGGCCCAAAGTTTAGACAACTTCTGTATACCTAGTCCCCATGAAGGAACTGGCCAGGTGAGTTTCTAGGGTGGTTTTTTTTTTTTTTGTCTTGATGAAAAATGCCAAGTGACTGAACATTTTGGGACTGACAGTTTACTTCTGGGTGGAGGCCTATGGGCAACTGATAAAAAAAAAAAGGTTGCCCTGTCCTCAGAAATTTCAGGAAAGTGAGGTCTAGGGGGAATCCTAACTAGATGGGTGGATAATTTCCTAGGATCAATTCAAGAGATAGTAGTGATACTCAGACTTCTGCTTCATTCCCTTAGAATTTGTTCTAGAGTGTTCTAGAAGAAAGGAAAGCAAGCATGATTTACCTTTCACAGAAGCAGTGACTTCATAGGACCCAGGTTTTGTATTCTCTCATAAATTGTAATTGAGGAGAAAGGTGCTTTTTCTTCCTGATTCTAATGGAAAGGACAACAATGAC
Organism: Sorex araneus; assembly: GCF_027595985.1. NCBI lineage: Eukaryota > Metazoa > Chordata > Mammalia > Eulipotyphla > Soricidae > Sorex > Sorex araneus. Next base: position 207,543,500 of record NC_073304.1, read on the forward strand.
AAGACACATTTTTTTTTTCTTTTTTGGGTCACACCCGGTGATGCACAGGGATTACTCCTGGCTCTACACTCAGGAATTACCCTTGGCGGTGCTCAGGGGATCATATGGGATGCTGGGATTCGAATCTGGGTTGGCCACGTGCAAAGCAAATGCCCCACTTGCTGTCCTATTGCTCCAGCCCCAACAAGACACATTTTCTAAAAGCGCTACCTTGCAAGCACAGGGCCATGAGTTCAAGCCCTAGTATCACTTACATGCAGCAAGCATCATCTTGGGGGCTCTATTGTTTGTGCCTGGCTGTTCTGTTGTCTTGGATACGAGAGCCACAATCTACAGCTGATTCCTAGCCAGATGAGTGTGAGCATTGAGACTGAAAGGCACTGAGTCCCTCCCCCCCAAAAAAAAACAACACACCTAAACAGATGTGTGAGCACTGTGACTAGAGTTTGGCCTGTAGCAAGTGTCATGAGTGAGTGGGCCTTGAACACAAAACCAGGAATAAGCATTGAGCAACTTCTGGGTGTGGCCCCCCAAAAGCTAAAAAAGATTAATTTATATACAATATATGAGTGAAATAATCCAATATCTTTCCTTCTAAGGGAGGACCCTTTCCATGAAAATATTACAAATTTTTTAGGAAAAAAGTCCCCCTTCCCTTCCACCTTTTTACACTAGTGTTCCAGTGAGAAGAGGTTGCACACCATGCTGGATTGCGGTACTTGATATCAGATTGTGGTGTTGGCTGCCCTTGAATCTGGAAGGGAGGTGAGGTGCAAGGCAAACGCCCTACATGCTGTGCTATCGCTCCAGCCCCAAAGGTGTTTATGTTTAAAAACGGTGCAAGAATGTGTCTCTCTTTCCCCATGCCGGAGTAGAGTGATGGACACATCTGTCTAGGTCTGAGTTCGCTGCCCTTGACTCTGGAAGGGAGGTGACCAGGAAGGGGCTGGCCAGGGACTCCGAGGACTTGGATCTTTGGGAAGACTCCCTGTGAGGTCCTCACCACCATGATATGAGAAGGCTGGAGTATGGAGGAGAGGCTGCACTTCCTCTGACTGTAGCATTGACGTGTCAGTTCCCTCTGCACTCCCTACCGATGGCTAGGCCTGTGCATGAGTGAGCAGGAGAAGATCCCAGCCCCGCAGTCCCCAGATAAGCTGCAGCGAGAATATTCCCTGCTGAGGTCCTGGACACCTTGGAGCTGACTCAGCCACTCTGCTGTGACCATTTTAAACTTCTGAATTAGGGTCCATGAATATCACCAAAAGATTGGATTCTTACTATTTTTTAATTCCTCTAAGCTGTGTCATGCAGCAACAGGAGTGAAAGAGCTACTTCTCTGAGGTGGGCAGAAAAGACTTTGGAGGCAGTGATGGAGCTCTCCAAGGGGAGGAGGCCAGCAGCTCCAGTGACATCTGGATTCTCTGACTGCCCCGCGTCATCCGGGTCCTACCCCCATGACCTGGAAATCTAGAGGTCAAATGGAAACAGAAGAAAATGAGAGCAATTTGTGAGCCCCCGATGACCCTAACCTCTTGGCCTTGGATTTGGATTCAATTTGCACGTTGTTTCGGCCATCTCCCTCAAGCTCTCGGGCCAGGGATGGTGGTCTGGCTTGATGGTCCCAAATTACCAGCAAACACAAATTGATTGCATTTAGTCAGAGGCAGGAAGGGTGCCTCCAGGCCAGGACCATCAGAGGAGTAGAACCTGGTTCAGGATGTAAAACTTGACAGTTGCGCTCCTCTCTGGAAACTTCTCAGTAGCGAATAGAGCAAGAGTCAATGTGTACGCTTAGCTTCATCCTGGGGTGCGGACTGCGCATGGTGCTCTCCAGATTGCTTTCAGGCTGGTGTTTTGCCATGTGGGGAGGACTGGTGCAGTGGCTGCAGGGATGATGCAATCTCAAGCATGGCTGAAGTGGGCAAGGGGGAGCTAAAGCCAGAGCCCCTCCTCTCTGCTGATCTCTGAGTTCTCTTCCTCCACAAACACCTCCAGATATTCACTGAGAGGGGAATGTGAAATTTAACTCTTCCAAAAAAGACAGATGTCATCTCTCTTGGAAGATGGGGACATGTACTCAGTCTTCAACAGTTGGCCCAGGTACTATGTTCCCCATGTAACTCTTACTTCCACTCTTACTTCCTTTCTACCTGTCGGTCTTAACTGATGACTGAACAGTGGACTGTGGGCAACTTTAGGTGCTTTCCTTTATTTTTTATGTTTAATAAAGGCTCAGTTCTGATACACCCTTCTCAAGAATTATTTGCTGATGACTATAAAGGAAAACAAACCGTTGGCAACCTATGATGTATTTTTCAGAATTTTTCTCCCTTTTTTTTTTTGTTGTTGTTGCTGCTGCTGCTGCTGTTATTTTGCTTACTGTGATTTCAGATGCACTTTTCCTCTTTCAGTACAAATGGAAATCTTAGCAATTACACACATACACACACATACACAAACACAACCTCCATTTACTGTGCAGCCTGAATGTGGTGGACATTCAGGGCTTCTGAACACAGGCACTCATTTCATCTTTCCTCTTTGCAAGGGGTCTTGTGTAAGCAATACTGTACAGATTAAAAACCGCTTGGTGAATCATGGCATTATAATAAAAAATGAAAGAAAAAGAAATAGAGGCACAGTGAGCTTATGCAGGGGTGGATGGGGAGACAACGTGAGCCTCTCTGATCTCAGTATCCTATTCCAGCAATTTGACTTGTATTTTGTACTTACAACTGTGGTGTTCAGGGCTTTCTTCTGGCTCTGTGCTCAAGGGTCACTCTTGGCAGTGCTTGGGAGGCCCTATCTGGTGCTGGGATCAAACTGGGATTGGCTGTGTGCAAGGGAAGTGCCTTGACCCCTGTACATCTCTCCAGTCCAACATTTGGCCATCCCACTTCCGGTCATGCCCTGTGATCTCCCAACACTCAACGTTTAGTGTGAGTGGGCCATAAGTTGCTTGACCATGCTCCTATTTTGGGTCACTTAGGATATTTCCTAATTTTAGGTATTATAAACAATGAGGCAATGAACATCATTGTTTTCACTGATGGTCCCCCCTGTTTTGAGATTATCACCTTGGAAGAGAGTCCCAGAAGTGGAATTACTGGGTTAAAGGGTAGGGCTGTGTTTATGGCTTTTGATACTTATTGCCAAATTGCTTTCCCGGAGTACTGTGCTCAGTGTAACAGCTCACTTTATAGGCCCAGGGGAGTCACCTCGATCCTCTAGCATGTCAGGTTGCCCGATAACCACTAGAGGGTGTGAAAGGATATTGCTCAAGTGACAAGCACCTCACCCCTGTCTAGGAAATCCCCAGATTTGCTTGAGGAGTCTTGAAATTTGCTTGAGCAGGAGGAAGGATGCTTACTTACAAGCTCAGGGGCATCCCAGGCTGATTTTCTCAGATTCTCACATTGAAGGTAACTTGGTTTGTAGTCTCGACCCTGGAGGAGGAGGAGACCCAGGGTTTCACATGGGCTCTGTCACCCCCTGCCCGGAAAACCTCCCTGTCTCCATTGCTGGACTGGGAGCATCTTAGTCGGGTGGGCTGGCAGCTGCCCTGACCTCCTCCGAGAAGAGTTTGTGCCCTGCTCATCAGGTGGTCCTAAGAGCTTAACCAACCAATGGAACGAGACCAGAAACCAAGGAGAGGTTGGCACAAAGTATACTCAAGAAGGGGTGTTAGCCCCTTAACTCCAGGACACTGATGGTGGAAGGAGACTTAGAGATCATCTTGTCCATATTCCTGGGGGAAAGAAGTCCAGATATTTACAACTGCATCTTGTTTTCACTGAGTCCACATGGCTGAGCACTGCTTCTTCTTTTCACCCATACCTCCTTGCCCCCGACAACCCCCTTCCCGCCTTGCCTACCTCTGTGGCAGGCACTTTTCTTCTCTCTCTCTCCGTCTCTCTCTCTCTCTCTCTCTCTCTCTCTCCTTTTGGGCATTATGGTTTGCAATACAGATATGGAGAGACAATCATGTTTGGTCTTTCACCCACTTTCAGCACACATTTACCATCCAGAGCGATCCCTTCCAACCATCATTGTCATAATGGTCCCTTCTCTATCCCAGCTGTCCTCTCCCCCAGCCCTTGAGGCAGGCTTCCAAACGTGGACCAATCCTCCTGGCCTTTGTTTCTATGGTCCTTGGTTGTTAGTCTCATACTATGTATTTTTTATATCCCACAAAATAGTGCAGTCATTCTATGTCTGTTCCTCTCCTGTTGACTCATTTCACTTAGCATGATACTGTCCAAGTCAATCCATTTATAAATGAATTTCATTACTTCATTTTTTTCTAACTGCTGCATAATATTCCATTGTGTAGATGTACCATAGTTTCTTTAACCACTTGTCTGTTCTCGGGCATTTGGATTGTTGCCAGATTCTGACTATTGTGGACAGTGCTGCAATGAACATACAAGTACAGAAGTCATTTCTGTTGTGTGTTTTTACATCCCTGGGTATATTCCCTGAAGTTAGCACTACTTTTGAGCTCAGAGCCAGGACTACATCCTGAGTACCATTGGTTGTGGCCCCCAAACAAAACACCAAAAACAAGGGTTTTTTTTAGATATTAAAGCAAGACACACCATGATATCTAACTCCAAAAGCAGACAGAGACAGTACAGAAAAAGCAAAAACAAAAACTGCAGGCCTATAAATGTCATAATTCCTTATAAATCTCTTATAATTATAAGTTCTTTATAAATGTCTTATAGTTCCTTATAAGTCATAAGGAATTTGTAAATTCCTCATAAATGTAGAGGTAAAGGTTCTCAGAAAAACATTAGTAAGTTGAATTGAATAATATTTTTTAAAGGGGACCCACATCATGATGAAGTCTGTTTTAATCCAGAGATGCAAGAATAGCTAAACACATCCAAATTTGTTAATTCACATTAATGAAAATAAAGATAATGATAGGGTCATGTCAATAGATATAGAGGAAGCTTTGGAAAAGTCAACATTTGTGATAAAAAATATTTTTCAGTAAAATGGGGGGTGGAAGAAACATACCTCAACCTGGTTAATGCCATATTCAACACGTCAAGGGCTCACAGGATAAAGGCAAAAATGTTTTCCTTTAAGATAAGTTATTAGACAAGGATGGCTACTTTCACAGCTACTATTCGACATAGCATTGGAGGTCTTAGGCATGGCAATCAGGCAAAAACATTGCACTGTAGCACTGTCATCCTGTTGTTCATCAATTTGCTTGAGCGGGCACCAGTAACATCTCCATTGTGAGACTTGTTGTTACTGTTTTTGGCATATCAAAAATGCCACGGGTAGCTTGCCAGGTTCTGCTGTGTGGGCAAGATACTCTCGATAGCTTGTTGGGCTCTCTGAGAGGGACAGAGGAATAGAACCCGGGTTGGCCATGTGCAAGGCAAATGCCCTACCTGCTGTGCTATTGCTCCAGTCAAGGCAAAAACAAACAAACAAAAATGAAAAAAGGAAATTATAAAAGAAGAAAATTGTGAAAGATGTAAAACTATCACTATTTATGTCATAATATACATAGAAAACTCTAAATATCTGCTTAAAATAACTTATAGGAAAAAACAGATCAGTAAAGTGGCAAATTACAAACAACGTAGAAAAATGGTGGCATTTCTATATTCAGGCAATAAACTAAAAGAGAAAGAAATAAAAAAAATCTTATTTACAATGGCATAAAAGGGAGTAACTGGTTTTTAAAAAAATGCCTATCATTTACTCACATACCAAAGTTCCTTTACAGAGTCATAGACACTTTTTTTAAAACTTTTTTCCACAAAAGTTTTTATTCAGGCACCTTGATTTACAAAGTCATTCATAGTGAGCTTTAGACAAACAATATTGCAGAACTGATCCCACCACCAGTGTCAACTTCCCTCTACCAATACTCCCAGGTTTCCTCCCACCTCCCCACACTCCAGCCTGCCCTCTTGACAGGCACCCTTCTAAGTTCCATTGTTAAAGTTTGGGGTTCTTGATTTCAGTGTCGTTGACTCTGTGGTTTGGGCATTGGGCTCTATCATTCCTTAGCACCACCTTTGTACTAGAATCTCCTGACCGGGTCTTTATTGCTTCTCATCTCTCTCTTCTCCCCTTTCCCTTTATTCTTTTCTTCCTTCTTTGTCTTATACTCTGGGTCCAAAGTTGATCTGGGCATCTCCCTCCCTCGCCTTTAAAACATTACATTCACTGGTCCGGTTATTCTAAATACCACATACAAGTCATATTCTGTGTTTACTCTTCTTCTTCTGGCTTGCTTCACTTGAAATGTTTTCCAGTTCCATTTATGTTGCTGAAAATTGCATGATTTCCTCTTTCCTTACAGTGGTGTAGTACTCCATTGTGTACATATACCACATCTTCATGATCCACTTAGCTGTGTTGGATATTCAGATTGATTCCAAATCTTAGCTAGTACGGAGTGCTTCAGTGACTAATGGTGTGCATATATTCTTTTGAATGGATGATTTTCTGTCCTGGGGACAGATATCAAAAAGTGGAATTACTGGGTCAAGTGGGAGCTCAATTCTGAATTTACTGGATGTCCTCCATATTGTTTCCCACAGGGATTGGACCAGACAACATTTCCACCAGGCTGAGTGTTCCATCCCCGCCAACAGAGATTCTCCCCAGAATTTTTGGTATGTGCCATTCTCACTGGTTTAAGATGACATCTAAGAGTCATCTTGATTTGGATTTCTCTAATAAGTGATTATGAGCATTTTTTCCCCATGTGCCAAAAGGAAGTCACTATTAAAAAGAAATAGAACACATGAAATAAGATAATCCTTGCTCATAGATTGGGAAGAAAATAGTCAAATGATTAGCCTCCCCAAAACATTATATGAATTCAAAGCAATCCCTATAAAAATTCATGGAAATCTTCAAGGACAAATGTTATTGAAATTTGTATGGAACCACAAACACTCCAAATAGTTAAAACAATATTAAGAATAAAGAAGACAGAGAAAGCATGCTTTTAGACTTTAAACTATGGTACAAAACTATTGTGATGAAAGTAGTGTGGCATTGGAATGAAAGTAGGCGCTCAGACCAATGAAATAGAAATAAGATGGGGAAGGGGCTTCTGGAATGATAGCACAGCGGGTAGGGCATTTGACTTGCATGTGGTCGACCCGGGTTTGATTCCCAGCATCCCGTATGGTCCTCTAAGTACCGCCACAAGTAATTCCTGAGTGCAGAGCCAGGAGTAACCCCTGAGCACTGCCGAGTGTGACCCAAAAAGAAAAAAAAGAAATAAGATCCCGGGCTAGAGCAGTCATACCATGGGTAGGGCGCTAACCTTGTGCATGGCCTATCTTGGTTTGGTCCCTGGCACCATATGGTCCCCTGAGCCTGTCAGGAGTAACTCCTGAGTGCAGAGCCAGGCATCATCTCTGAGCACTGCTGGATTTGTCCCCCACCAGAAGAAATGAAAGAGATAAGACCTCACATATGCAAATAGTTTATTGCAAAGGAGCCAAGAAAATTAAATGGAGAAAAATGTTCTCTTCCACAAGTGGTGATAAGAAAATTCAGCAGACAAGGGTAATAGAATAAATTGGAGCACTATCTCAGTGTTCCAATAAAAGTTTATTAAAAATAGAGCAAATACTTGGAGGTCATATCTCAATCGTCAAATACATTAATGAAAATATAGACAAAGTATTCAATGATAATGGGTTCAGTGATGTCTTTGGGACTCAACTTCATCAGGAAAGAAAACAAGTGCAAAATTAAACAAATGGTTAACATTAAAGTTTCTGCACGGTAAAGGAAGCTATCATTGTCTTTTTTAAAAAAACATCCTGATTAATGGGAAAAACTATTTGCTTGCCATATATTTGATCAAAAATCAATATCCAAGATATAAGGATCTCACAAAACTTAATAATCACCAAAAACAGCTCCATCAAAAATCTTAGAGAAGATCTGGACTTCACCAAGAAGACAAAGGGTGAATAGACATTTGAAAAAAAATGTTTATTATCACTCACTATCAGAAAATACAAATAAAAATGATCAAGAAATATCATCCCAGACCTCAGGCTTACTCATAGAAAAGGTCAGAAACAATAAACGCTGATGGGAGTGTGCACTTATTGTTACACATACCTCTCATACACAGTCAGTGAGCATGTAAACGGGTCCCCGCCCCTTTGAGAAATTTGCCCCTCAAAAGCACACTACAATTGAAAATAGATCTGTCATAAGATTTAGCATTTTCACTTCTAGGTATCTACCCAAAGTGCACACAAACACTGATCCTGAAAGATACACGCACAGCTCTGCTCATTAGAGCACTATTTACAAAAGCCAGGATCTGGAAACAAACCAAGTGCTCAGTGACTGATGATGGATAAATAAGTGGCACATTGCCTTTTGCCACAACATGGATGGAAAACTGGAGGGGGTCATGCTAAGCGAAATAAGTGAGGAGGAGAAAGGCAAATACTGGATGATCTCACTCATATGTGATATCTAAAGAAACAAAGCGAGGGAAGAGACATTGTCCAACAAAAATAAGCCCTTGGATTCTGATCATAGAACAGAGGTCACCAAAGGTCCGGGGTTGGGGAGTGGGATGAAAGGGAGGAAGGAGGTGCAATGCACAGTGGTGGAGGGATCTTGGTACTTTGGTGATGAGTGTGATGTGGTGGCATTTCATCCCTAAAACATAAACATTTACAGCCCTGTAAACCAACATTACCTCAATAAAAAAATAAAGATGATTAAAATAAAGAGGACGCTTGGAAGAATTCTACGTCCAAAGAACTGGCAGGGAGTTATATTAAAGAAATGGGAATCTTATCTGATGTCAGGCTAAAATCTTTCTCTCTGACTGACCATCTGTCTCTTCAGATCTTTGGGTGGAAATGTCTGACTTTGACCGGGATGAGTAATTCACCTAAGACTGTGGTTCTTAACCCTGGGAAGACTTAAAAATAATAACAACATAAACCCTGATGCTTGGCCCCACCCTAGGCCAATTAAATCTGCATTTCTGGGGTGAGGCCTGAGTATTGGCATGATTTGAAAATTCCTGGGAGCTGAGGGGGTAAGCAGTTTGAGGGAGACCCCGAGACAATGAGGGACGGAAATGAACACTCTTGGTGGGGAGTGGAGGGGCGGTGTGGGAAGTTTGTATGCATGAAGCCCTATCATTGACAGTATTGTAAATAATGGTGACTACATTTTTTAAAGAAATACCCAGGTGACCCTAACATGCAGCAGGTGTGACCCCCCCCCCCCCCGCCCCACTGATCTCAAGCATTAAATGATCTCACTGAGAGACCTTGGGGTCAGCTACAAGTGAGCTTCCAACCCTGCTGTTCACTCACTGTATGATGCTGTACAAATAACAGTCTATCTGAGCCTTAGTTTCTTCCCCTAGAAAATGGAAATAATAATAACTCACTGAGATATTTTTTAGAAAGCCAATGGAGACTTGTGTATGTCCTTGTGACATGATCATGCACAAGTGCATTATTGTGTAGCCAGCCTAGAGCATGGACTTCTATTTTTGTGTTCGGGTCACACTCAGCCGTGCGTAGGACTTACTCTTAGCTCTGTGTTCAGGGATCATTTCTAGCAGGACTCAGCTGGGGCCAGATGGAATTCTGGGATTCAAACCAAGGTTGGCAAGCACCTGCTGTACTATTGTTCCAATCCTGGACTTTTTATTTTTTGGCCTTCCAATCAGTGCTGAGAGGGACCTGGGGCCACCTGGGGAATCCATGGCCAACTGAGTCGGCCACTTCAATGTTAGAGCCTGGTGACACTAGGGCCACACTCAGAAGTGGCCAGGGGGCACCAGGGCTATATCCAGTGGTGCTCAAGACATGCAGTACTGGGGATCAGAATCAGGGCTTTGTGTATACAAGCCATGTGCCCTGAGCTCTCTGAGCCCTGAGCTCTGTTCCTAGTCCAGTCGACTGGGTTTTTTAAGTGTTTACTCAGTTAAAGGCATGAGAACAACCTGGAGAGCAGATTGATAACATCTCATCCCAGGCTGTCCTCACTCACCCTCCTCCCTGTTGGTGATGGTTGACTGTGGCGCACACAGGCATAAGACTTCTACAAGAAGAACAAGAACCTGATGGATAGCTTACTCCAGCTTGCTCCGTCTACTTATCTATCAAAAGCACCAGGCCTCAGGTAAAACTTTATTTTAAGTTTTGACTTTTTGGGTCACACCCAGTGATGCTCAGGGATTACTCTCCTGGCTCTGGACTCAGGAAATACTGCTGGCAGTGCTTGGGAGACCATACGGGATGTCCCAGATTGAACTCAGGTTAGCCATGTGCAAGGCAACCTCCCCACTGTACTATCGATCCGGCCCCGAAACTTTTCTGATTGTCAGTGGCTGAAGGCTTTCTGATTGCTAAGTCTTGTGCCAACTGAGGTGGGCCTACTTAAGGCAGCCAGTTCCCATAATTAGTCTTCCTTGAGGGGGAATCCTATTTAAGTGACACAATGGTTGTGTATAGGTTAGCCAAGGTCCTGCTTAGTTTCTCTGGGGTTGGGATGAAGACACAGGAGGAGTTTGTAATTCTGCCACTGACTTCCATTGACCATGTTATTCTAGCCCTGAGAACTAGTGTCAACAGCCCAACTGGGTGGAAGGTGGAGATATTGGAAGCAAAGATGGGGAAGCTGACTTTTTGAGCAAAGGTGTCAGGCTATGTCTAGGTGTTCTAGTAGGTTCCTTTAGGTGATGGGAGGTCTAAATTCTTCTGTAGTTCCTGCTTACTGTGTGACAGCATCATGTTTTTGTCCAAGGGTTTATTATAACTCAAAGCTCCTCTGACCTCCCTGCTTCCCGTCCAGAGGCGAGCATCTGAGAAACTTATCTGGAACACACACTTTGAATCACTGTTAATTTGGCAGCTAAGAAACCCTATTTTTTAAGCAAACAACCTACAACCTAAAATACTTTCTCACTTTATAGCATGTAGCACAACCAGTCTAGAAGATTTTTGGTGGCGGGGGGCGGGGAGAGGGCAAGGACTCCTGGCGTGTGTAGGTCTTACTCCTGACTCTGAGCTCTGGTATCCCTTCTGGTAGGGCTCAGAGGACCATATAAGTTGCTAGGGATAGAACTTGGTCCGCTGCATGCAAGGCAAGAGCCCTACCCTCTGTGCTATCTCTCTGGCCCTTAGTCCAGGTTTTGGAAGTTCAACTCTGTAGTTTGTCTAATTGGAAAGTGTTTGGAGATATTGACGTGATCTATTGGGGAATAGGAATTAAAACTCTCGCAGTGTGACTGGGGTGTCGTTATGCCTCTTCTTCAGATGAAAACCTAAAGGTGCAGAGGCGTGAAGTAGTGCCTCCAGAGGAGGACGCAATCAGATTCCATCCAGGCCTTTGAATCTACTCATAATCAGCCTCTCCAGGTTAAAGCGCAGCTTCCCACTAGAGAGGCTAACTTATGGGTAGAAAAAAAATAATAAACAAATCAGTGTTATATAGACCCTGTGTTATCTTTGGAAACAAAAAATAGAATTTAAATGTTTAAAGTAGAATTTTCTGGGCCATGCGGGAATAACTCAAAGGGCTTGAGCAGATGCTTTGAATGTACAAGGCCCCAAGTTTGACCCCTGACACTCCATGGCCTCTGAACACCATTGGGTTGGCCCTTGTGGACCCAGACCCCTCTTGGCTAGAGCAGCATCACATCCCCAGTCTCTAGCATGAATTATCTGGCCCAGTTGACCAAGTATTGCCAGGAATGATCTCTGAGTCCTATGAGCCCTATTTAGGAGGTCCCCCAACCCCACCAAAGGTGTATATTTCCATCAGGAGTGGACACGAAATGAAGATTTGAGAGAACAAAGTCCAAATATAAAGTATTTTCTTTCCTAATTTTAAGACCTTTTTTTTTTTGCCACAACTGGCAATACTCAGAAGTTTCTCCTGCCTCTACATTCAGGAATCACTACTGACAGTCTCAGGGGATCATGTGGGATGCCAGTGATCAAACCCAAGTTGGCTGCATGCAAGACAAGTGCCTTGTGCCTTGTCTGCTGTTATATCTCCCTATCTCCTCAAACATTTTCTAATAAGGCTTGTTTATGACACTCTTTTGAGTATGAGAATGAAATGTGAACTACCTTACCAGGTGAGAGAGAGAGAGAGAGAGAGAGAGAGAGAGAGAGAGAGAGAGAGAGAGAGAGAGAGAGAGAGAGAGAGAGAGAGAGAGAGAGAGAGAGAGAGATGGAAAAACACTTTGTAAGGGGCTGGAGCAATAGCACAGCAGGTAGGGCGTTTGCCTTGCACGCAGCCGACCCGGGTTCGATTCCCAGCATCCCATATGGCCCCCTGAGCACCGCCAGGAGTGACTCCTGAGTGCAAAGCCAGGAGGTAACCCCTGTGCATTGCCGGGTGTGACCCAAAAAGAAAAAAAATGCTTTGTAAATGAAAGAACTGTGTAAGTGTTATTTAGATATGTGAGACTTAAATAGGGGTTCCCAGATCCTTGGGACACCCATGGATGTGTCATTCATCATGTGATCTGTCTATATTTGTAAGCAAAGTCTTGCATGTGCACACATACCTGATTTTCTCTAAGGAGAAAATTCATAGACTTTCATCAGTTTCTCAAAGAAGTGAGTGACTCAAAAATGATTAAAACCAGCCAACCATTTATGTCACTTGCTGGTGAGTGAGAGGAAAAAAGGAGTAGATCCAGCATCTGAGGAGATACCTACATACTCTGCCAGGATCTTTTTATGTCATGGGAAATCCTCAAGAGGCAAAAGACAATTGGGGTTGGAGCATGGGGAGAAAGGAGAATGGGGGGAGGGAGAAAGACAGAGAGAGAGAGTGAGACAGAGAGACAGAGACAGAGAGAGAATGTTAGTTGTCCTCCAGAAGGCATTGCTCCTCGGACAAACGGCAGAAGCTCCCTTCCTTTCCAACGTGATGGAGTAAGGTTGTTTGGTCAGACAGAGGCCTTCAAAAGTCTTGAGCCTGTGAGGTTTTGCTCTGAGTTCAGGAAATAACAGGATATAAATCTGCCTGAATCATCCCAGCTCACGCAGATTCAATGCCGGGCCACAGTGGCTCTGGCAGATCTTGTTCTTTTTGTGTGATGACTTTTGATGCTGTGGATTTAGACGGATTAGGCCATCTAGGGAAAAGGGAATATTAATATACAAAATTGTTAAATGTCAAATAAAATCCCTTAATAACGTGTGTGTTTAAGATGAGTATGCAGGTACTTTGAAAACACTTCTAGCACCAGCTCAAACATTTAAGAAATCCATTTTGCAAGTTCAAACAAATAATCCTCCACCAATTATGTTGTACCTGTGTGAGTCTGATGGGTAATTCTGCAGTCTTGGTAGGAGTGAAAACCTATTCTCATATTATTGTTGGGAGCATTGGCACACCTAGTTCTTCATCCAAATGGCTGGATGCTTAAATACCATAGATAAGTGTACTGCTTGCAACCAAGAGTTGGTTTTTATATTTATTACAAGTTAATTACCTCTGTGGTTGATTTTACTTGTTTTAAAGGTCAGTGTGTATTAGCTATCTGGCAGTTCCCACCCTGAAGGTCCCCATATTTTGGTCTTAATGCCTGTAATTTAGTACCTGGGATTTGAAATAATTTGAAACAATTTGGAAAATTGAGAAGAAACATATAAAAAGCTAAAAGTAGTAATGTCAACATAATCATTTATTCTATACTATATAATATTATGCCATTTTATATTATAATTAGTGACTGTTGAAAGCACAACTATTCTTTCACTTACTGATTCAAAAGTAGTCTCCTTCCATCATAAAGTAGAGACTGGGCATATGGTTCAATATAGATTCTGATAATTCTCTGATAATGGAAGAGAGCAGTGAGTTTTATGGGAATGGTCAGACTGGGTAGTAATAGATATCTTCTTGGATGAAGATGATTGCATCTGAACTAGACTCTGATAGAGTGCTGTAGTTTAAAAATCACCAAATTCTTATTCTATTGTAGAAATGTTTGTTACATGTAACAATCTCATTATAAGAGCCATAGAACAACATGAGAAACCACTTAGAAAATAGAATATGACCTAGCTACAAACCTCCTATATAAGTTTTATTGTCATTTTGCTCCATTTTAAACTTTTAAAAAATGTTTTTTTGGGGGCCACATACGGAGATGCTCAGGGCTTATTTCTGACTCTGTGCCCAGGATGCTTGTGGCTTTGTGCTCCTGGTGGTGTTTGGAGGATTAGATGTGGTGCGGGTTATCAAACCTGGGTTAGCTGCATGCAAGGCAAGTACCTAACCTGCCACTCTATATCTCTGGCCCTTTGCTGCCCTTCCTGTCAGTGTTTTCCTCTGGGGAAAGTAACTCTGTAGCTGTTGTGGTCCTAGCATATGTTTTCATAGTAAATACATATTTTCACATTCAGAGTTAGACACGAGTCATGCATTGGAAGAATTTTTCCATATTGCCACAAGAATGGGTAGATGTAAACAAGCTGAAGATGGGGGAGCCAACTTTCCTGGGAAGGAACAGGGGAGGGCAAAGTTCCAAGAGTAAGAAGTGGCAGGTGGTCAAAGTGGTTTAAGTGGTGATTTTACAGAGGGTCTGGAACACCCCACCAAGGAATCAGGAACTTATCATGTTTCGAGTAGAGAGTCTTTGGAGGTCCCGGGTGAGATTGTGATATGATTAGAATTTGACCTTCTTTGGGGCTAGCTATGAAATTCTGGGATTCCCCAGAATGCTTGGGAACTTGGGGAGTTTCTTGTGAAGATGAACAAACAATTCATTCATAAATCTATAGAAAATTAATTAACTAGAATATAAATGGCAGTCTCAGTGCATTTTAAAAAAAATAATTATTTATTGAACCACTGTGAGAGCAGTAACAAAGTTTTCGGATTTAAGACTCGGTCATACAGTGATGAAACACCTGTCCCTTCACCAGGGCACATTTGCTACCACCAAAAAGACCAGTATGCCCCCCATCCTACACCCTCCCCCTACCTGTGTGACAGATGATGTACACATTACTCTCTCTCTACTTTGATTACATTCAATCACTGGCACCACCATTGTTATTTGAAATTTTCCTCCAACACTTAGATCTGCCGAAAAGGCAACATTAGACACTTTGTTTTCTATTGCTGATTATGAATAGCATATGATGTCACACAGCCACATTAGCGGCCACACAATTTTGGAATTCTGGAATTTTAATAATTAATTCTAGAGGGATTTCTGCCAAAAGCCTCTGGGTTCTGAGATTTGTTTCTGAGTCTCTGGGATCATGGCCGTTCAACAACTCAATCAAGAGCCAGAGAGGCTGTTCGTGGGTGGTGACTCCCAAAGGGTCTTCTTTGGGCGGGGGAGGAAAGGCCCGGCTCCACCCCCACCCCATGAGGCCCTGTGCACCTCCTCACTGTGGGACGAAACCTGTCTGTCCATTGGCCTCTGGAAGATGGCAGCCCGTGAGCCACCAGGGGGAAAAGGCAGTGGATCCGTACCTTTTCCCACCTGGGGTGGTCCAGGGCTGAAACCTAATTTGGAATCTGGATGCATTTCTGCCAAAAGCTGCTGGGTTCTGAGATTTGCTTCTGAGTCTCTGGGATCATGCCATTTAGCAATTCAATCAGAGGACCTCAGTGCATTTTCAAAGTATTGCTTATTATTTGTTATAGCAAGTCAGGCTTACTTGGCATAGGACTTTCTTTTATAAGACCCCTGGTTGGGCTAGAGAGATAGTATACAGCCTTGTACCTAGCCAACTTGGGTTCGATCCCTGACACAGCATATGGCCTTTTAAATACTTCTAGGAGTAATCCCTGAGCATAGAGCCAGGAGTAATCCCTAAGCATCACTGGGTGTGGTCCTCGAACAAACAAAGCAAAACAAAAACCCTGGTCATTTGATATCAATGATGAATCAGAAACCTAACTCCTGCTGCTTCTTGCCAAGTGTGGCCTTCCAGGTTGTGGTTGGCAAAGAAGCTAGGGTATACTCAACACCCAGAGTGCTTAACTACAGATACCCTCAGAACTGGGACTCCAAGACCATGCATGGGAAAAGCAAGAAAGAGGTGACGGGTTGTGGGAGTAATCTACCAAGCCATCCATCCTCCTATTCAACAAATCTATGCTTTTTATCTACAATGGTCGGTGTCCTAAGTTCTAGGAATTTAGAACTGGTTCTTGTTTCTAGAATTTGGAATCTAGTACGTAAACAACTGGAGCTGAGTAAATCTGCAGCGTGTTCCAGAGGTCTAAGAGTAGTGCAGAATGCACTGACTCTGATCAGGGTAGAGGAGGCCAGAGGGCAGAGGCAAGAGTGTCTTACTCACCGGGCTCAGCCCTTGTGAGCACCTCCTGTCTGTGATCACAGCCATTGTTACATTCCTAGTACCGAGACAAGTGCCTGGGACACATTAGTTCTTCAGTATATGCTTGTTGAATGAAAGAGGTGTCCAAGGAGTAGAAGAAACTCCCAAAGGTCATCTAGTCCACCCACCTGCCCCTGGGCTGGGCTACACCTAAATCACCCCAAGTGCTATTTTGGGTACAGTTATTCTTAGCAGGCCCCTCTGACAGCTGGAAAGAACCAGAGAAGCAGCTTCTCCTTTGAGGCTTTAGGGCCCCAGGACCATCCAGGAGGAGCTCTGTTGGGTAGAAACGAGAGCTGGTGGGGGAGGTGGAGGGAGGTAAGGAAAGAGAGAGAGAGAGAGAGAGAGAGAGAGAGAGAGAGAGAGAGAGAGAGAGAGAGAGAGAGAGGGGAGAGGGGAGAGGGAGAGGGGAGAGAGAGACAAGATGAGAGAATGGGAACTTAAATATGGAGGCAACTCTGTGAGCAGGTAATGCTCTGGTCCTGGCTGATCAGCAGGTGAGGCTGGATATCTCAGCTTCAGGAGAGTCTTGGGGTCTTGATAGTTGGGGTCTTAAGTGACCTGGGTATTGCTGAGCACCTAGGAATCTGCCGAGAGCAGGAGGAGGAATCATCTTTCCTTTCCTTTCTTTTCTTTTCTTTTCTCTTCTCTTCTCTTCTCTTCTCTCTCTTCTCTTCTCTTCTCTTCTCTTCTCTTCTCTTCTCTTCTCTTCTCTTCTCTTCTCTTCTCTTCTCTTCTCTTCTCTTCTCTTCTCTTCTCTTCTTCTCTTTTCTTTTCTTTCTTTCATTTCCTCTTCTTTTTCTTTTTCCTTCCCTCCCTCCCTCCTCCTCCCTCCCTTCCTTCCTTCCTTCCTTCCTTCCTTCCTTCCTTCCTTCCTTCCTTCACTTCCTTCCTTCCTTCTTCCTTCCTTCCCTCCTTCCTTCCTTCCTCCCTCCTCCCTTTCTCTCTCTTTTTCTTTCTTCTTTCTTTCTTTCTTTCTTTCTTTCTTTCTTTCTTTCTTTCTTTCTTTCTTCTTTCTTTCTTTCTTTCTTTCTTTCTTTCTTTCTTTCTTCCTTCCTTCCTTCCTTCCTTCCTTCCTTCCTTCCTTCCTTCCTTCCTTCCTTCCTTCCTTCCCTTCCTTCTTTCTTTCTTTCTTTCTTTCTTCCTTCCTTCCTTCCTTCCTTCCTTCCTTCCTTGCCTTCCTTCCTTCCTTCCTTCTTTCTTTCTTTCTTTCTTTCTTTCTTTCTTTCTTTCTTTCTTTCTTTCTTTCTTTCTTTCTTTCTTTCTTTCTTTCTTTCTTTCTTTCTTTCTCTCTCTCTCTCTCTCTCTCTCTCTCTCTCTCTCTCTTTCTTTCTTTCTTTCTTTCTTTCTTTCTTTCTTTCTTTCTTTCTCTCTTTCTTTCCTTTTGATTACACACTTTATGATTTGGTTTCAGGAATACAATGTTTCAATACCAATTCCCTCACTAGTGTCTACTTCCATCCACCAATGCTCCTCCTCCATTTGCCTCCCACCAATCAATATATGCGGGGGGTAGGAATTTTCAAAGGCATCCCCAGAGGTCCCTGCAAGCAGTGCCCAGCGGGGCCCTTGTTCTGCAGTGAGCCCTACCTTGGCCTCTATGTTCAGGCAGTCTTTCTCCCAGCCCACTTCCACCAGCGCTTTGCTGAAGGAGAGGTCTGAAGCTGCTGTTCCTGAAGGAGCTCTTTTCTTCCAAGACCTGCTTTTTCCAGGGTTGAGGGGGTGGGGTAGGGGCGGGGGTAGGGTGTCAGGGCCTCACACAGTCAGGCTGTACCAGGAGCCAGAGCCCAGAGTGTTCTAATCTCATGGAAAGATGGGGAAAAAAACGATTAGTGCATATTGAACGGCCCTGCTGTGAGCATTCTGAGCTGGACTGGTTCCGGGCAAAATCAAGGACAAATTCCAATCTCATTTGCAGGTAGGGGAAGGGTAGAGATGTGACTTTCTGGGGCAGTCTCGTGAAAAACAGGCATGAACAAGGAACACTGCCACTGCTCTTTTCTGAAACACTCAACTTGTTGCTTGCTAGAAAATGAGCATGTGTATGTGCATGTTGCATGCATGCATGCGTGTGTGTGTGTGTGTGTGTGTGTGTGTGTGTGTGTGTGTATGTGCAGGGAGAGAGAGAGAGGGGCCACAAGAGAAAAGAGAGAGAGAGAGGCTAAGGGGTAGAGAGAGAGAGAGAAAGAGATACAGAGGCTAAGGGGTAGAGAGAGAGAGAGAGAGAGGGGCTAAGCGAGAGAGAGAGAGAGAGAGAGAGAGAGAGAGAGAGAGAGAGAGAGAGAGAAAGAGGCTAAGGGAGACGGAGAAGACTAAGTCTAACCTTGTGACCCTCTTAGGAAGCTAATGCTGGCTCCCAAATCATTATTTTGCTCTCTGCATGGGAATGGATTTGCCCCTTTACTCTTCATAAAAAAAAAAAAAAAAACCTGTGTTTTCCAGAAAGCAAAATGGAAAGGGATTCAGGGGCTCCTTGATGGCCATCCAATCCGCACTCTTACCATCCAAAACTCATTTAACTAAACATAAGACCTGGGAGACTAGTTCCGGCCCCAGGGGGGAAAGTCAGTGACAAAGGGGTGACAGTTGGCTGAAGATCCAAGGAGGGGGGCGGGGGGAGGGGGAGGGAAACAGAGCCACACTGAGTTTGGATCTGGCAAATAAGACTTTGCCTGGTGTCGAGCACTTGGAATCGACTCATCTTCGCTGGTAGCCGCGACAGAGGAGTGCCATGCGTCTCCCCTGCCCACAAGGATCTCCCGAGATTGCTCACCTCCTGCCTGGCTGCCAAAGGGCTGTCCCCGGCGTCAGAGGCACCTGCTTGAAGGAGGCTGACACCCAGCACTAAGTCACTTTCTCGCAGGAGCCTGACAGTGAGCACAGATTCTGTCCGGCCCAGCTGGCACCTTCTGAAGCTCCGAGAGGCCCCTCGCCAAGCCCGCCCCGACCGGAGCTGCTGGTTGCTTGCCGCCTTTCTTTGCTCTTGAGGTAGCACTGGCCATGTCCCAGCTCTGCTGCTTAGGTTCGCGGTGGCCTCGGGGCAAAGTGGCTTCCATGTTTTAGCCTCAGGCTCCCTGGGGTTCTCAGGTGGAACCGCACCCAGTTGTTGGAATCCTAGGCCAGTAGTGAGCTGACATCAAATGAGGGTGAACTGGGTGTCCCAGAGCCATCTCTCGTAACTCAGCCCCTCTTGGCTCCCCAAAGAAAGCCCATCTCTGCCCTGTGCTTCCCCCACCTGCCCGCTGTCCCCAGCAAAGGGGGCTTCTTCTGCTTGCTGGCTCCAAAGCCCCCTTCTCCTACTACCTCTGCTGGCGTCGCTGATGCCTGCTCTCTCTTCCTGCCTTTGGGAGCTTACTTGGGCTTTCTCATACAAGTGCTTTTCTCCTTCTTTTATGATCAAAGAGTATTTCTTTTCATTGTGATAACATCTCCCTCTCCCACCCCCCCTTATTTAAATGTAAATTTAAAGGCATTCCTTGTAGAATATTGGAAGATGGGAAAAAATGTAAGAAGAGAAATGAAGCTTCTGTTCTGCAGTCTGTCCTGGGGCAGTCTTGGGGAAATTTCCTTCCAGGCTCTTTTTTTTAAAAAAAAAATTAATTTGTTTTTAATTGAATCACAGTGAAATACACAGTTACAAAGTTTTTCATGATTGGGTTTCAGTCATACACTGTTCCAACACCCATCCATCCCTTCACCAGTGTACATTTCCCATGACCAAGGTCTCCAGTTTTCCTCTGCCCCCCCCCCGCCTCCCCCCAACTTGCCTCTATGGCAGGCACTTTTCTTCTTTGTCTGTCTCTCTCCTTTTGGGCTTTATGGTTTGTGATATAGATACTGAGAGGTTATCATGTTTGTTCCTTTACCCACCTTCTTTTTTTTTTTTATCCAGGCTCTTTTTAAAAATGCATATATCCTGTGTGGTCTTTCCTAAAATGCCACAGCATTTAGTAGGTTGTATTTTATTTTCTAAAGCTGTTTAGGTTTTAGGGTCATTGCAAACTGGAACAGAAGGTCAGAGACATTCCTTTCCTTACCCCTCGTGCCCTGCCCCCCCCCACACACCTGTGTGACTTCCTCATAATCAACCTTGCTCACTACATTGATCCATTTGTTACCAAGAGTGTACTGACAGATACATCCTTCTCACACAAAGTTCAAGCACTTTTTGTTCGAGCACTGACTTCCAAACCACCTTGGTGCTGAATGATCTGTGGGTTGAGACAAAGGTAGAATAGCATGGATTCATCATTCCTGGGGGTTTGCTTCATTGCTTTAAAATAATTCTCCGTGTTTCACTTACTCATTCTTCCCTCCCTCCAGGCCCTGACAACCTCTGATTCTTTTCATTCCTGTTTTGCCTTTTCCCAAATACTGTGAAATTGGAATCATACTGACTGTGTCTTTCCCATCTTCACTTCTTTCATTTAGCAACATGCACTTAAGCATTCCTCTTGACCTCTCATGGCTGCAGATTGCATTTAAAAAATTCCTTATCGGGGCTGGAGCAATAGCACAGTGGGTAGGGCATATGCCTTGCACGCGGTCGACCCGGGTTTGATTCCCAGCAACCCATATGGTCCCCCGAGCATCGCCAGGAGTAATTCCTGAGTGCATGAGCCAGGAGTAACCCCTGTGCATTGCCAGGTATGACCCAAAAAGCAAAAATAAATAAATAAATAAATAAATAAATAATTCCTTATCTACCTGCTCCCTACCCCCACCCCTTCTTGGATCTACATTCTTTACCTTTTAACTCTGAAGTTCCTTCCTCTAAAGGGAGAGGAGTAAACTTCTCCCCTCCTTAATTTCGGGCTTGGTCATGTGAGTTGGTCAGTCAATTGTTACCTGTTGTGGACTCTGCTAATAAATAATACCTTTATTCTATTTTGTAGGTAAATTATAATGATGTTTTTACTAGTTGACAGATTTAGAGTATCAAAAGGTATATCTTATGTCCCCTCTCCCCCTTTAGAATCATTGGTAAAAAGTGGATAAATAACCAATAGAATTATCAGATCACTGTATTCATTTCCTATGCAGCTATAATAAATTGCTCCAACCTCCATTCCGTTAAACATACACACTTATGCAATGACTCACTACCCTTTTATCTATCCACTTATCTAACCTCTATCCATTCCAGTATTGATTGTTCCATTTAACCACCCTTCTTTGAGTCTGTCTACCTACATAGATCTTCAAATGTTCCACCATGCATCCATCCAGCTACTCTTCATCTTCCATCATGCACTCATCCATCCATCCACGTATCCACCTGTGCATCCATCCATAACATCTCCTGGATACCCAGAGTATGTTAGACACCAATGTGACTGTTTTGTTGTCTTAGGCTCTGGGAAAACAAGACAACTTGGGTCTCTGTTCTCCTAAAACTTTTAATTGAAAACCAAATCAATGTTATTTTCTTTCTTTCTTCCTCCTCATTTTCCCTTACCTTCTGTTTCTAGCCTGCCATTCTATTTTTTCCCATCTTCTTCCTTTGCTTCTCAGATTTTCTTTGGGGGAGAAAAATTAACTCCATAATGAGCTTGTGGAGATAAGTCCAAGTTGTATGACCTTGAGAGAGTTCACTTGCTCTGTTGAGCCTCACAGGATGGAAGTTAAGTCTTTGTCAAAAGTCCCTGAGATCTAGCACCAAGATTATTTATGCATCACCCTTCTGGGATTGACCTGACTGATAGGTGAGACAGGTAAATGCCTTTTTGCTTCTGCCCTCGGCAGTCCTCCACACCTACTCTTTGATGCCTGGAAGGCCACCAGTGAAGTGTGTTTCTTGAGCTTACAGCTTTGATCCTTGTGAAAATAAAAAGTCTCTGTGGGAGGGTGACAGTTGAAAATGAGTCCTGGTTATTTACACTTAATTGTGAATGAGCGCCATTTCTTTTCCCAATGGAATCAAATCAACAAGTATTCACTAAGCCCTGCTTGTGACCAGATTGGGGGTGGGCACTGCTGGGGCAGTGTCATGTTTGGGGAGAGACCTGGAAGAGAGACCTGAAGATGTGGCAATGGCCCCTGCTGGGCTACTTATATTCTCCTGAGCCTGTTCTCCACCCTCTGCCCTGGAACCATCCCCCTGCCCTTAAGCCTCTGAAACTAGGTGATCCCAGGCCGTTCCCAGCCCTCTGAAGTGGGTTAGAAAAGAGTCACTCAGTACTGCTTCCTGGACCACTGAACCTTGCCTGGGTTTCATGCTTTTTTGTTGTCATCTTACAAAGAATTGTGTTTGAACACGGGCCCAGCATTTTCATTTTGCACTGAGCTGACAAATTCTGTAGCCAGTCTTGACAAGGAGGTGGGACTTCCGGAAGAACCTAGAGGACACTCCCTGCTGACTTTAGAAGTACGCCCCCCACCTGTTGCTGCTCTCCAGCCTTCACAGTACTGCTCAGGACGCGTCTCCTTGAGAAGGTCACTTCTGGAGAAGCCCACCTGGTGCCATCACTCAGCATCTCCTGGCAGACTCTGCTCCTGGTGATGGGAGCAGGGCTCCAGGGCTGGGTGATGGGGCTCAAGGAGGAGATGGGGCAGGGGATCCAAGCATGTGCAATCATTTCTCTGCCAGCACTTTCAGAGGTGTTCTCCCCTCTGATCCGGAGCCCTTCCCATGCTCAGGAAACAGCGTTGGAACCCGATGGTCTGAGCTTCCACCTACCCTCTTGCAGGATGCACGGCGTCCTGGATGCCAAGAGCCGGTGAGCCCTTGCAAAGTTTTCCACACAGACTGGCAGCAGATACCTGAGAGCCTTCTGGATTGAGACCGTTCATGCCTCACATGTGCACTGAGGAGGGCACCTCCCCGTTTAGGTGGTCAGAAGTGGCAGGGGCATTTAGACACACAATCAACTGGAAATACCCCGGCTCCTAGCAGCCCTGACTGACTCCTGGCAGACTGAGAGCAGTGCCCCAGTGGGAGTTTCATCGACAGAGTCGGCGTCTCTGGGGCCATTGTGCCTTGTGAGTTTCTCGCCACTGTTGAACCCTTTGAGGTTTGAGTTACATTTTCACTTGGCAGAAAACAGTTCTCTGATTCAAAGAGGAAAGCTGTCAGGGGGAAAAAAAGAGACAGAGATAGAGTCAGAGAAGGAGGAGGGGGAGTGTGGATGTGTTAAGACACACACACACACACACACACACACACACACACACACACACACCACAGCTAAGCTCCTAGAGCTTCTCGGACTTGGAACGGCTTTGCAGAGACCGGGGGATGCATGCAAATCAGAAACACATGCATGAGACTTCCCTCCCAGCACACGTGGCTCCGGAATGGAGGCGCCAGGCCCTTAACGTACTGTATTAGGACTGGCCGGGCCAGGGCTGGGGAGGGCAATGTGGAGACAGAAGCTGCACCTGTGTCCTCTTGTCCTATTCTGGGTGAAAGGGGAGAAGATGGGAGCTGTGGCTGGTGCTATGATCCTCTTGGACTCCTAGACGTCCGGGGACCTTGAGATTTCTTAGATCAGGAGGCCAGGGAAAGCTTTATGGGGACGGGGTGAGGGGGAGAGATAAGCAACAACTTCCCTCCCCCTCCCCAGTACACACCCTTCCTTGCCCCACTGGCCCCTGCCACCCCAGCAGAAAGACCGTAAGTTTTCCCGTTCCTGGTCTAGCATCCTCACTAGGAGTGTGACTTTGGGTAAATAGTTTGCACTCTGTGAATTCTCTCATGCTGAATAGGAGGGGTCTGATTGGTACACCCCAACACACTTCTGTGAGGCTGAAACCAAATTTTGCATGTTTGTTATTTCTTTCTCGGAACAACCTTCTCAGATCAAGCAACCAATGAAGGACGTTTAAAGGGCTCAGCTCTTTTGCTCCCCCGGCCGTATCCATTTCTTTTATTATATACGTATATAAAAAAAAAGTCACTTCATTGGTAAAGGCCCATGATGTCAGGTAGAAATAAGCCGTTACATGGATGTAACGGCTGGAACATATCAGGGAAGACCCACAGCTTGCTGGAGACAGCGCAGGTTTTCAGAGTTTGTGGGTTATAAAGAAGCAGGGGGTGGTTAGCTCCCACGGATTAGGGCCCATATACTTTTCTTCCCAAATAAACCACGAGCCAGTGTCCTGAAAGGAAAGCTGAGCATTAACGAAATCATGGCAAAAAGAAAATAAGAGTTTAATGGAAATACAAGCTAGAGAAGTGTTAAAAGACAAATATGTTCAGTGTGGAGACTGGCACAAGTATTAAAAATGGTTTTAAGTTTGTTCCTAAGCTTCTTGTTGGCCAAAGTAAAGCCAGAAAGCATCGTGTTCAAGATTTATGTTGTCTATTAAAAAAACCAAATTGGGGGTCCGAGAGCTAGTACTGGGTGTAAGGTGCTGCCTTGCATGTAGTTTATCCACTTTAATCCCTGGAACCACGTGGTCTTCCAAGCACCAGTCATGACCATGAAGGAATCCTGAGCACCATCAAAGAGGCCCAAGTAATGACCGCACTGCAGGACCTTAGCAGCACTGCACCCTGAGGGCCAGCTTTGAACCCCCAGACCTGTGGGCCAAGAATTTTGGGGAGGGACCCTAGATCCCCTGGGCACCACTTGTGACAAAATGGCAGGAAGAGCAGTAATCAGTGCCGGGGAGAGGTAGATCTGGGAGTGGGAGTGCTTACTTTGCGTGTGGGAGCTGCAGGCTTTATCCCCAGCACCTCATGGTACCCTGAGCAACACTGGGAATGCACCCCATCCCAACCCTGAGCTAAAACAACAACGAAAAATTCAGGACAGCAGCTCATTGGGGACACTGAGGCCTAGTCACAGCCTACAGGGCAATAAAGGATGCTCTGTGCCTTGAGGTGTAGGCAGGAGCAAGGCATCTATCACCAGCCTGTAGGAGGAGGTCACTCTCTCTAAGGGGTGGAGGGGACAGCATCATCTAGAAGGAGGACTGGTTCTCTCCTGTCCCTTTAAAAATTTTTTTTTTAATCTTACTTCCTGCTACCTGTGGCTTCATTTCACCTCCTGTGAACCTAACCTGATCTGTTCTCCTTGCTCCTCTGAAGTGCTTTGGGGGCTCCTCTTGTGCCTCTGACTGAGACAGGGCAGACTCCATGGGCTGTCCCCTGGGAGTTTGACTGGCCCTCCAGGCGCTGCATGCTGGGCTCTGCCCTGGCCCCTTGTCAGGGGGGAGGCCCTTCCCTCGGGGAGCCTCTGGGGCCACTGCTGCCTCCTGCTTTCCTGCCTTGGTGAGTCTTTCCTGGACCAACACGAGGCAGAGTTGAATGAGTTTCCCCCTTCGATGGGAAAACTCACCCTGGCCCTGTAATGAGCTCGAATCATTGATTTTGCCGATGAAAAATGAGGCTGTGGAATTGATGCCTGGTGTCAAAACAGTCCAGGTCACTTTGGTGCCAATTCATTGTCACTGGAGGGGAGCTGGGAGGCAGCATCCCTGGGGAGAGGAACGAGCTGGCGTGGAGACATGAAAAGATTTGCTTGTGCCCGGGCTCCCCAGCCAGACACGCCCCTGTTGGGATTGGAGCTCGGGGCGCCAGATCGAAGGTCCTGGCTAATATTTGCTTTCTTCTCTTTCTCATGAGAGCAGAAATAACTTGGCGATCGCCCCATGGCAGCTACTGTTTGAACGTGGATATTAATTTAATCTGGAGTCCTGTTACTCTTTAAATATTTAGGGGTTTGGCTGCGGCCTTTGTGTTCTTAGGATGTGATAGACAGTGAAAAATAGAATTGGAATGTTTCTACTCATTTCAGAAAGGAAAAGAATTCTCAGCCTCCTTCTCCCCACACTCCCCCTCTGCCCAGCTCCTGGCTTTTCTCCCCTCATCTTCTGGCTCTGGCTTCTCAGGAGAATGAAGGATTATTGGATTGATAGGACTAAAGGCCAATGTGCAGAGGAGAAAGGGAATAGCTTCAGAATCAGACAGATTCTGAAGATTCCTTCCTGAGGGACCAAGACAGTCTGGGGGAGAGTTTGAGGGTTCTACTTTGCGAAATGGGACCTTCTCATAGCACTGATATTGAGGTTCAATGAGACCTCGCAAGACCTCACAATCATTCATAATCCCCATCTTCCATATGTGCCAGATGAGATCTATCTTGGCAACTCTATCGCTTGTGATCCCCAGACTGCAGAAGACACACAATAGGGGCTGGAGTGATAATACAACGGGGAGGGCATTTGCCTTGCAAGTGACTGACCTGAGTTCCATCTCTGGCATCCCATATGGTCCCCTGAACACTACCAGGAGTAATTCCTGAGTGCAGAGCCAGGAGTAACCCTTAAGTATTGCCAGTTGTGGCCCCTCCCTCAAACAAAAGGAAAAAAGATGCACAGTAAGGAAATTCTGGGACCAGAGAGATGGCTCAGTGGTTTGATCACATGCTTTGCATTCAGGAGGCCTGGGTTCAATCCACGGAATGACATGGCTGCTGAGTACTGCCGGGAGTGAGCCCTGAGCACAGAGCCCATAGTAGTTCCTGAGCATCACCCTGGGTGGCCCAACCTCCCCCTTACAGTCTGCCCCCCACCACCAAAAAAGAGGGAATGATCAAGCAATTGCATGACGACCATTACTTTATATGAGAATTTTGTTGATTTTTGCCAGCTCTGCTCCCAAAGCATTCCTGCAGAAGGGCGGCCGAGTCCCTTCTTGCAGATGAACCTCTTTACTCCAGGGGCCACCTGGACGCTTTGGTCTCGATGAGTCGGCAGTGAACTAGAGAGGCCGAAGGAGTCAGGCTCTGTCCTGTTGTCATGTAGACAAAGGGGATGCAAGAGACACACTTGAACCCTTCTTGGAGCTCAGTGCCCCGATTTAACTCTCTCCAACTATGCCACGAGGTGGGGGACACACTCTCCTTTGTTGTGATGGTCGTTTATTTGGGGGCCGCATCCCAATGGTGCAGCAGGGTCACACCCGACAGTGCACAGGGGATCTTGTGTGGTGCTGGGATTTGAACTATTGTCATGGGCACAGCCACATTCAGTGCAAATGCTTTAAGCTGTGTACTATCAGCCCCCACCTTCCCGCCCCGTGTCTTCCTCCAGAACATGAAGGAACCAATTCAGAGCACTCTGCCACACACCCCAGCTTCCCCGGGGAGGTACACAGAGAGGCAGACAGTGCTGCTTTATTCTCCAAGCCTCTGCATTTCAGGTGACTAAGAGACTGCTCAAACTGGAGCAATAGCACAGCGGGTAGGGCGTTTGCCTTGCACACAACCGACCCGGGTTCGATTCCTCCATCCCTCTTGGAGAGCCTGGCAAGTTACTGAGAGTATCCTGCCCACACAGCACAGCCTGGCAAGCTACCCATGGCGTATTCGATATGCAAAAAACAGTAACAACAAGTCTCACAATGGTGGTTACTGGTGCCCTCTAGAGCAAATCAATGAACAACAGGACGATAGTGCTACAGTGCTACAGTGTTACAGTGTTACAGTGCTACAGGATGCTACTCACAGCTTCCAGCAGTTACAAGAGGCAACAAGGTCCTTCCCGGAAGCCCATGCCCAGGACTCTCATGTGTCCCTGTTGCTGGCTTTCTGGATACCATTAGGTGTTCCCCAGATGCCAACTATCCCATGGAGTCAGACAGCACCGAGCCCTGTCCTCAGGGAGCCCATAGTTCACTTAGACTCACACAGAGAAAAGACTTTCCAAAGAGAGAAGACCAGCGTCCGTCCGAGAAGTCAGCTTGCCATCTTCCCTTTGTCCTTTACCACTTAGGTGCTCTGTTACCGCCGTGCCCACGTGGGGACAGTGTATGTTGCAGACACACAGCCACAATCTCCCCAGATTTGTTTGGATGACCAGGAGTCTCACTTTTGGTTTCCCTGGGTTGAAGAGATGCTGGGTTTCCTGTGGCCAATCCCGTGAACTGTGGGAGCCGGGGGGTAGCGGGTGGGACCTTGGTGGGGCCTCGGCACTGCCAGGACTGGGGTGGGGGGTGGGGTCCAGACAGAAGGATGGGTGGAGCACACACTGAATCTGTGTCATTGACTCATGAAGATGCCCTTCTACTAAGGATGTCTTTAAAATTTTTTTTTTTATTAAAAAAAATATTTTTCATTGAGTCACCATGAGATACACAGTTACAAAGCTGTTGTGATCAGGTTTCAGTCATACAATGATCCAACACCCATCCCTCCACCAGTGTCCATTTCCTACCACCAACGTCCCATTTCCCTCCCGAGCCCCACCCCGTCGTTCTCTCTCCTCCCCCTGTCCCCCTCCACCCCCTCCCCCCACCTTGATGGCTCTATAACAGGCACTTTCCTTCTCTTCCCTAAGGATATCTTGGACCAGAGGTTTGGGTTCAAAGTCTGATCCTTTGGAAAATTCAAGGATAGGTTGCAGGATGGGTGGGGAAACTACAACTTCACAAAAGGGCCACTTTCCTCAGATACAAAGTTGCTGTGTGACCTCAGAAATATGACCCAATCTCTCTGTTTTTTTCCTTCTTGTATGAAAATAAAATCTCTGATTTTCCTGCAGAGGAATACAGGGATGCACAAATACCACAAGAATATTAGAAGAAATGCAAATGTGAGCCATGACTTTAATTATATGTTTGTGTCCCCCCCACCCCCCACCCCCACCACTTATTTGAAACAACTGCGGCACAATTGTGTGTATGTGAGGAGGGGTGGGGAGAGCAGAGAGGAGGGGGAGAAAGCTTTCTCTTCATAAAGAGGGAGAGCGGTTTTTACATCATTCCAGTCGGATTGCTCACCCTCACTGACTAAAGGAATATTTCTTAATTTTCTTTTAACTCATGCCCAACTGAACATTTGTCTAACTTTTAGTAATTTGTATAATTAAAACAAAACCTAGCTGTCTCTCTCTCTCTCT
This sequence comes from Sorex araneus, assembly GCF_027595985.1. Taxonomy (NCBI): domain Eukaryota; kingdom Metazoa; phylum Chordata; class Mammalia; order Eulipotyphla; family Soricidae; genus Sorex; species Sorex araneus. The sequence goes on from NC_073304.1 coordinate 207,572,722, forward strand.
TTTTTCTAAGAATAATATTATTTTGCAACATCCGGTGTGCCTTCTTAAACCCTTTCTCCTTGAAATGTGATTCTGCCCCAGCCCGGGGCCGTAAGGCGCCTTTCCCCCGACTGTCTGCTGTGTGACCTCCACGGAGTTGCTCACAGCTCCTCCGCCTCAGTTTCTCCTTCTGGGAAGTGAAGGGCGTTGCCTCTCCCCTCTCCTGGGCCTGCTGGGAGGAGATGGGGTCCCCTCCATGAGGCAAACTCTTCTCATCTCTAGGGGTCTCCTGCCTGCTGGGCTCAGGCCAGCTGGAAGGACGATAGAGACCCGGGTGCCCTTGGCAAGCCCAGCTTCTCCCCAGAGACCATCTCCTGGAGAGGAGAGTGATAGTTTTTTTTCTCATCCTCAGGCATTTGGCCCAACCTCAGGACTGCCTATCAGCAGCATCTTATTTGCTTGGGATTTGCCGAGTTGGGATTGTAAAGAACTGGGTTTGACGAGGGCATGGGCCTATGTGGTTAGGAGTTGGGGAGCTAGCTGCCTCAAACCCGTGGGGGTCTCTCTGCTTTTAGGAGTCAGGGTCCCCACCCTAGGCTCCAGGGGAATTGTGTGCATGAGTTGGGGTTAGGTCATGTCGCCCCCAAGGATGTCTCTTGGGAGTCAGTGGCCGGCTTGAAGGATGCCTTCCTGCTTCTTGGTCACTATTCAGCTGTACCGTGCAGCGTGAGGACTGTCTCCATCCTCCCAGATGGCATCTCACAGCTGTCAGGAACATGCCCAGGAGGTTCCTTACCTACATCTCAGACCTCTGAATTTGGGGCCGTCGAGACAAGGATATGGTGGGGGAGTGACAGGCACCTTGCTGAAGTTCTAAGTTTCTCCATCTTGCTGGCCCTTTTTGTTCATTTGTTTGGTGGCCACGCCCGGCAGTGCTTAAGGGCTACATCTGGCTCAGTGCTCTGGGATCTCTCCTGCTGGTGCTTGGAGGACCTTGTGTTACTGGGGATTGAACATGCGCCTCCTGCATGCAAAGCACATGCCCAGCCCATTGAGCTATCGCTTTGGCCCCTCCAGTGGTCCTGTGTTCTTGAGCAGAACAAATGTGAAGCGATGGAGACCATCATGGCCTGACCTCTGGTTGGGTTCATCAAGTGTTCTGGGATCTGGATCCTGCTGTCTAGGGGGCCGGCCGCTCAGCCTGGGGTCTTCTGTCCCTGTCTTGAGAACAAAGGCTCTGGAGAGCTGGGGGATGAGCCTGATGACCTTCCCATCTGACAGGTCTGCTTCAGGATCCAGGGCATTTGGCTCAGTGGCTTGGGGGGAAGCCATGGGGCAGAACCAAAGGACCTGTGAGGAAGGAGTGAAAGAATGTGGCCTTTCAGAGTTGGACACAACTAGGCCTACATCTTGTTTATTTGGAAACAAGATAGTTTTATTCAGAGAAATATGAGGGGACAGGAGAGTGAGTGAGTGAGTGAGTGAGTGAGTGAGTGAGTGAGTGAGTGAGTGAGTGAGTGAGTGAGAGAGAGTGAGAGAGAGGCTGGAGCGATAGAAGAGCAGGTAGGGCGTTTGCCTTGCATGCGGCCAACCTGGGTTCGATTCCCACATGGTCCCCTGAGCACTGCCAGGGGTAATTCCTGAGTGCAGAGGCAGGAGTAACCCCTGCGCATTGTCGAGTGTGACCCAAAAAGCGAGAGAGAGAGAGAGAGAGAGAGAGGGAGAGAGAGAGAGATGCTCAAATCTTTTTCTGCTGTCACTCATTGCTGGTTTCAGGCAAGATAGAGTGTGCATCATCTACTCATTTTGTAAGCTCCATTTCAGCAGTCAGAAAAACTGAGGTTGGGACAGGAGAAAGAGGCCCCGAGATGTAGTCCAGTCTAGGCGAGGAACCCCCGGGAGGTGACAATTCTTTGTGGGAGAGATGTGTGTGTGCTGGGGACCCTTTAGCAGAGGGAAGGCCCACCCTTCCCCGCCCCCAGCTGTTCAGAGTTAATAGCAAGAGACATCCATTTCACAAGCACTCAGCTTCACTCAGGGAGAGGAGAAAACAAGAAAGGGAAAGAGGGAGCCAGTCTGCAAACAGTTAGTCCTCACCAGGGCCGCGCAGAAGCCTCCTGGAGCAATGGCTCCTCTGTGAGGAGAGTCACGCCCTCAGGCGCAGGCCCCAAGGACTGAGGGACCCAGTTTTGATGAGGGGACATGGGGCAGGAAGAGCCACCAGGCCGGCTGTCTAGAGTGGCCGGACACTGGGCATTCCTGACCCAAGAAATGAATTTGTTAAGCTTCCCGCTAGGGAGAAACACTTATCCAGTTTGTTTTTAATCAAACTCCCCACACTGACACTTGGGCTCCATTCAACCATTTAAAAAGTTCCACCAGCAAATAAACGCTCGGTCAAAGAGTTGCCTTTATGTGTTTTCAATAGAAAATACCAGCCATATTGCTCATCTCCTTATATCAGCCCGTCCAGGCCCGCCTCTGGTTGCGCCGAGAAGATGGGTGGGGACCCCTTCCTGACCTCCCACTAGGATGGCCAAGAGCAGCGGAGTCAGGCCCTGGGGAAAGAGGCGGATGTGCCTAGGACCTCCGTGTGGGATCTGTGGGGAGACCCTGGCCCCTGCTCTGTCGTGCCCTGCACTCAGCCTACTCCAGGGGCACAGGTATATGTGAAAACTTCATCTTGTCCCTATTCCTGTTTCCTTACCATCCAAATTCTGATTTTGTTCTGGGAGATAATGGGCCCAGGAAAAGCATTCACCAACTTCACGTGTCTTTCTTAACACCTCCTTGATCTGGAAAGTCACACCATCCTGGAAGGTTCTAGAAAAATGGTTAAATACATACATTTCTCTGTTCTTTTTCTTTTCCTCATTGTTTAGGTGCCACTAAGAAGGTAGAGCATCTCATCTGGTGACCATGAGGACAAGAGGAAGATGCTAATTTGGAAAAAACCAGAGTGCCCGAAAACAGATGATTGGCTAAAGAAACTCTGGTATATTTACACAATGGAATACTATGTAGCTGTCAGAAAACATGAAGTCATGAAATTTGCATATAAGTGGATCAACATGGAAAGTATCATGCTGAGTGAAATGAGTCAGAAAGAAAGAGACAGACATAGAAAGATCGCACTCATATGTGGAATATAAAGTAGCTGAGAGGTACAAGCTTACAATGTTGCGATTCCTGGCAGACATTTCTCTGGACTTAGTTACTAAAATACTAAAATACAGAAATCCAAAACTGTGCTGCTGCTAGTGCGGCCTCCTGACCTCATATTTCTTCATTCTCAGCAATGGAAAACAAATTACCAAATGCTTTCTTTTCAGCAGATCGACTTTAGGGGGGAGAAACTCCAAATCAATAATACTGAATTTTTTTGTTTTAAATATTGAATGTAATCAAAGTAAAGTGAAAGTAAAGTGAAATTTACCTGTTACACATGTGGGGTGGGGGGCTGGGGAGGTGGGGGGAAGGGGGGAGGTATATGTGATTCTTGGTGGTGGAATATGTGCACTGGTGAAGGGATGGGTGTTTGAGCATTGTATAACTGAGACTTTAACCTGAAAGCTTTGTAACTTTCCACATGGTGAATCAATAAAAGAATTTTTTTAAAAAAGAGGAAGATGCTATAAATAGAAAAGCTGGAAGATCATGGAACCCAAGTTTATTAGCCACCCCCCACCTCACCCTTTTCGCTCTAAAGAATTCCAGTGTCCTTAGAATTAGTTGCCTCCCTTAACAAAATTATTTTACTTTACTAAAGAAAAGCAAATGAACTTCCTTGTAGGAAGCCATCCTTGTAGGACCTTCTGTCAGGTGTTTTCTGAGAGAAGCCCAGAAGTGAGAGAGCACTGCCAGGCCTTCATCCAGGAGTGGCCTTGTTGCCTGCGTGGGCCATGGCTCTTGAGGAAAAAAGCAGGGCCAGTTTCTGATTTCATCTTCACTTTCCCCTCTGGCCATAAGTCCCAGAGAGGGACACTCCATAGGCCAGGAGTCCAGAAGGAGGCTGCCATGAAGCAGAACTGTTTGTGTGTTGGGGTGGGTGGGGGACGGAACATAAACAAGAAATAGTCTTTCCCTGTTGTCAGTCGCTGAGATGTGAGGCTGCTTGTTATGGCGGCATAGCCTGGGCACAACTGACTCATCACGTTCCTGCGGGCCCTCCTTTGGGAACTCTGTTCCCTCCAGCCTTCCTGCTTGTTGATGTGTTTATAGAAAAAAAAAGTTCAATGCTACAAAAGTTCAAGGCAAAAAACATTTCTTCCTCACCAGAGATACCAAGAGCCCTCCTGGAGCATGTTCAAAGTGAGCCCTTCCTTCCTTCCTTCCTTCCTTCCTTCCTTCCTTCCTTCCTTCCTTCCTTCCTTCCTTCCTTCCTTCCTTCCTTCCTTCCTTCCTTCCTTCCTTCCTTCCTTCCTTCCTTCCTTCCTTCCCTCCCTCCCTCCCTCCCTCCCTCCCTCCCTTCCTTCCTTCCTTCCTTCCTTCCTTCCTTCCTTCCTTCCTTCCTTCCTTCCCTCCTTCCTTCCCTCCCTTCCCTCCCTCCCTCCTTCCCTCATTCCTTCCTTCCTTCCTTCCTTCCTTCCTTCCTTCCTTCCTTCCTTCCTTCCTTCCTTCCTTCCTTCCTTCCTTCCTTCCTTCCTTCCTTCCTTCCTTCCTTCCTTCCTTCCTTCCCTCCTTCCTTCCCTCCATTCCCTCCCTCCCTCCCTCCCTCCTTCCTTCCTTCCTTCCTTCCTTCCTTCCTTCCTTCCTTCCTTCCTTCCTTCCTTCCTTCCTTCCTTCCCTCCCTCCTTCCTTTCCTCCTTCCCTCCCTCCCTCCCTCCCTCTCTCCCTCCCTCCCTCCTTCCTTCCTTGCTTCCTTCCTTGCTTCCTTCCTTCCTTCCTTCCTTCCATACCCTCCCTCCCTCCTTCCTTCCTTCCTTCCTTCCTTCCTTCCTTCCTTCCTTCCTTCCTTCCCTCCTTCCTTCCCTCCATTCCTTCCCTCCTTCCCTCCCTCCTTCCTTCCTTCCTTCCTTCCTTCCTTCCTTCCTTCCTTCCTTCCTTCCTTCCTTCCTTCCTTCCCTCCTTCCCTCCCTCCTTCCTTCCTTCCTTCCTTCCTTCCTTCCTTCCTTCCTTCCTTCCTTCCTTCCTTCCTTCCCTCCCTCCTTCCTTCCTTCCTTCCCTCCTTCCCTCCCTCCCTCCCTCTCTCCCTCCCTCCCTCCCTCCTTCCTTCCTTCCTTCCTTCCTTCCTTCCTTCCTTCCTTCCTTCCTTCCTTCCTTCCTTCCTTCCTTCCTTCCTTCCTTCTTTCCTTCCTTCCTTCCTTCCTTCCTTCCTTCCTTCCTTCCTTCCTTCCTTCCTTCCTTCCTTCCTTCCTTCCTTCCTTCGCACCACACTCTGCAGTGCTCAGGGATCCTGGTGTCCTACCTGCTGTACTATCTCTCCATCTCCCCTCTCACTCTTGAGAACCCCAAGTCCTCAGACCTCAGTGAGTTCATCTGCATCTCTCAGGATCCTCCCAACAGCCTGAAGGCACAGGCTCTGACAGGCCTCACCGACAGATGTGGTGATGGAGGACACAGAGAGGGGACTTTCCAAAAGCCACAGAGTTTGCTAGGATTTGAACCTGCCTATTGGGCTCCAGAGTTCAAACTTTAACTCTCAGGCTGATCATGAGCAGATGGATGGATGGATGAACGAAAGAATAAGTGAACAACTTCAGGGGAGTCTAGGAGCTGAAGATGAGAAAGGTCATTACTCCAGAAGTTTATGGAACCCATTCATAGGATTTACAGAGCAAAGATGCAAAAATTCTCAAAGACTGGCAGGGAGGGAGGCTCTGGGGGATCCACAACCCTGGAGATCAGGGACAATTTAAGGGGAAAAGCAGAGCATGGGGTGAACTCCAGGCCTGGAGAAGCTGGGAGACCCGAGTTAAACAAGCAAGGCCCACCCCTCTGCATGGTGGACAGAGAGCAAAAGGCACCTCCAACCCGTCTGTGGCCAGCCCGGTGTACACCTGATAGACCCTCAGGCTTCACACGCACCATCACAGGATGAACCCTACCAGAACCTTCCAACTCCACAAACCCAGAGCGAGCAGCTCTTAGGCGGCCAGTTCCCCCCACGGGGGGCCGAGAGACCAGACTGAGCAGCACTCTGGAGAAGCCCAGCCGGACAGGGGAGCGGGGCGGCAGTGTGCTGCTCGGGGCTGTCAGAGCAGCAGCCAGGAGCCCAGAGGGGCTCGAAAACCTACAGACAGGAAGGACGCGTCAAGCCAGCACAGACTGAGCGGGGGTTTCGAGGAGGAATGGGAGGCTCGCCAGGTGGACAAGGCAGAGAAGGGCTTCCAGAGAGAGAAAGCTGCCCGTGCCGGGGCACAAAGGGAAGAATGCAAAGGGCGCACTCGGGGACCTATCACGGGGGGAGCAAGGCAAGGGGTGCCAGTCAGGGAGGGTGTCGGGGGGAGCAAGGCAAGGGGGTGCCAGTCAGGGAGGGTGTCGGGGGGAGCAAGGCAAGGGGTGCCAGTCAGGGAGGGTGTCGTCTTGTAGGTCACATTATGCGGTTTGATTTTCTCTTGTGGGGCAAGAATATATAATAATTTTTTAATTAAGTAATTAATTAAAAAATTTAAAAATTGAATCACTATGACATACAGTTACTAAGTTGTTCTTGATTGAGTTTTTTAGTTAATTAATTAGTTAATTAAAAGTTTTATTGGATTACTGTGAGATACAGTTATAAACTTGCATGATTATATTTGTCATCAAATGCTCGAGCACCCATCCCTCCACATTTTTCACCAACATTGTTCCCAGTGTCCCACCCGTCCCCCGCCCCCCCATCCCACTCCCTGCCTCTGTGGCAGGTACATTGATTGAGTTTTAGTCATACAATGTTCCAGCACCCATCCTGTCACCAGTGTACATTTCCCACCGCCAATGCCCCCAGTTTCTCTCCTGCCCCAGCCACCGGAGCCCCCCCCCCTCTCTCTGTCTCTGTCTATCTCTCTGTCTGTCTCTCTCTCTTTCTCTCTCTCTCTGTCTCGCTGTCTCTCTCTCTTGTTTTGGCATTATGATTTGTATTATAGGTACTTCAAGGTTATCATATTTGTCTCTTAGCTTTTGGCTTTTGGGGCTAGTGGTACCCAGGGCTTACTCCTAGCTCTGTACTCAAGGGTCACTCTTGTCCCATTAGCAGTGGGGATCAAATCTGGACCTGTCACATGTAAGGAAAGTTGTTTTACCCTTGTTACTATCTCTCTGGCTCAGCAATGAATGTTTTTAAAAACTTACTATTTTACACCCCAAACTCTCCGGGCGCTATGTAATCTTATCAATGGCCAAGATCCAGAGACTGTAAACAAGGCTCCCAGAAGAGAGTGATGCAATTTTTTTCTGGAGCAACCTCTTTATTTTTATTTATTTATTTTTTAAAATTTTTATTGTTATTATTATTTTTCCCTCACAGCAGAGCCATGACATATTTGATATGCCAAAAACAGTAACAACAACGTGCTCTTCGTGTTCCTGCAGCGAGCAGACGCCATTGGGCTACACTAGCAGTGTAGGGGACACATAAAGACATTACTGGCGCCTGCTCGAGCAAATTGATGAATAGCGGGATGACAGTGATACAGTGATTAATTTATTTTAAATTTATTTTAGTTAAGGTAAAGCAAGTGATTTTTTAGAAAGATGGCTAATGTTGAGTTTTAATAATTTTTTTCAGTAGTATTAATGCTCACCCTCAACCCTCCCCATCCCTGGTCCCTCTTTCCCCGTGGTCACCTCAGCTCTATTCTCAGAACTCAGGAGCTTTTTTTCTCTTGCCATTGTCTATTCCTTTTCCTTATCTCTTTATACACCACTCACGTGAGTGAGATCACTCGGCACTTGTCCTTCTCCGATTTGTTTCACTTAACATAGCCGGTATATTATACACATATACAAACGTATGTTCAAATGAGTTGAGAGTTTGGGCAACAACTTAAAATGATAGAGAGTTCATGCCTAGCACGTGCAAGGCCCTGAGTTTGATCTTTGGCACCACATGGCCTTCCTGACCACTGCCAGACCTGAGCACTAGTCAGGCCCACACCACATCACTAGCAGTGACTCCTGGTGCACCACCCCCACCCCCAACCCCATAGCCATTTGGGAATAGTGGATATTTGCATGACAAAAAAATGGGGGAAATGAGCTTAGAGGCTATTGCTCTAGTGAGGAGGAAACAATGAGGGTTTGGGTCTGAGAACAGGGGAGGGGAGCTGAAAACTGAGCCCAAGGAACAGGGAGTCTTGCTCCTGAGATGTTCAAATATGGACTAAACACTAGAGTTTTAGAAAAACTGGGTGATTGCAATCCTCTTACGAAGCAGTTGAACAGAGTAGTGATAACAAGGCCTCTATCTAGGGAGTATTCTCTCTCTCTCTCTCTCTCTCCCACACACACACCTTCCTTCCCTTTTCCTCTTTCCCTACAGTAATATGATAGTCTCTGACCAAAGGAAAGAAATATGTACAACCACCACCAAATTGGTCTGGATTAAAAGTTATGTGTTGTAGGGAAGAGTTGGGATGAAGGTAAGATGAATCCTGTATTAGTTATCCATTGCTGGCAATGAGGTGACCCCAAGGTTAGAGCAGCAGACACTCACAGTTTCTGTGGATTCAGAATTTGGGACTTGGCCTGTCAATTTGGCTCAGGTTGTCTCGAAACTGCAGTCAGGATAGGGTGGAGGTCTCAACTGAGGTGGAAAACCTGAGAACGTGTATTCCTCTGGCTGGCAGGTGAACACGGATTTTTGGCTTAAGGATTGAGGCTCTGCCTTTGCACGAGAACCTTTCCACTGGTCCCTGCAAAGGGAGTGCTCAGAGGCACCACAGGGAAAGTGTCCACGTCTCTATCATGTTGCCTCAGTGATTCTTTCCCCAGCATTGGGCTGGTGCTGAGGACGTGTCCTGTTCACAGGACAGGGGACTATGCAAGGGGTGAGTGTGGGTGGGGGGATCTTTGAAGTTGAATAATTTTCTCTGAGCACAGGACAGTTGGAGGCACCAGACCAGGCTCCCCTGTCCCTGTGGGTGACAGTGAGAGATGCAGGGCCCAAGGAGGGTCCCTCAGTGCTTAGCTGGGTCTTGGTACTTCCTTGGGGCAAGTCTGTGGTGAGGGGAGGGTGAATGGGGAACAACGGGGTCTGCCTCCAGGCATGCTCCAGAGTCCTGGACCCTGAGCTGATGTGGGGGGTGGGGGGCGTGTATGAGTAAATGTGTGCATGCACCTGTGTACACATCTATGTGCCTGTGTATGTATGCATCCACACGTGTATAGGATGTGAGCATGTCTGTATGTATGAGTGCTCACATGTATACATGTGTGCCTGTGTATTCGTGTGGGTGATGAGTGCATTTGTACGTGTGTATTTGTGTTGGTGTGAATGCGTGTGTGTACGTTGTGTGCATGTGTGTGTAAACATGCATGACCAGCGAGGCAGCCGCTTCCATCCCAAAGCTAAGGATTAGACCCGCAAGGGCCTTTGGAGCTGGCTGCTGGCCAGCACCGCACGGGCCGCGGGCCCCCGGGACCTGAGCTCCCAGGCTGTTCTCGGAAAAGCGTTTGCCGCGGAGCTGCTCCAGGTGCCAGGCAGGGCCATCAATCCCTCACTCTTCGGAGCAGGGAGTTTATAAAGTAGCAATTAAATAAGAGCTCTGTAAGTGCTTCTGGGAACTGCCCCGAATGCATTTTCCAAACATAAATAACGGAGACCTGCGCTGGGGCAGAGCGCACGCAGAGAGGGAGGCAGCGAGGGAAGAAGGGAGCCCTGTTGGCGGCGCGCGGCTACGTGCCCCTGCTGGCGCGCGCTCTGAGTAGGTGGCAAGTCCATCTGTCTTGCCTGCCTGGGTGGCATGTCAGCCTGCCTGGACAGGTCGAAGTGAGGGGATGGTGGCCGGGCCACGCGTCTCTGCAGACGGCTGCCCCTGGGCTGTTCCTGAGCCAGGGAGGATGACGGCAGAAGCACGCACAAGCTGGTGGGATTCTCCGAGCACCAACGCGCCACGTGTGCGCCCAGCAAGCTCCACACATCTTAGGAGGATTGTCCCAGCCCACAAAGTACTTTTTTAAAACTTAGCCTCTTCCCCTGACCAGGTCCTGACTCTATGATGGGAACTACTCTATCGCTTGTACAGGAGTGAACTTACCTGGGGCCAAGGGGTGGCTCCAACCCAGCAGTGCTCCTCAGAGGCCCCCAGCTTCAGCGCGGTGCTCCAGGACCATCAGAGCTGTGGCCCAAATTCGGACCCTGCCTGTACTCCAGGCCCAAAGCCCTCAGACATCTGTGAGTCAACAGTGGTGTGATGTGGGTCTTCTTCCTGGCTTACTGTGTAGGAGAGAAACTGAGGAACAGAGAACAGAGCCAACACAGGGGCCCTCCTGGCCCCCACACAGCCTCCTGCCACCGGCGTTGTCTGTCCCTGCACAGGCCACACCTCTCGGCCCCTCTCCCCCTGCACACCTGCCTTCTGCTCCCATAATCCCTTTCTCAGGGGCCCTGAAGGCCAAGGAACCTAAAAAAAAAATGTGCTATTGTTTTCAGTCCCAGGCTGAGAAAGGGTCACTGTCACTGATGCTTTTCTGCCCACACTCCCTTGCCCCTGCCCGGTTGACAGGCACTGCTCCCCGTGAGCACCTCCACCCCAGCGCACCGCCCCCCACACTGCCTTTCTCGTGGTGCAGCTGCTGTGACAGGGCAGGAGCTGAGAAGGGCCCAGGAAGGGCCGTCAGACACTGAGGTCAGGTGTGCAAGGAGCGCGGCCGGAAACAGGATCCACTTGAGCTCAGCTTCCAACTTGCTGTGTGACCTGAACCAAATCGCAACACTTCTCTGGGCCTAGGGGAACCCCCGACCTGTAAAACAGACACAACTCCTGGCAGTGGCTTTTGAAGGGCAGACTGGAGACAGAAAGCCTCGTCGGTCAGCAAGGTGAGAGGTGCTTGGTAAATATTAGCTTCCCTGTCCCCCTTATGGGAGAGACAGGCCCCACCCCCCGGAGGGCAGAGTGAGAGATTAGGAAAGCACTCTTGGCCTGGTGGTTTGGGGACATTTATCATTTGTTCTGCACGTCTCCAAGTTGGGGGCTCATTGCTTCACTGCAGAAGACCCCGACCCCTGCAGTGCTCCCCTTCTTGCCTCTCGATTCGGGGGTGGAGGGGAGGGGACCAAGCACTTCTCATTGCCCAGGCTTTGTGGCACGAATTAAGTGAAGCACTGCTTGCAAGCTGTCGCCGCAGCCTCTCCTTGCAGGATTCCCGTCTTCAAACGCCATCAGGAATCCGGGCCTGGCTCCCGCCCGAGCCAGCCCATCCGTGATCTCCCTGTGTCCGACTCCATGGAAGCTGCCAGTGATTAAGAAACTCATATATTTTCACACTCATTAAAAGAAACATGATGTTCACTTTTTCCAAGAAAAGCCATCCTTGTTTGTAGCCCCTGTAATATATTGGGAACGCCTCTAATTGGCTTCTAGGACTCAGTGTCAGAAGGCAGACCCAAGTTTGTTTATTGACACAAGGAAAAAAATAAAATGTCATATAATTAGTTGAGTGACTGACTCTAAATTCAGTAACTCCCATCGGTATGTGGCCTTGTCAGGGTTTAAGATTCCATTTTGGGTTATGAAAGAGGCCGGGTCCCAGGGAGTCCAGACGCAGGCTGCCCTGCATCATAGCTATTGTACAAATGGGCCTCAGTGTGCTGTTTGTGTTAAGATGGAAAACTTTTACATGTTTGATTTTTATGCAAGTCAATTAACTTGTTTTTTATAACGGTAAGGGCTTGCTTTGCAAATAAGATTACTTACCACTATAAATTATGGGAACATAGGGGCCTATTCAGACAGAATGTCACACACCCCTCACCCGTGCACCAGGCTTCCCCGGCCTTCTGCAGGGGGCAGAGCAGAAGCAGCGACTCTGGGACTGGCTGAGGAGGGAGGGGTTATTTGGGTGCATTCTAAGGGGCCCTTCCAATAGCGATGTGAAAGAGGAGGCTGACCCAGAATACTCTTCTCTGTTCACCCCACCCCCCTCCCCCGCCCTCCCAAGTTGCACGAGCTGGCCAAGACTTTTTCTTACATGGAAACTGGGGACTCTCCTTTGGGGTGTGTGTGTGTGTGTGTGTGTGTGTGTGTGTGTGTGTGTGTGTGTGTGTGTGTGTGTGTGTGTGAATTTTCATGTCTCTTGCTTGCTTCTTGGGGATAGCACATCTCCTCTGAAGGATGCCCTTGGGGGTAGGGCTGAGTCTGGGGCTTAATCTTCTCTGCGGTCTTGTTGGCCTCCCTGCAAGTATGGCCTATGCCTCTGCCAGCACTCAGTGTCCCCCTGACACCCCGAGCAGAAGGGGTGTGCAGGGAGGAGGAAGGAGAATGAAGACCACACATTCCTGAAGGTGCAGTGGTGGAGAGGGCGGGGGAGGGGTCCAGGAGGATTGAGAAAGGAGCTTCAGGACCAGGGAGGCAGCTCCAAGGACCGGAACTCATGCTTTGTCTGAGGAACCCCAGGTTTGAGCCCTGGCACCGCACCATCCTCCAAGCACTGCTGGCTGTCACTCCTATCACCCAAATAAGAGATTCCATTTTGGCCCCTGGGTGATCCCCTCTATGCGTTCCTCTGGAGGCCACTGAAACGGTTGCACACAAGGCTTTCTAGAAGGCCAGCTTTGTGAGCCCAGGTGTGTGCCTGCCTCTCCTGTGACTTGAATGTTTTTCTCAGCTAAGATGTTTAGAAGCAGAGACCCTCGGCTGGTCTGGCTCTGGAGGGCATATTGTCACGTGTGCTATTTCTTGGTGGGGTAGATTGTCCCCCAGTCCCGTGGACATGAAGCAAAGCCTGGGGGTATTTGGGTTGTTCTCACTGGAAGGTTAGTGCTGGTATCTAGGATTGGGTTGCCAGGGATGCTGCTGGACACCCTCTAGTGCCTGAACTCCCCCATCCCCCCCAACATTGCCTCCAAAGAATTGTCTCATCTGAGATGCCCATAATATCGAGTTGGTGGTATAGTGGTGAGCATAGCTGCCTTCCAAGATGCCCATAATATCAATCTGAAGAATCCCAAACAGTGGAATTTGGCTGCTGCTGCTCCAAGGCACATGAGGGACAAAGACGCCTTCGAAGACTGAGCAGTCATTGGGACAAGGTTTAACTTATTGAAGAATCAACAGAGAATTGAGTTGGTTGGGGATAAAAGGGGAGATCTTGGGGGGCTGGAGCAATAGCACAGCGGGTAGGGTGTGCACGCCTTGCACGAGGCCAACCCGAGTTCGATTCCCAGCATCCCATATGATACCCCCAGCACCGCCAGGGGTAATTCCTAAGTACATAAGCCAGGAGTAACCCCTGTGCATTGCTGGGTGTGACCCAAAAAGCAAAAAAACAAAGGGGGGGAGATCTTTGATGCAATGCAAACTTTCACACTTAAGCAGGAGGTTACAGCTGATTCTCTGCTTTGGGGTGAACATTACACCACGAGGACTCCACAGCAATCTTTGGAGGTAGCTAGGGACATGACAATAATAATTATAATAATCCTAAATGGATTAGAGTTATCACTACTCTTATTTTGCTGATAAAGAAACTGGGGCTTAAAAATAATGAAGTCACTTGTCTAAAATCACACAGCAAAAGCTGCCAGTGTGGGTTGGACCCTTTTCACGGACTTGAAATCAGGATGAAGAGGATCATATGCTCATGAAACAAGGGATTTAGGGACAAAGTCAAATGTCATTGTCAGGCATGAGCCTTCTGCACTTGCAATTAGTTCCCAAAGGGAGGTCTTCCTTCTTAAGATATTTGCTTTATCTTCCACACATCTTGAGTACTTTGTACCCACTCACATTGGGTCATAGGTTGTGGTTTCCGTGTCTGTCACCTCTATTGAACTGGGGTCTCTTTGAGGGTAGGGACCGTATCTTGATGATCTTGAAAGGCCTCTTTGAGCTGTGGTTTCCTCTAACAGAACTAGGAACAATGGCTTCTACATTCTAACTGCATTAAATATTTGGGGAACGCTAGATGAATTACAATCACTGGCTTCTGTGAAGGACTTCACCTCTGCCCCACCCCTTCACCCTTCATCTCTTTATTTGATGCCAAATTTGGGTACCAATTAACAGAGGAAAAAAAAGATATGTGGGAAGAGTATGAGAAGAGTAATTGAACTCTAAGGATTTATTTTAAAGTTTGGCTTATGGAAGTGGATTGAATCGTCGCCATCAAGTGAAATTGGCCTGTGGGAATCCAGTTTTCACAAGACATAGAAGCCAGTGATGTGATTTCCCTTGAAAATAAGTTTCTGATCTTGCCTTTTCACTCACCAAAGAATCAAAAGTCTAACAAGAGAAGAAACTTTTTTTTTAATGTTCTTTTTTTAAAAAAATTTAAATTTTATTGAATCACCGTGAGATAGTTACGAGCTTTCATGTTTGGGTTACAATCTCACAATGATCAAACACCCATCCCTCCACCAGTGCACATTCCCCACCACCAATATCCCGGGCATACGCCCCCTTTCCCAACCTCCCCCTGCCTCTATGGCAGACAATATATCTCCTATTCTCTTTCAACTTTTGGGCATTATAGCTTGCAACACAAACACTGAGAAGTCATCATGTTTGGTCCATTATCTATTTTCGGTGTGCATCTCCCATCCCACTGGTTCCTCCAGCCATCATTTTCTTAGTGATCCCTTCTCTATTCCATCTGCCTAAGAGAAGAAACTTTTGGTAGCTCCCTGGAATGCTAGAAATTCATGGGATGTGGGTGCCCTGCTTGTGCTGTTGGAGATGGCAAGGTTCAAACTTGGCCGCTGATGCACCACGCGTGAAATGTGTCCATGGGACTAGGGCCTCAGAAAACTCATCAGCATTTTAACCATAACTCTGACCAAGTCTAAGTCCCACAAGATGGCATATTCGGTTTTTGCCAACATAAAATGCTGGGGCCAGTGCATAAAAGAGAAGCACGTTCCAAATAGTAAGTGATTTTGAGGATGTGCCTTGTTCATTGATTTATACACCCTACAAATTTTCTTAGCACCTTTCTCACAAAGAACTGGGTTGACCTGAGCAAATTAGCCCTCATGAACCTGTTTTCCCTTCTATGGGATGAGAATAATAAAACTCTCCTTGTAGAGTTGAGTTCCTGGTTTCAGACATATGGAAGATATTATGAGTAGAGTCTAAGCTGTGAATAGCCATGGTAGTCAATGCATAAAGACACTTAAATAAACTCATTCAGCAGCACACAAACATATGCAGCTATTTTCTCCCTGTGTGCTGAAGGCTCTATATACAGCCTCTGTCTGATCTTGGAAGGTACCTCAAGAAGAGGCAAAATACAAGTTTCAAGTAAAGACATCCTAGATAGCAAATTGGGGATCAAGACTGGAAAACCTGCCCCTTGCCCATGTCTGTCATGATCCAATAATTCTTTACATATATATATTTTTTGCTTTTTGGGTCACACCCAGCGACGCACAGGGGTTACTACTGGCGCACACACCCAGGAATTACTCCTGGCTGTGCTCGGGGGACCATATGGGATGCTGGGAATCGAACCCGGGTTGGCCGCATATAAGGCAAATGCCTTACCTGCTGTGCTACCGTTCCAGCCCCCCCCTTTTCATATTTTTGAGTTAAATTAACTGGAACCAAGGGAAATAAAGGTTATGGCCATGATGATTGCTATGTTCTTTTCACAAATGCAGAAACTGAGGCACAGAGAGAGAGGCTAAATCTCCATCAGTGATGCACCGGTCAGCAGTGGAGGATGCCAGATGAGACGATAGGTTGGCTGGTTCCAGAGACTGGCCCCTGGACTCAGTGGAAACAGAGGTAACTTGGGAAGAACATTGAATTTGGACTCAGACCAACCTGGCTTTCTATCTTTGCTCTGCATATTCTGTCTGTGAACCTGGGAAAGACACTTAACCTGCTGGACTCAGGTTTCCTTATCTGGAAAGTGGAAATGATGATGATATCCACCCTGTGGGGCATAGAGTGAATGATTAATCACCCATATGAACAATCTCACATGGTTCTTTAGGTAGAACAGATTCTACTTTAGATCATCATGGATATTTCGAGTTCATAATCATTTTTACAAACCTGAGAGCATGGAATTTGCTTAGGTGCCTAAGAAACTATACAGAGGAAGATTTTTTTTTATCTTTCATAACTACAAGAATTTCAGAGGGAGAGAAGAGTAAATAAATAGCCCAATAATGATTAGCTAAGCTGCTGTTAAAATCCATGCATGACATTTTATTAAAGGGTTTATGCATTAGCTCTGGGTGAGGAATGGAAAGCTCAGAGAAATGATATAACTTGTCTTGGTACCAGTACCCACCAGGAGCAGAGCTGGGATAGAAACCAAGGTATATGTGGACCTCAGACCAGCTCCTGGGGGAGGGATTCTAACCTAGGTCACCACAGGGGAAGGGAAAGTCAAGGCAGGCCCCTACCCTCGTCTTGCTGATCTAGATCCAGTCCTGTTTCATTCCATCACATGAGTGAAAACTTCAAGTCCGTTGGGTTTCAAACTCCAAGCAAGCCCTGGGTTATTCTAAAGAGTTAATAAGCCAGAGCCCCTGAGGCAGGAAATCCCACCTTTCTTGATTAAATGTGGGAGATCTGCCTGTGATGGATAAGATTTGTTGTCTACAGGAAACCTTCCCAGACATAAACTGACCCTATCTTCCAGCCAAAGTTATTTGGAGATGGCTTAACTCAAGAGACTGATGAAGCCGCCCCCCCTCCCAGGTGATCAATGAGAAAGGATGACTGACTCTGGCAAGTGCAGGCTCCCACTGCGAGGAGGACAGGTCCCAAGGAGGATGGGTGGGTCCCTGATAAGTGCAATCAGAAGGTCTGTCTTGATGGATTTTGAAAAGAGCAGTTCTCCCCGAGCCTGGAAGATGGGGTTCACACCCTGCTCTTTCTTCTAATGACTGACTCACTAAACTTCTTTGGGTCTAACCATCTTCCTTTGTGGAATAAGGGTAGCAAAGTCTTATTTTGGTGCTCTGGCAGGATTGTTTGAAACCCTGAAGACAAAATGAATGATTTTTGTATTTTATGAAATATTGGACTTTCTTTCATTTTTGGTTTTTCTTTGTGGATCTTCCCAGTTGTGCTAAGGACCTAACACTAGGACCACTTGTTTATGGCATTGAGTGGCCACAGGAGGCCACTGAATGCCAGGAATCGTAGTCTGGACCCCTGTGTATGCCAGACATATGTGTCAACCCTTGGAGCTATTTCTCTGGGCTGATACTTGATGATACTTGATTTTTTTTTTTTTTTGCTTTTTGCGTCACATCTGGCAATGCACAGGGGTTTCTCCTGGCTCTGCATCAGGAATTACTCCTCGTGGTGCTTCGGGGACCATATGAGATGCTGGGAATCGAATCCGAGTAGGCCTTGTGCAAGGCAAACGCCTTACCTGCTCCAACCCCTGACATTCTTATTTTAAGGAAAAGAGAGAAAGAATTAGTGAGTGAAAATATTTTTATCACAGCACGATTCAGAGAAGGACAGGACAGAATCTGATAGGTTAAGATAAACTACCATTAGAAAGATGCAGTGAATCCTGCTCATGATGTAGCAAAGTGCATAAATTCTCCTAGTGATGTGTCTCACCAGGTTCTACCATATGAATACGAGGCAGAAGGCAACTGTGACAATAATGGTGATAATAGGACTGGAGTGATAGCACAGCGGGTAGGGTGTTTGCCTTGCACGCAGCCGACCCAGGTTTGAATCCCAGCATCCCATATGGTCCCCTGAGCACCGCCAGGGGTGATTCCTGAGTGCAGAGCCAGGAGTGACCCCTGTGCATCGCCGGGTGTGACCCAAAAAGCAAAAAAAAAATAATGATGATAATAAAAGCATCATGTTCTGTTTTCCATAATACAAGTTCATGTGTGGTTCTTATTTTCAATTCCTGGAGCTGACCGTGCACTCTATTCCTGTCTGACCTTCGTGCAGTGTTGATACTGCTGCCTGAAATCTCTCTCATCTATTTTCTGGACTATATGTCCTTTAACATTAGCTTAGATTTTAGGGAAATTATTCCCATGCCATTTCATCTACGTGAAGACCAGATTTTTTTCTGATCCCCTGGTTAAAATTGGGATGGTCAGTTATTTTTTTTATTTTGTGTATCTGCATCCCTTCCTGGCCACCCCTCCCCCACTTTCTTTCCTCACAGAAGATGGCATTGACTCTTCAGCTTTGCACCCCTAGAACATGGGCTAGGAACAGGGATAATACTCAATGGATTTTGCTCAATGTATGAATGAATGAATTTATCTTTATGACAATTGTATAATGAAGGAGATAACTGAGAGATGGTTGATGCCAACTCTTATGTGAGTAGACCAATGCCTAAAGGTGAGATAATGATCTCACTGGGGGCAACCTGTCTCTCAATGCAGTTAGACTAGGCATGTTTTTTTTTTTTGTTCACACAATCCTTTCTCGTAGTTTTGAATCTGTACTTTCTAAGGAACCCTAGGATGGTGTTAGATGTTGAGATCTCTTGGTCCTGGAAAGGTTGCATAATTGAAAGGACAATGGGACTCCCTTGTTTCTTTCTTTTTATTTATTTCTTCATATCCAATTATTCCCCAAGACCAGTCAATTTTATGTCCCCAAAAATTCTTTCATTAATTCCATTCTCTCAATTTCTAATTCTTTCCGGACAAATGGCCTTTGTTAATCTGGTGCTTGAAATTGCAATTTTTTACTGATTGATCTCTTCTCTTCTCATCTCTCCTCTGTATTGGTGGACAGATATTCCTTCAGTGGTTTCACAGAAACCCTTCCATGATTTTACATGACTCTCTACGTGAGCATTCCAGCTATGTAGATAATATTCTAAATATCTGAACATTGATTACAAGTCTGTCCATTGCATACCTCTGACTTCTACAGTAGTTTTTACTCTCCACCATTCCCAGAATTGTACGCTCTAGACTACATCTCCAGATAGTCTATTCACCTCAAGCCATTTAAGGTCTGTGATTACTCCATTTCTCCTACTAAGAATGCTACTTCTCTTTTCCTTCCCTCCCCAATTTTCCTGACTCACTTTAACCTATTCTTTAACTCACTGAAACTTCTAGACTGGGTCAAAAGTCCACATTGCAACTATTGCCCACCTCAAAGTCAGACATTATTCCTGCTCAGTTATCTCAATAACTCCTGCCTTGGCTTAATAGGTTCTGACAAATGTGTGTTGACTTAGACTGGAGAGCAGTGAAGACTGGTGTTTTATCCAAGTGTCCAACTACAGAAGGGAGGATATGTGATTGTTATGGTGACTATACACTATGGAATACTAGGTAGCCACAAGGAACGTAGAATCATGCTGAATTCACTGAAACTTGCTGAGTATACTGCAACTCGGATGGAATTGGAGGATCTTCTGTTCGATGAAGCAAGTCAAATGGACAAAGATGAATACCAACTGTTCTCACCTGTGGGATGTAAAATAACATGCCAAGGAACTAGATAGTAACGAAGGTGAGCAAACCCTTGTTCCTAGAGTATAAGAACAAAAATGTTAGGGAAGGAGGGAAAAAAGGTGGGAAAGGGGCAGTTTTAAGGTAGTAGAGGTGAGAGGGTCAAGGACTGCAGACTCATCTGAGATGCAAAGGTGAAGCATCTGTATGTATCTAAACTGCTTGAGCTAATATTACTGTATGCCTGAGGCCAAGACTATAGCAATTAAAATTAAATATGTGTCTATCAAGGAGACAGGCTGGGGATGAGAGGGAACTGGAGTCATTGATGGAGGGATGTGGACAGTGGGCATGGCCTAAAACTACTGCCAACAGCTTTGTAAATCTTGGTGTCTTAAAAATATTTTAAGACTGGGGTTTTAATTTCCCCCCCCTATTCTCTATGCAGTCTTGAACTTATTACATCCCTTCTTCGAAATTCAATGGCTCAACAGAAGGTCCTTAAATAATGTTTCATTCTATGCTATTTCCTAATAACATTGATGAGGAAAAAAGCAATAGGTTGCCAGCCCAGGCTGCCACCTTTGTGGAATTTGCACCTTCTCAGGACATCCATGCAGGTTTCCCATAGTGTGCTAGTGGCTTCCTGCTCCAAAGGACACGCGTCTTAGATTCATCGTTTGTCTAATTTGTTGCCCTCTGATTATGTGCACTCGTGAGAGTGATGCACGTGTGATGCATATTTGTATGTGTATGATGCATGTGTCTGTGTGTGGTGAATGCATGTGTGTATGTGATGCGAGTGTGTGGTGCAGGCATGTGTATGTGCTGCATGCTTGTGTGTGTGTGTGTGTGTGTGTGTGTGTGTGTGTGTGTGTGTGTGTGTGTGTGAGATGAACGCTGCCATGGAAAGGCATCCCTGTCAAGAGCTGCTTCCTGACTTGCACCCTGATCTGCTGGGATAGTGTCTGACCACCTCTGGCCTTGAACTGGACTACCTGGGTGAAGAGCAGGGTATGCAAAGGTGGATACAACTGTTGTTTCCTGTTAGAAACACATGGCTAAACACATGAACCTAACACAGTTTTCTTTAGAAGATGTTTTGTGAGGGGCCAGAGTGATAGCACAGCGGGTAGGGCATTTGCCTTGCACGCGGCCGACCTGGGTTCAATCCCCGGCATCCCATATGGTCCTCCAAGCACCGCCAGGAGTAATTCCTGAGTGCAAAGCCAGGAGTAACCCCTGAGCATCACTGGGTGTGACCCAAAAAGCAAAAAAAAAAAAAGAAGAAGATGTTTTGTAAAAAAATATGCTGGAACAACTTAATTTTTTTGGTATTAAAAGTCTATAATAAAATTATTTTTTTTGGTTTATTTCAGGTTTGGAAAGGGCCCATCTTGCAGTACCTGGGAAACAATTCATGACTGTGCTCAGGGGTCCAAACTGAGATTGCTCTCATGTAAGGCAAGAACTTTAGTCCTTGTACTATCTTTTTGAAACCTGATTTGGTTTTCTGTTGTTTCACTTAAAGTAAGTTTCCAGGAACCAATCCATGGTGTGGAGGCACACGTACTGCACACATGTGACTACTCTATGTGGACATGCCGTAAGATTGGTTCAAGTTCCTCTATTGGGAAATGGAGAAAGATGGAAGAGGAACTTGCACAATCTTTAAGAGCTTTTCTAATTATAAATGACACAGTTACAGCAGCAATTGCCCTGCCTGGCATGTTCTCATGTAATATGGCTCGAGGTCTACGAGATTTCTTCAGGGTAGAACCCAATGTTCGTGGTAGTCAGGAATCTGGATTTGGAAACCCACCTCCAATGAAGGGGTGTGAACAAGACTTTTCTTCAAGAGAGTCAGGAAATATGAAGGTAACCCGCAGGGCATGGGAACCATGAGCAACAGCCCAGGATGTGGGTCAGGACCCTGGTGTTCAGGACAGCTGTAGAACAGGGCTCAGGTGGGCTGCTCCTTCTGGGATTCCAGGCTGGCATGAACTGGCTCTCATTCACACACAGAGGTCCACCAGCCAAAAGGACTGAAATAACTCTCAACCTATAGTCACAGCTGACCGCAAAGCCCATGCCTGGGAAAGCTTGTCCAATCTATTTAGAAGCTTGGGTATTTTCGCTCTCTCTGTATCCTAGAAGGGCTGTTTGCTGTGTAGAGTAGAGTAGAGATTCTTTGCCCTCCTCTCCTTTGATCCCACCCTGGAGAAAATGCCCCACTGATTTCTTCTGGGGACGGCTAATATAGGGGTCTGAGTTAGGTCCTCCATCAGTAGGCCGAGAAACAGGGTGGGGGCAAGCAGCAACCAGGACACCTTATCTTTGTTTCTGAGAAGAGTTGCCATGGATACCAAATGCAGGCATGGAAAAAAGCAAGAGAGGGAAAAGCCATGTATTTCCATGTGCATGTGTGCATTTATGTGTGTGTATATGCTTGTGTGTGCATGCGTATGGAGTGCATGCAGGTGTGTGTGTGTGTATGTGTGTGCATGTGTACGTGTGTGGAATGTGTGTATTTGTATGTGTGCAGGGGTGTGCTGCATTCTCCAAGAGGGCTGCAGGAAAGGTGAAAGCAGTCACTGCTAGATGCCCAACATGCGAATAATCAGGTTGGACTCATCCGAGCTGGCACTCTTGTCCCTTCACCTGTGGAACTGATGTGAATCCACCAGGATGCTACCTGCCTCACACCCTTGGCCCCTGCCTCTACCTTTCTTATTCCTTGCACTTGCCCCAGTTGCAATAGGTGACAGTCACTGTCACTGTCACTGTCATCCCATTGCTCATTCATTTGCTCTAGTGGGCACCAGTAACATCTCCATTGTGAGGCTTGTTATTACTGTTTTTGACATACCGAATATGCCACGGGTAGCTTGCCTGGCTCTTTGAGCGGGACAGAGGAATCGAACCCCGGTTGGCCACGTGCAAGGCAAAACGCCCTACCCGCTGTGCTATCGCTCCAGTCCATGACAGAGACTATATTTCTTTTATTTTACTTTTCATTTTCCAGAGATCTTTGTGCTTTTACTGCAGGGGAGGAGGATGACCTTCTCAAACAGTGCTCAGGGAGCTTTGGGGCCACTGCTATGCTACTCGGCCAACTGAACTGGACAGACCAAGTCTTGTCCCAGTGATGTAGTGCTGCTCTGACCTGCTGGTGCTGGGGGGCCACCAAAGTCCCCCTAGGCATGCTCAGACCCTCCAGGGAGTCACTCCCTGGGATGGAATGCACAAGTCCCTGCTGCTGTGAGCCTTGTTCTCCTGAGTCTTGAACTGGCTCCCAACTCTTGAGATACATTTTTGTCAGATCCAGTGGTGTTCATGGGAAAGCCCTGTTTCAGTTCTCAAGGAAACACGTAATGCCAGGGATTGAACCTGGGGATCCTGCATGAGAAGCAGGAGCTTCAGCTCTCTTTAGCTGTCTTCCAGTCCCGAGAATTCACATGTGCCTGGTCCCTACAGTTCTACTTGCCTTTATTCTTGCAAGAACTTTGTGGATTGGAGTCACCTCTCCTATGCTAAGGAGGGGTGAGGTACATAAGCAGTGAGTCCTCTGTCCGCTGTTTTCCCCCTGGGGGACCATCACGAGGACCCACCATGGGTCTCAGCTTCCTCATCTCTACACAGGAGGGTCCGTCCTAGCATCGGGCAGAGGAGCTGGGACATAGCACCAGCAGGCATAGCATGTGCCTGGCATGGGCAGAGGAGCTGGGACATAGCACCAGCAGGCATAGCACCGTGCCTGGCATGTGGTCAGTGGCAATAAATGATCGCTGCCAACGCAATGTTTCCCAAGGACAAGTAGGCTGACAAGGCCAGCAGTGTGCACAGCGAGGGCGTTGGCCCCTGTTCTGTCACTCCGGCCCTAGAAAGGAGTTTTTTTAAAAATTCCTTTTAACTACATAGGGAGTAGCCCATGATCAATACTCAATATGTGAGCAATAGATATAAGCATTACTCTACTGGTGGGTTTACCACTGTCTGGGGTTGCCATTGTTGGGGTTGCAGAGGGCTGCCAGGATTACACCTCGGCTCTCTAAGGGGCTGCCACTCTGCTCTCTCTCACTCCCAGACCGAGCACTTTCCCCTTGTGGCCATTACTACTGGACTCACCATTCCAGCTGGAGAGGGACCGTGTCTGTGAACAAATTTCAGGCCTGGTGTGGCAGCAGGTTTGCCCTGAGAGCCACATGGTACGTCCCCCCAGCCCAGTGGTGATAGGGGCAAGGGGTCGAGGTTGAGCCTGTAAATGTGCCAGGTGCCAGTGTCTTTCATACCATCTCCCTTGCCACCTCTTGGGGTTTTTGGAACTCGAGCAGACTCTCTCTCTGACATATAGGATAAGGGGTCGGCTCCTTAATCAAATGCTTCCTTCAAGAACACAGAAGGAATACATCACTGTACTGAGTGTTTTTCAAAAGTGATTTTAGGGCGGAGAGATGGTACAGGGTCCAAGGTATGCACCTTGCATGAGGCCAACCCCGGTTTGATCCCTAGTACTTCCTGGTCCACCCATCACTACCAGGAAGTGAACCCTGAGCACAGAGCTGGACCAGCCCCGGCCTCACCTTGCCAAAGTGATTTAAATCTTGGCAGGAGGGTAGTGTGGAGTGCCAGGGGCATCCATAGTCCTTACCTTGGCTCAGTGGTATCCCTCTCTGTTACTTTGTACCACTCTCGACACTTCTCTAGACCTTGGCTTCCTCCTTTTTGATGTTAGAAAACTGGGGCCAGTGACAATGACCTTGCCATGAGGTCCCTTTTGTGCTGGGCCTCTATGACTCCCCTGCCGGCATTCTACCAGTTTAAAGAGGCCCCAAATCCCTCCTCTTTCCAGTGTAGCTCACACCCACTCTTCTGGAGACTATAGGATCCATATGGCGGCAGCCCCTGATTGGTGTCTAGAGGTCGTTCCATGAGCACCCCACATCCCTGGGGGGACTCTCAGCTTCCCCTCTCCTCTGGGTGGGGACAGCCTGAGTGCTGGTGTATTAATAACTGGGACTGGTGTTTGCTCAGGGCTTTAGCATTTACCAAGGCATTAATATTATCAGTCACTGCTGAGGTGCGGTTAAGGGTTTAGATCCAACTTCAAAGCTTATTCTTTTAACAACCCCATCTTACTTAGGTCTTCAAAAGGCATCCTTAGGTTGAATTTGGAGTTAACTGACATTTATTAAAGAAACCGAAAAGTTCTATTTGATTTTAAAAGAAAATAAAACATAGCTCCTTTTTCATTGAGTTATCTTTGGCTTACAGGGCTGTGGAATTCCAGGGGGTAGAGTTTTAAGCTTTGGTATATCTTTAGGTTCCACCCTCCCACCACCCAAATTCCTGCGCCCTCATACTTCCCCTTCTCCTCATTCACCTCCTCCTTTCTCTCTGTAAGCACCATAATTGTCACCATGTCATAACCCCTCTATTCAGTTACTCCATTTCCCAGCATAGATGTATCTAATACTTCCTGTATTTAGTATCAAGCTTCACTTTGGATAAGGGTTGGAAATTAGAATTTAAAGACACTAGCTGCCCTCAGAGTGTTTTGGAATAAGGTAAAATTTCATGCAAACTAAGCACAGTGTTCTGGGTCCTGCACTACCTAATAAGAATTTAAGAATGCATTTAAATGGGTTTTAAAGGAGAGAGAGAACAAAACAGAATACCCTGCCACAGAGGCAGGGTCGGGGGTCGGGACGGGATCGGAGGGTGGGAGGGATACTGGGTTCATTGGTGGTGGAGAATGGACACTGGTGGAGGGATGGGTTCTTGAACATTGTATGAGGGAAACACAAGCACAAAGATGGGTAAATTTGTAACTGTACCCTCATGGTGACTCATTAATTAAAAAATAAATTAAAAATAAATAAATAAATAAAAATTAAAAAAAGAAAAAAGAATGCATTTATTTTATTTTTAAAAAACTTTTTATTGAATCACCATGTGGAAGGTTACAAAGTTCTCAGGTTTATGTCTCAGGTATACAGTATTCAAACACCCATCCCTTCACCAGTGCTCATATTCCACCACCAAAAACCCCAGTATACCCCCCTCCCCCACCCCCTCACCCCCGACTATATAACTGATGAATTTCACTTCATTTTCTCTTTACCTTGATTACATTCCATATTTCAACACAAAACTCACTATTGTTGTTGGAGTTTCCACCCAAGAAAGACAGCCCTACTACCAAGGAAGCATTTGATAATTAGTTTTCCATTGCTGAGAAAGAAGAGATATGTAGCCCCACTGCTCCAAGTACATAACTCTTTTTTTCCTTTTTCCTTTTCCTTAAAAAAAAAGAATGCATTTAAATGGGTTTTAGTAGAAGTGAAATAAACAAACAGGACCATATCAAATTAAGAGGCATCTGCAGTGCAAAAGAAATAGCTAAAATAAAAAGATATCCCACAGACCAGGATAAAATATTTGCCCAACACTTAGTTGGTGTTTAACACATACCTAAAGCATGTGTTAAACTTAGCATCAAAAAAACCACCCCATCAAAAAATGGGTAGAAGAGCGGATCAGACACTTCCTTAGAAGACATGTGGATGGCTAATAGGCATATAAAACATGAAGTCATGAAATTTGCATATAAGTGGATCAACATGGAAAGTATCATGCTGAGTGAAATGAGTCAGAAAGAAAGAGACAGACATAGAAAGATCGCACTCATATGTGGAATATAAAGTAGCTGAAAGGTACAAGCTTACAATGTTGTGATTCCTGGTAGACATTTCACTAGACTTAGTTACTAAAATACAGAAATCCAAAACTATGCTGCTGCTAGTGCGGCCTCCTGACCTCATATCTCTTCATTCTCAGCAATGGAAAACAAATTACCAAATGCTTTCTTTTCAGCAGATCGACTTTAGGGGGGAGAAACTCCAAATCAATAATAGTGTTTTTTTTATTGAAATATTGAATGTAATCAAAGTAGAGTGAAAGTAAAGTGAAATTTACCAGTTACACATGCGGGGTGGGGGGCTGGGGAGGTGGGGGGAAGGGGGGAGGTATATTATGATTCTTGGTGGTGGAATATGTGCACTGGTGAAGGGACGGGTGTTTGAGCATTGTATAACTGAGACTTAAACCTGAAAGCTTTGTAACTTTCCACATGGTGAATTAATAAAAGAAATAAAAAAAATGCTCTCCATTTATCACCAGAGAAAAGCAAATCAAAGAAACAATGAGATACCACTTCCCAGAGGAGAGATTGGCACAGATTAAAAAAGAAAAAGAACAAAAATAACCAGTGCTGGCATGGATGTGGGGAAAAAGGAACTCTCATCCACTGCTCGTAAGAATGTTGATTGCTTCAATGTCTTTTGAAAACAAGATGGTCAATTCTCATAGCACTAAAGAAAATATTACATATGACCCAGCAATTCCACTTCTTGGCAACTACCTCAAAGTCTCAGAAACACTATTTCAAAAAGATACTTATACTCCTATGTTCATTGCAGCACTATTCACAATAATCAAGGTCTGGAAACAACCCAAGTACCCAAGAATAGATGACTGGATAAAGAAATTGTGGCATGTGAATACAATGGAATCCTACTCAGCTATAAGAAAAGATGAAATTATGCAATTTGCTGCTATGCGGATGGAACTAGAGGGCATCATGCTGAGTGAGGTCAGCCAAAAAAGAGAGGGACAGACACAGAATGATCTCTTTCATATGTGGAACATAAAGAACCATCGTAAGGGAACAGCAAATGGCCAAAGGCAACAGAACCTGAGAGTTGATGCTCAGAACTATACTTTCTTGGGGATGGAAGGTGGGATGGAAGGAGTCCTTGGGACATTGGTGGAGGGAAGCAGATACTGTGGTGGTGAATGAGGTGTTGGGATGTTGTGTGCATGAAACTCATTAATAGTATTACTATTACATCACTGTATCACTGTCATTCCATTGCTCATCGATTTGCTCAAGCAGACGAGATACTCTCAGTAGCTTGCTGGGCTCTCTAAGAGGGGTGGAGGAATCAAACCTGGGTCGGCCGCGTGCAAGGCCCTACCCGCTGTGCTATCACTCCAGCCCTACTATTACAATACTTGTATCATATTACTATCATTAATAATATAAATTAAATAAAAAAGAATAGAGTTAGGGGTTTGTGTCTTGGCTTTGTCACCAATTAACCTTGGGAAAGGCACTAAATCTCTCTTTAAACCTCTTACATACCAGTAGGAGTACAATATAAGATTGCTAGAAGCATTTACGTGATATAATGCACAAAAAGCTAAAAGCTACTAGGATAATACCTGTCACACATAGGCAGTTAACAGCTATTGTTTATTACTATTATTTTTATTAAGCAATGTGGGAGAACAAAGGATGGCTCAGTTAATTCCAACCTGACCAAGGCCCGAGGAACTGCCATGTGAGCTGAGTCCTGACGTCTGAGTATGTCTTCCTAAGGTGGAATTCTAGTTTGGGGTGATGGAGCAAGGGTGGGGCAGGGGGCATTTCAGGTAGAGCAAACAATGTAAGCAAAAACATCAAAGGGCTGGCAAGTTCAGGCAACCTTGAGTAAGTTAGTGTGGCTGATTGATGAGGGTGGGTGGAGCAGAAAATGAAGGTGCATTATAGTAGAAGGTCAATTGGGGTCATAGATTATAAGGAACTTGGTGCCATGCTAAGGAAGCTCTCTCATGGTTCGACAGGAAGGCACAAGAAGTTTGGAGTGCGTACTAGGAATATGTCAACTCACGTGACAATGATGAAGATAAAATGGACTAGAGACGAAGCAATGGTATCAGGGAGACTGCTACCAATCTAGTTAAAGGTCAATGCAAGAGATGTTGAGGGTCTGAACATCTGTTGAGGTTCGTAGTGAAGATGGGGATGAGAGCATGGATTGAGAAATTCATCCAGGTGGTGTTGGTAACACTTTTAAATGAGGAGAGAATCATACTGACAAGAGGTGAACCAGAGACTTTTGAAGGGGAGGGTAGATCTATATATCTGGATGTATGGTGGGAGCACTAGTCAAAACCAAGAAAGCTGACATAGAACAGAAGGTTGTGGAGTAGAGCAGCGCTGGATTTGTGCTTGACACAGTGAAGGTGAGGAGGTAATTAGCTGTGCAGTCATGGAGCTCAGGAAAGATATCTTCTGGTCTGGGGTTCAGGTTCAGATCCAGGTATCCAGGGGTGATCACCTCTTTCTCCCCAGATCTCCTCACCCCTGGCAGAGAAAATGATGGGAGAAGAGAACTGACCAGAACCTTGAGGAGCATCTACCTCTAAAGATCCAGGCCAAATAGGAATCATGCTGCACACGGACCTTGGGGGTGGGGAGTAGAGGGTTGTTGGTGGTAGAGTGACAGTCATCTTGCTCTACACGAACAGAAGCAGGAATACAACTTAGCCAAATTAGCCTGCATTTGTTCTAATTCCAGAAAGGCCCTTCTGGTGAATGTCCTTCCGCCAGCGATGCCCTCACTACCCCAGAGGGGACCGCCTCTGGGAAAGTCTGGAGCATTATTGAGCATTATTCTTGCTCCTTGTCAGGGGAAGGAACCTGGTTATGAGATAGAGATCCCCCCTCCCCGATTAAAGACAAGACCCCCTGAAGAGTCTTCATGTAGCATCAGCAGTAGAGAGTTTTCAAGGCCATTGTCTGTCTATTCACAACCATCGTCCTGGATAGAAGACACATAGAATCCAGGGAGGGAGAGTGTCCCTGGTCAATGTCAGACCTCATGGCAGAGACCAAGACTGATAAAGACTTAAGGAGACTTTGGAGGTGCTGATAATGTGAGGATTCAAATGCGTCTCAATCTCAAGGTTGGACAGTTTTTCCCCAAATGCCATCATTTGACGCAATATGCCCAAGGGTTTAGGCCTTTGTTAACATCTTCTTTCCTTTCCTTCGACAGTAAGCATCATGGTTAGGTGCCAAATGCCACTCACCTCCCTTCACTGACCAATGACTTAAACCACAACAAGAGCAAAAAGCCATAAATCACAACAAGCCATAAACACAAAGCTTTTATACAATATTTTGTTGCATAAATACAACAATAAGCCAAATACCTTTTTATCAACGGAGAAAAAGAATCCATTGGATCCTTTCTCTGAGCTGTGAGTCTTGCAGATAAAGAATTGGGTGGATCATCAGTCACAGCTTCTAGGTGGTAGGATCTTCAGCTTCCTTCCTTATTAGGAGCGGCACGATGAGTTTGAAGACAGAGAAGGAATCCAAATTTCTTCTGAAAGAATAAATCTGGCAGGAGACCCCTCTCCCTCCCCCCTCTGCCCGCCATGTGCTGAACACACAAGCCCAGCATGGTGGAAGAGGGAAATGCCCACAGCTCTATTGATGTCATAGAGGGAGGGCAGGGGTCTTGACTAAGGCCCATAGCTAGTACCTGTAGCGAAGAACTCAAATCTAGGCCAGTCTCACTCCAATTTCCAAGGCTTCCCCCTGCACCCTCCTCCATAATATCAAAATCTTTTTCCAACAGAGACGTCATGAATTTCAGGGGAAATTCTTCCAGCCTCAGTTTTCTTGCCTTTGAAACGATCATCAGAACTCTGACTGAGTTCTCGTGTGGGTTTGGAAGAGATCATGGGTATGAAAGTGGTTTTTAAGCGGTAAAGTATTCGGCATGTGTGAGTCATTGTTTAATTTTATTATTCCCTGGGCCGGAAGGATTAAGTTCGAACAGTTCCGCAGATAATGTAATCTCTTCTATTTGACAGGTTTCACATGTGGGGAAAGGGGGATCTTCCATGACGCCTGGAGAGTCTTCTCAGATTTTTCTCCTCGGACCTCCTCTCTCAATGTTATCTAGTTTCTGATGGGGAAACTTCTTTAGGTGGTGGATACCCTTTTACTGGGTGGGACCTTGATTCACTGAAAGAGTTATCTGGAAACTCTGTCTGCTCTCCCCACGTACTCAAGCAGACAGGGGCTGTCAGCGTCCCTGTCTGTGATTCACTGTAATCCCCAGAACTGATAGAGTCGCTTTGGGGTCATCTCAACAGCCCTGGCCCTTGCTCTTTGTCATGCGTTTGGTCACATTCTTACATTTTCGCTGGATCACTATTTAACAAAAACTGGACTCTGAATTCTCAGCATACTCAGAGCCCTAGCTGGTACCTAATTTATACCCAGAAGATGACCCACAAATACTTCTTCATTTATTTTGTGCATTCATAGATGCGTGTGTATATGTGTGTGTGTGTGTGTGTGTGTGTATAAAAGTACTGGATAGAAGAATACTACTAAACACACACACAAACAATGCATGCTATATCTTTACTCTCTGTATATGTGACTTAGACCATATCTATACCTGAGGACCCTGTGATGATCAAGACTGGTGGCTATAGAACACAGATAGCTGTAAATCATAAATACCAACTCTACACTGTGTATATTCTCTGAAGAAAAAGCCTTTAGAGCTGAAAACACATGGTTCAGAAGGGGCGTGCCTGTCTTCCCTAAGAAAGGGCAGCTGGAACCTGGGGGAGAAGTAGCAGGGGAGGTATGCCAGACAGAAGTGCCGTACACTCAGAGGTCCTGAAGCAGGTAGCATGCATGCTTCAGAGAATTCAGAAGACAGACATTGAGGCTTGAGCCCAGACGCCTCTGCAGAGGGACCCGAGGCTGGTGAGGATTCCAGCCTCTATCTGCAGAGCTGTGGGATACCCCTGAGAAGTTTTAAGCAGGGGAGTGACAAGCACATGTGTGTCTTCAGGTCACTGCAGCGACAGCGTGTAAAATGGATTGGAACTGGGGTGGGAATAGAATCAGGGAGACTAGTAGGGATTCTAAACTCGGGCAGCACTAAACCCCTTTGCTTCTCCCACCAGTGCCTCCCCACCCCCACCCGGTGCTAGCTGTTTGATGCTTCGGGTCCACCAGCTGGCTCTGCTATCTTGAATATGTCACTTAAGATTCCTGTTTCCACTAGTTTCCACATCTGTAAAATGGGAGAACTATTTCTCTTTTGTGACTAGGTCCTCCACTCCACCCCCTTAATAGAGTACATTGAATGGAACCGGTAGTGCCTTTAAACCCCGCTGGGAAAAGGAGCCCTCATCAGCCCCTGGTAAGTCTGTTTCAAGGAATAAGCCACAATCTCCCTTATTTTTATCCCTTGGAATTGTCCAGCCGCCTGCAGATGTTCGGTTGGTTCCTGAGCTGTATCCTCACTCCCCCAAAATAGCAGCAGCTGTATCTTCTATTGGGAATGGTATCAGCTACTCCTGGAGCCATCTGCAAGCATCTGTCTTTCAATTTCTGTGAACTTCAGTTTTCCTGCCTGTAAAACGAGCCTGTGTACATTGGCCCCTTCAGGCAAAACTTGATAAGACCCACTATGGGCCAGGCACTGTGGTAGGCTCTGGGAACATATGACAAACCCTCAGTATTGTTCCTGTCTCAGTGTACCTACATTTTTTTGGTACATGAAAGTGCTTCGTAAATTCTAACACTGTACTTGCACTGGAAATCTGGGGATGCGACTTCTCATGCCAGTTTTGTTTCAGAGTAACTAGAACAGAGACAAACCAATTGGCTTTGACAAGTCTTAGTTGAGGAGGTGAGGAATTTCAAATTCATTTCTGTGTAATGAAATTGTGATTCCAGGGACAGAGAGAGAAAGAGACAGAGATGAGAGAGACAGAGACAGAGAGGGAGAGACAGAGATAGACATACAGGGAGACATAGAGACTCACAGAGAGGCACTAAGAGAGAGAGAGAGAGAGAGAGAGAGAGAGAGAGAGAGAGAGAGAGAGAGAGAGAGAGAGAATGTGTACAGAGGTTAAGGTGGATGCCTTGCATGCAGCCAGCCCTGATTAGATTCCTGGCACCACATGATTATCCATGCACATCAGGTACAGAACTGGAGGGTTCCAAGTTCCAGCCCTGGAGGTTCCCATGCAGGGTCAGGGTAGTTGGGCAATCCTTGGCACTGACATCCTCAGCACCTCAGGGCCTGAGCAGCACTGCATCCTCAGGCCCTCTTATTGAATTGCTGTGTCCATTGCCTGAAAAGCCCTGAAAGGGTGCCCCAGCCCCCACCCGAGGCCTCCTGAGCACCGATTGGCGAGTCCATCCCCTCTAAATGGTAATTCCAAAAACCTTTACTTAGAATTTAGGTTACAGATCCCATTTCCAAATTCTGTGCATGATTTATTTTGGGACTTGCTTTACTCTTACTTTTAATTTTTTTTACTTTGTCTCTATATCTAATCTCTTCCTGTATCTAATATCTCCTCATATCAAATCCCCAGAATGGTGCTTTGTGGGTAACAAAATGAATGAAACATGGCCTACGGGAGGGGTGAGGACCATGACGAGAAGTTCCATTTGAGCAACTTTATCTCAACGTCAGCAAATGGGTGCTTTCTAGAAAAACGCAGACTGACTCTAACTCTGGTTTTCCTGGAAATGTTCTGTGTCTGAGGGAGTTTTCTTTTCTTATTCTGTCCTCCAGAATGAGATGAGGAAGCAGACTCTTACATGGCTTTCCAGCTTTCAATATTATTTTATAACCTTTCATTTCTTATTTATACTTAGTTGTCTTGGGACCACCCCTGGCTGTGCTCAGGACTTATTCCTGCCTCTTTCCTCAGGGATCCCTCCAAGCAGTTCTCAGGGGAAGTTATTTTATTTAGTGCCTGCCAATATCTAACCGAGGTAGACTACAAGCAGGGCAAGTGTCTGACCCACTACATCATCTCTCTTGCCCTTTACTTATAGAGACCACAGCTGGAGGGCTGATGGCCACCAGGACCACACCTGGTAGTAGTTGGGTACCAGCAGGGCAATGTGTGGCAGTGCATGAGGGACTACCAGGTGTCAGGGGACTGAACTCAGGGCCTTGTACAAGTGAAGCACATGCTAAACCACTCTAGCTATTTCCTGAATTCTCTTTATTTTTTTTTTTAACCCAACCACCTTTTTAATCTAGAAGACTCTTCCCACCTCATCTATTCCTTGCTTAAGAGCCTTTCGTGGCTGTCTGTTGACTCTGAAGTCCCTTTGCTTCACTTTACCAGGGTGTGTTGAGCACTTAACTAGGTCAAGCCTGTCAAACCACAATGGAGATGAAAAAACAAGCAACAGATGGAAGTTTGTTCTTTAAAAAAAAAGTCACACCATCTGTAACCTTTATGATATAGGTCTTTAAAAACTGGATGAAAAGGACAGTTTTTCTTCCCAGAAAAAAAAAAGCCACATGTACATATGCTTATATACAAATATAGATATATGCATATAAATATATTCCTGAAACCAGCTTTTAAAAATAGAGATAACATCGCATTATAAGGGTATACAAATTTCAGGCCTACATCATTGAAAATCAACAACTGTATCTACTACCTTAAGCTCAGCACTTACAGAACCTCTCTGTCCTTCATCACATATTTATTCCCTGTGTCCCGATAGATCCAACCTTCCCTTTTTCCCTTATGATAACCGGGACTTGGTCTTACAGTCCAGTTTATTTTTGCCTTGTTCAGTTTATCTGTTTTAGATAAACCACATATACATTAAAAAATACGTTGTTTGTTATTCCACTATCTGGTGTATTCCACTGAGCAGAGATTCTCTAAGTTTATCCACATGTTGCAAAAGGCAAGATTTCATCTTTTAAAATAGCTTAATAGTACTTCATTGCTTGTCTATATTGTATCTTTAGTCATTCATCTGTCATTCACCCAGTTGTGCTGGTAACAGTTGTTCCCAGCTCTTGGCTATTATAGAAAATGCTGAAAAAATGCTGCATATAAGGCCTCAAATTAGTATTTTTTTTCTGTCTTTCAGAGAAGTGAATTTCCTGATTCATATGAAACTTCTACCTTTAATTTTTGAGTAATTTCCAGACTGCTTTCTATGATGGCAGTGTTTGCATTCTCACCCAAAGTTTAAGAGTTTCCTTCTCACTAAATCCCCTCCAATACTTTCTGATTCTTATCTTTTGGGTGAGAGGCAACAATCATTCTTATAGGTATTAGTTGATATCTCATTGAAATGATTTGCATTTCACTAATAATAAGAGATAATAAACATCTTTTTGTGTTAATGGTTTTCTTTATGTCTTACATCTTCTTTGGAGAAATCTATCCAGATCTGCAGTCAATTTTAAAAATAATTTTTAAGTGGTTGAGACTTATGAAATTTTGTATAGAATATATAATGTACAAACAGCACTTATTTGATGAGATCAATTTTTGTTTTAAGGTAAGTTTCTTTTGTTGCAAAAATGTTAGCTTGATATTCTCATTTAGTTTTTGTTCTAATTTTGCATTATTTACCTTCCATCCCTCTCTGTTGCTTCCTCCCTCACTCCCCCAACTCCCTGTATTATCCCTTCCTCCCTCTTTCCTTTCTCTTTCTTCCTTCTCCTTCTTCTTCTTCTTCTTCTTCTTCTTCTTCTTCTTCTTCTTCTTCTTCTTCTTCTTCTTCTTCTTCTTCTTCTTCTTCTTCTTCTTCTTTCTTCCTTTCTTCCTTTCTTTCTTCCTACCTTTCTTTCTTTCTTTCTTTCTTTCTTTCTTTCTTTCTTTCTTTCTTTCTTTCTTTCTTTCTTTCTTTCTTTCTTTCTTTCTTTCTTTCTTTCTTTCTTTCTTTCTTTCTTTCTTTCTTTCTTTCTTTCTTTCTTTCTTTCTTTCTCTTTCTCTCACCCCCAAATATCTCTACTGATGCTATCAAGATATCCCGGATTGGGGAGAGAGCTCAAAGTGTTGTAGTGCACGTGCCATGCCCCTGTGCCATGATCCCCTGAGCACCTGTGAGGACAGCCCTGGTGGCCCCCATTTTGCCAGACCAAGAAGTGCTGCTTCACTAAGTCCAAGCGACTAATCATCAGGCCCGGTATTGACAGGTCATGTATCAGTGGGATTGGCCCCTGGGCTCCTTAACACTGCTTAAAAGCCCCCCTAAAAATGTATATCCTGTTTTATTCTATGTATTTGATGGTTTCAGTTCTTCTGTCCATGTCTTTAATCCACCTTGAGTGAATTATGTGTGTGGTGGTCTAGTTTCATTCATTTGCATGTTTGTTCAGTATTCTCAGTACCAACATTTAAGAGGTTGTCTCTATGGTAAGAGACATAAGTAGTTTATGGCTCTCTTGCCATTAACTACTTATGCATGTGTATGTGGATTTATTTCTCTCAATTCTGTTCCATTGGGCTATATCTGTTTTTATTCTAACACCATGCTATTTTAGTTTTAGTTTTTGTTTTTGGGCTATACCTGGCAACGCTCAGGGGTTCCAGACTCTGCACTCAGAAATTATTCCTGCCAGTGCTCTGGGGACCATATGGGATGCTGGGGATTGAATCCAGATTGGCCGTGGGCAAGGCAAGTGCCCTACCTGTCAGGGGTTACTCCTGTCTCTACACTCAGGAATCGCTCCTGGTGGTGTTTGGGGAATGGGATGGTGGGTATGAACTTGGGTCAGCCATGTGCAAGGCAAACGTCTTTCTCACTGTACTATCTCTCCAGCTCCATACCCTGCTATTTTAATTACTATCACTTTATAGTATGGTTTGAGTCTGGGTACTTGATAATTCAATGTTTGATCCATTCTTCCCCTCCCCTTTTGCACCCCTCCCCACCCCCAGCCAGGATCTTTTGCAATTTGGAATTTAACCATATTTTTAATTTCAAATGCACATAATTCTTTGGTTTTATTTCTGTGAAGGACCCTGGGATTTTGGTAGGGATTGCATTATGTCTCTATATTGCTTTAGGTAATTTAGCTATTCAATGATCTTCTTCCAATCCATGAACAATGAATAACAAGTCTGTTCATCTCTGTTTCTTCTT
This sequence comes from Sorex araneus, assembly GCF_027595985.1. NCBI lineage: Eukaryota > Metazoa > Chordata > Mammalia > Eulipotyphla > Soricidae > Sorex > Sorex araneus. The sequence goes on from NC_073304.1 coordinate 207,609,018, forward strand.
CTGTTTCTTTCAACAAATATCTTACAGTTTAGAGTACTAAGATATTCCTTTTTCTTGGGTTAAGTTCCAAAATATTTAACACTTTGATACCATTGTAAACAGGATGGTTTCCTTTGATATCCTTTGTTGTCTGATTGTGTTTGCTAGGTCTTCTCACACTGCATTGAACGGTAGTGGTGAGAATGGACATCCTTGTCTTATTCTTGACTTCAAAGGAAAATGCTTTCAGTTTTTGCCTATATTTTGTTTTGTTCTTGGGGTTTGGAGGTCCTTGGGTCATGCTCGGAATAATAGGGGCTCACTTCTGGCTCTGTGCTCAGGGACCAGATGCAGTGCATGGGTTTTGCTCAGGGGACCGTATGTGGTGCATGAGACTGAATTGGGAATTGCCGAGTTGCTAGGCAAGAGCTTTAGCCCCCACAGTATCTCTCTGCCTCTCTTTTGCACATTGTCCATGTAAACCCCACAGAGCCAATCCTGAAACCCTTCTTCTAAGCCTAATTAGTCACTTTTCGTCATCCAATATCAACTGTTTGTTAAAATATTGTTTTCCTAAGAGACTGCAATACTTAGTGTGATAGAGCCGCACAGAGAGGATGATTTGTTCCAGCCAGGGAAGACTTTAGGGAGAGAGTGGATCCCACTGCATTCAGCCTTGGATTTGAATGCAGAGGCCTCTACTTATGGATGGGTAGCCCTGGGCCAGTCTCTTAACCTTTCTGTGCCTCACTTCCCTCATTGGCATTATGGGGTGAGGTTCCTTATTCGTGAAGGTGAAAGGTGGCAATGAATGTGAACCACCAGGCTGGTGGCACCAGTCAAGGAGTCTACACACCTTTCTTCACTCTTGGCTCCCAGGTCTTTTTGCTTTCCCCACTTTATACCATCCCCACATGCAAATGCATTTTGTACTTGCATGATCTTCTTGTTTTCTGGGGAGAATCTCACGGAGCAGAATTCTTTGATCCTTCCTGCCCTCTTCTTGCTGTTCCTTCCTTTCTTTCATTTATTGACTTTTTCATTTATCCATTCAATTCACTTGTAAGTGGAGGCTTCTCAGATTTTTTTCTCTTCTGGACAGGTCTGGACACTTTCTGGATTTTTGGCAAGGAAGTTGGGATCTACCCTAGGTCACTTGCAGAGCTGAAACATCAGGAACCTTTTTGACCTCTCAGCACTCATACCCAGCCAATCACCAAATCCTCTCCAGTCTTCTGGAAAATGGTCATTGGCCTCCACACATTTTGAGTACAGCCTCTTTCTGGACTATGAGAAAATTCTTTGACTAAAATTTTGTCAACCACTATTCCAGTTCCTATCCATCCTGGTCTCCACTTAAATTGAGAAGTACTGTGTCTTTCCATTTTTGTGTTCTGGGAATACAGTTAGTTGTGTCTAGCCTTGAGAAAGTGCTTGTAGTAGATTGATGTGAGCCCTCATTCCTGAACCTCCAATTCCCTGCTATTGTTCTCATGAAGAAATAATATCTATTTTCTTCCAGTCTTGAGTCTAAATGGGTCTAGGGGACTGACAACCAAGAGAGGGCAGCTGGAACAATGTTGTGGGGCCTTTCATGCATTGTCATAAGGAGGCATGTCGTTTCTGGGCAGGATTCTTGGAACATTTTCTCTTAGAGCCATGACCTGCTCCAAGAGATGACCCCATACTCTGAAGCCACCAGGCTGTGAGACTGCCTAAGCCATATGAGCTCTGGTCTACAAGTGAGCTGAGCTCCCAGACTGGTAGTCAGGTGCTGGCAGCCACTTGGGAAGGTTCTGTATCATCTATCTGATGTCATGAATATCCCAGAAGATCCCTTTTCAAATCCTGATCTGCGGGACCTTGAGCAGAATAAGTGCTGTTTGAAGACTGGTAGTTGTGTTGTCACATGATCATCATCCACAGATGGTAAGAACAGCATTCAAAATCTGTTTATCAAATGAAGCAACAATTCTCCTCTCATGCCCTAAAGGTGTCCTGACCTAGTAAGAGCTTCCAATGGTCCCCATGACCTAAGCAATTACTGCCCTTCGTTGGCTTCCAAGGTCCTCTATAATTTGGCTTCAGCTTGCTTTTTGGATCTTCGAGACTGTCCTTACTTGTTTTCCTAAGCATAGACTAACCCCATGCTAACACCTGAACTGTTTCCCAAACACACATACACACACGCACACATACACACACACACACACTTTCTATACACTGCTTTCTCCATCCAAATACTTTTCTCTTTACATTTCCTCTCCAGTGTCCTGTGAACTTTAGATTGATCTTTTCTGGCTGTCTAGTCCAGCATGAGTCCTGGAGGCTGGCTTTCTGTATTCTTCTTTCATTGTTTACCCTGTACATCCCTTCTTTCTCCCTCTCTTGCACTGCAAACATTCCTGTGTGTGATTGGGGTGTCAAGAGGGGTCCCTGCACATAGCAGAGTGTACAAAATTGTTCTGCTGGCTTATCAGACATCAGTTCCTACAGGGTTTGAATTGAGACGTGCCAGCACACAATGTGGCACATGGTGTCTCGGGAGCCAGGTGCTCCTGTACTGGAAGGGAGCAAGGGCATTGACAAGGCATACAAGCTTCCGTGGCCACTCGGATTTCAGGGCAGAATGGTGCCACTTACGACGTGGCTCTGGCGAGATGCTACATTCTCTGCGTTCCTCGTTCCTTATTTGGAAACCGGAGACTTTGCCTGCCTATGTGGGTAAAGGGCCTAGCTCTGTGCTTGACACATCGCAAGTCATTAAAAACTGCTTGCTAATAGATGCGACAGCCTCCTGGTGGATGGCTTACTATGTTGCCTATTTAGAGGGTCACAGCCCTCCCCCCCATTTAAAAATCAGAATCAAAAGAAAAGAACAAAGCAAAAAGAATGAGCAAAGAAAAAGAGAACAGGGAAGACCTGGACGCCCCGTAGCCAACCCTGACCATTCATGTGTGGTGCCTCAGCAAGTCTGTGCTCAGAGCTCAGTCTTCTCATCTGTAAACCCAGCGGTGGGCATGGCTCTAAGCTCCCCTCCAGCTCCTACATTCCAAGAGCATTAAAGAAAAAGAATGAATCACCCCTTCGAAATACCAACATGGGCAGGGCCCTCCCTCTGCTGTCCCCATCCAGCAGAGCTGAGAGCTCTTAATACACAGCCAGCTTCCTCCTGCAGCTGCCACCAAACTTCAAGCCCCTTTCCCAGGAGTCTCAGAAGCAAGACTGATAATGAACCCCTTGGCCTTCTCCATCTCAATAGGGAACCAGATCCCATTCCCAGACTGTGTGTGTGTGGGGGTGGGGGGGGTGGGAGGGGGAACCCTCATTGGGAGGGAGAGGCTGGCCTTTCCTGGACCGGAGGCCTCGGGATGCTCGTGCATGAAGTGTGGGCGTGTTGGCCTGGCGGAAGGAAGGAGTAAAGGGAAGCGTTGAAAAGAGGGTCGATGCTTGAATTCTTCCAATCGCGGCAGGAGGCCTGGGTGGTGGAAACCGGTCTTTGTTTCCCAGGATTTTTTTTAAAAAGTCCCATGTGGCTATGTCTGTATGTGTAAGAGTTAGGAAAGTCCATCCTGGGGCGGCATACACCCCCTCCCACCCCCCCCACCCCCCAGCAGCTGCCTAAATTCATAGACACTGGCTGTCAAAGCCGCAGAAGACAGCAAGATCAATTTCCCTGCGTCTGGGAGGTAGGCAAGGGCTGACAGCGCGGAGGGCAGTTTTCTGGCCTCTCTGCCCAGAGCTCACGCCCCCCCCCCACCGCCCTCCCGCGCCCCCCCCCCCACAGCCCGCAGCTTTCCGCGTTGATACTATTATTAGTCTGAGCACCGGTAATACGAATGGGGAGGCGTAACCGTCTTGGCCAGCCCGGGGCCCGCCTGCGTCCTGCGGGTCCTCGGAGCGCGCACCGAGCGAGCGGCAGCGCGCCGGGCCCGGGCCGGGTGAGCCTCGGAGCGGTGGGCTGAGTCTCGCCCGCACGTCTGCAGCGCGGGCGCTCGCCGCAGCTCCCAGGCGCTCTGGCTCTGAAAGCCGAGAAGCTCGCCGGCTGCGAGCGAGCGGGTTTTCCAAGTGGGCAGGGGTGGGGAGGAGGGGCGCGGGCGGGCGGGCGGGCGCGGGGAGGAGGGGGCGTCGCGGAGGGGAAGACCTCGCATTGTGATCCAATGACATTGCCAACGTGGGGGTGGGGGCGCTGGCCTCGGCGCGCTCTCGGGTTTTGGCTGCCCGCCCAGCTGGGAATAACTCTCTTCGCATAATTCGCGTGTTTACCAGGCATGAAAATTCTTGCTTTCTTCCCCCCCCCTTCCCACCTCCCCGCAACGCGCGCGCGCGCGCGCGCGTACACACACACACACACACACACACACACACACACCCATGAGCCCCCTCCCCTTCCCCCCTCCCCACCGCCTCCGCCCCTCCTCGCAAGTGAAACTCGGTCTAAAAAAATATTGGCCCGGGGCGCAGAAAGTTTTGCATAAATTCATAAGTGATGAATGGCTGATTTTAACGTTATTTGGGTATTTGTCAGAACTTAACAAATATACATGGGGACGGCGGTTCATAAACTTAAACATCTCAATATCCCCTTTCTTCGGGAAATAAATTACGTTTGTTTGCCCGGCTTGGAGTCTTAAGGTAGCCGACATTAGGAATATTTTAAAAGCCATCATCCATCCATCGAGCATGTCTCCCAGGCGCCAGGAAGATTAAATGAAAGAATCATAAGATGGAGGTCTTTAACTTTTAATCCTTTTACAATGAAGCCTCAGATAGTCGCGGGGGCAGGGTGCCCTCTCGGGGGGGAATAATGCCGTTATTCCTCGGCTCTCAGTTAATGAATACCCTGACGTCTGTCCCACGGCGGACGGAGGCAGCGCCGGGAGGGGGCTCGGGCGCGCGGGCCCCGCTATTGAAATGAGGAGCCACCGAGGCTGTGTCGGAGGGAAGAAAGCGCCGGGGCTGCAGGGACCAGGCGGGCGGGGCCGGGGGCACGGAGACTGTGCCGGGACCCGGCGCAGGTTTGAAATAATTAGCATAGAGTCTCCGCCACTCCGGACCCGGGCGGTGGGGAGGCCGGGGGCGGGAGGGACGCCAGTAGGGAGGCGCGGGGAGGTGGGGGGCGGGGGGGGGAGCCAAGGGGATCGACTCTGGAGTCCAAGATAAATAAAAGGAGCGCTGAGCAGTGTCAGGCAGCGGGCCCACGTGGAGCTGCGCTGATGGGCGCCACCGTGGACCCAAGCAGAGAGGCGCGCGCGCGCGTCCGGCGCCCGCCCCCCCGGAGCTGCCTTTTTAGGGGCGCGGTGGAGTGGGGTGATGTTTTGCACGTCCCTCTGAGAGATCACACGTCTTCTGCCCCTATCTAACCCCCACAACTCCAAGATCCGGATTCTAATTAGTCTTCCCTCCGTTGCTCCCCCCCGCCCCCCAACTGCCAAGTGGGGTTAAGTGTTCAGAGCCTGAGAGGGGGTGGCGGGGAGGTGCACACCCCCCTTCATAACTGCAAACCCTAGGGATGAAGTATTTTTCTCACCCCAATGCAAACCCTTCCCAAACCCTGACCCTCCGAGGAGTTTTCCCTAGGTCCTGGGAGGCTGAGGGAGGCGAGTGTCAAACGCGCGCCACGCCTGGATGAGGGGGCTCAGATCTGCAAGATCCGGGAAGGTGAAGAGTGTTGGTTTCCACGGACCGCTTCAGCTCGCACCAACCCCCTTTTCTTCTGGGAGTGCAAAGGGTTAACAAGGACTGGATATCTGGGTGGGGGGGCTTCGAGGCTGGAGGGGTGGCGGGATCTGGGTGGGCGCGCTCTGATTCCCCCCCACACCCATTCCTCGAGGGTCAAGTTTCAGCGGCACTCCGCCCCCAGGGTAGGTGTGAAAGACACGTGTCCTCATTGTGAAGGGCCCGTCAGGCAGCACAAAGCGGCCGCCCACCCTCCCCACCCCCCCGCCCCTCGGCCCAGCCTGGGGTCAGCTCCAGGGGGCCGGCTGGGTGTCGAGGTCACGATGGATCCAGCTAGGCGACGTAGGGAGAAAAAGCAGGGGAGCCAGTTAGAGGCCACGTGATGTTCAAGGGGGGTGTGTGAGAGTAACGACCCCCCCCAAGCTGAGAGGTCACCTCCCTCACAGTCGAAGAGGGGTGAGCCCCTTCTCCAGACAGGCACAGTAAGCACAGCGACACCCTTCCCCGCCCCGCCTGCCCCCCCACACCCCCCATCAATCACCGACACAGAATCGCAATGTGAGCGCAGTCGATTTTAGTGGTTTTCTTTAATCCTGCTCTGCACTTCTTTCTCATTTACTACACGGGATATTATAAAGAATAAATAGCAGATACTCTTAATTTACAATGATTAGTCATTCCATTTGTTCTCTATATTTACAATAACTGTAAAATAACATTGAACTCTATAGCTTCTTCGAGGTCCAAGGAAAACCAAAAACACTTTCCGAAGAATGGAAAATAGCTTTTTTAAAGTCCTTCTACAAAAGTTCTCCCCTCTCTTTGTAGTTTAAGAAAAAATAACTCCCCCCCCTCCCCTGCTTCGCCATGCGAAGGGCACTGGAATATAAATAGCAGGTTAACATTATTAGCAACAACCAGAATAAGTCTCTCTTTTCTCTGTTCTTTTTTTTCCTTTTGCTTATTTTTTTTTAAAAATACAGTAGAAGCCGGTAACTTTTAACGTATAATACTGACCTTTTAATAAGTAAATTAAAACTGGGACCGTATATACACACACATATACATTCCTACACAGTTAAACAGTGCATTACATGAACCAGAAAGCTAAGTCTCTGTAGCCAAAAAAAAAAAAAAAAAAGTTCATTGAATCCCCTCTGGAGAGGGTGGTGAGAGCTGGTGGGAAACCGAGCAGAGGTTCAGGGTGGTGGTGGGGGCGTTGGTGCGGGTCGACCAGGTGTCCGGGCGCGGGGCAGGGGGCCCTGAGTCCTAGCATGAGCACTTGCACTCGGAAATGATCGGGTACTGGATGGGAATCCAGCCGCAGCGCTGGCCCCCGCGCCGCTGACAGCGCCACCGCAGCACGGTGAGGTGCACGGACTTGGACGGCTTGCACACCATGCCCTCGGGCACCGAGCACGAGCGCTTGCTGAAGCAGCTGCCCACCTTCACGTAGCGCGGCCAGAAGCGGCTGCCCAGGTCGTTCCAGGCGTACAGCACCGGGCAGAAGGTCTGCGACCACAGCCACATCTGCAACTTCCTCCGCAGCTTCTTGCTCAGGCGCTGCTTCTTGCCCGGGGCCAAGCCCTCGGAGAACTCCAGCCCTTTGATCTCGCTCGGCATGGCCCCTGACGGCCGCTGCCGCAGCAGCTGGTCCAGCTCGGCCAGGTCCTCGGCGCCCCCGGCGGCGCCCCCGCCCCCGCCGGGCCGGTCCTCGGGGGGCGAGGTGGCCATGAAGCCTGGGTCGTAGTGGCCCCCGAGCAACGAGCGCAGCAGCGTCTCGTTCAGATCCTTCTCCTTGGGGTCAAAGATAGGGTCCGGGTGTTCGATGAGGTCCACCAGGGGCAGGTTGTCGCTGGGCGCTGGGCGGATGTGCAGATAGTGCTGGCCGCCCGCCGGTGCCGCCCGCAGCCCCAGGACGACCACCAGGGCGTAGAGGGTGACCCCCAGGTTGGGGCAGCGCTCCATGCCTCCGGCGCGCGCCCGGGGTTGCCGCTGCGTCCCGCGTCCCCGGACGAGAGCACGCCGAGCCCGCGGCGCCACCGCCGCGCTCCCCCGTCCCTCCGGAGGCGGCTCACCCGAGGCTGGGCAGGCGCAGGGCCGGCAGCATGAGTCGCCGCGAGAGCCCTTCGCGCGGCGGCCGGCTCCCACCCGGGCGGAAAAAAACGGCACCCAAGTTGGCCGCGACTCCTCTCCCGAGTCTACCCGGGCAGGCGGCCGCGGCGGGGCATCCGAAATCACTCCAGGGCGACCGCGGGGCGCGGGGGGCGCCGGCTCCTCGCTGCCTTCCCCGGCCGGCGGCGGCCCAGGGCGCGTGGACGAGCTGCTGCTCCCCTCCTCCTCCTCCTCCTCCTCCTCCTCCTCCTCCTCCTCCTCCTCCTCCTCCTCCTCCTCCTCCTCCTCCTCCTCCACCTCCTCCTCCTCCTCCTCCTCCTCCTCCTCCTCCTCCTCCTCCTCCTCCTCCTCCTCCTCCGCTCGCGGCTCCTCGTCCTGCCGCTGTGTGCAGCGCCGCTGGCCCAGCCGGTCCTGGGGGCACTTCCCTCCTCCTGCTCGGGGCTTGTCGGCCGGCGCTGCCCGGCGGACTCCAGCGGCGGCGGCGGCGGCGGCGTCCGCGCACGTTGGCACCGGTTTGTCTGTCTCGCAGGGTCCAAGCCTTTAAATTTCCTGCACTTTCAGCTCCATCACCATGGAAACCACTGACTCTCTCGGCGTTGCCCCCTCCCCCTGCTTCCCCCAAACAACAACCCCACCCCCCACTTCTCCACCCCCGAAGAGCTGGAGCCGGCACAGGCTCCCGGGGCAGCCGCCTGCACTCGCCGCGGAGGCGGCGGCGGCGGCTTCGGCAGCGCCCAGGGCTGTGCCCCGCCGGACCCAGATGCCCCGGGAAGCCGACAGTCGGGCTGCCCGCCGGGGCTCTCAGGCGGCGGCGGCGGCGGCGGCGGCGGCGGCGGCGGCGGCGGCGGCGGCGGCGGCGGCAGCGGCAGTGGCGGCGGCGGTGGCGCTTGGCAGGTCTCCGCGCAATTTTCTCTCTCCCCCACCACCCACCCCTCCTTCTTCTCCTCCTGCAAAATGCGCCGCCCCCCTCCTTTCTCCTGGAGCAATGCAACTGGGGCTCTAGGCTCCCCGCCAGGGCCAGTCCCGGGGAAAGCTCGCGGCGGCGCTGGAGCCGGGCCGGAGGGTGTAGGGGCGACCTGGGGGAGTGGGGGGGGGAGGGTGCGGGGAGTGCGCGAGGTGGGGCCGGGAGGGTGCTCATGAATTGGGTGCTTTACACTGGAGGGGACTGCAGGGAGGCGCTGGGGGCTTTTTTCCCCCCTTTTTGCCCCCCCCCGGGCACAGTTTGGCGCTAGGAATTTCTCCATGTGCACGGAGCTTTTTCCCTCGGGCGCGACTCAAATCTCACCTTTCTCTCTCCCGGGCTTGGACTAAGACCCCTCCCCCTTCTCTAACGCGCGCGCTTGTACACACACACACACACACACACACACACACACACACACACACACACACACACACACACACACACACACACACCCTTTAGCATAGGCTGTGTTGGGGAGGGGGGCCGAGGGTGGTCCGAGAGCCGCAGCTTTGCGCAGCGTGATGTAATAACAAGGAAGCTCTCCTGCCCGTCTGTTGCCCAGGTCTCCATGAGGGGGGTCTATTCCTCCCCCTCCTTGGCCGGGTTCTGCACCCTGAGTGGCCGAGCGGTAGGGGCGCGCCGGGCTCTCCTGCGGCTCCCCCAAGCCCTCGGTGCGGCCACCCTCGGCTCCCTGGGGGCGGCGCGCCCTCTGCTGGCCTCCCGCAAGCCCTGCACCTGGCTCTGGCAGAGGTCTTGGGGGAGGTGGGTTTGTCTGCTGTACACTCTGCCCAGCGCATTTCCCGCTTCTGTGTCCTGTCACTGTGGAGTGTGTGTTGCGCGCGCGCGCGTGTGTTGTGTGTCTGTGTGCATCTGTGGATGTGGTGTGTGTGGTGCGTGTGTATGCTCTTGCTCTGACTGGTCCTTCAGGTTCTCACTATTCTCTAAAGTCTCCGGACCCTCAGTGTAAACAAACTTCCTGGGATTCCTCCCCCTACCCCTTGAATGTCAAGGGAACAGTCCTGCGTCCTCTGCCTCTGCTAATTCCCCTAGGTGGGCGGCGGAGCGAGCGGGACGCAGAACCAGAAAGTTGAAAGATGAACCAGCTGGCTGTCAGGGGACCTGGCTGGAAGTCATACTCTGTCAATCTAGGACAAGCCCCATACACCTTGCTTTCTTCATTTGTGACACAATCACCCAGTCCCAAAGATCTGTAATTTAAATAAACTTGCTTGATGCTTTAATTTTATGTGTTTTTAGAAGCTGTTACTCTTTGAAGAGAGATGGAAATGGAGATGACACTTCCCGTTAATTTTCCCTTGGATGGGGAACTCAATCTGAGTTTCAGAATTCAACCCCATTTCCTTTGTGGTGAATGTGCTTGGAGCCTGGAGGGAGAGACTTGGGGGGATGACTCAAGTCTTCATCAACATTCCATGGACTGGAGTTAGGAGGCCTCCTTGTAAACTAGCCCACATCTCTCTACTTTCTTTCCCCCAATCATTTTTTCTTTCCGCCCATTCTGTACACTGCCTCTCTCACCCCCACCACCTCCCAGAAATTTATCATTTGTTCAAGGAAGAAAACACACTTTGTTTCCCCTCAAATTTTTCTGAAAAAAATGTCAGCAGTGGAAGGATGGCCAGTTATAGCTGGAAGCATTTTCTTCAACTTTCAAGTCTAAATAATATCTAGAGTTAGACCTCCCCCTACCCCCACCCCTTCGAGGTATTGCCTGAAAGGAAATCTTGCTTTGCTGAATGCTGGATATTGGAACAGCCTGTTGGTTGTTTGGACTCAGTCAATTCTGAAATAACGGGTGACTCGGACCTGGCACCCAGTAGTTTCTTAATCAATCAATACCCCTTTCTTTTTGGTGTGCTTTATGGGGCTTTGGCACTAGTTTGTTGTCTATGAAAATGAAGCATTCCAGAGCGATTTCATCGCTGCTCTAAAGGAACTGAGAAATGATTTTTCAGCGAAGAACTCAAAAGCAAAATTCTTGCCTGTGCCTTCTGGGATCTTGGGGTCCAGTGAGTGACATCTGCTTTTTTTTTTTTTTTGGTCCCACTCATCTTTACCCCTCTCCTTCAAATAACCTATTTTTGTTTGAAAACCAAGTCCAATCCTTCAGTCCTTTATTGGGGCTAGATAGGTTAGACTGAGCAGCAAAAGAGTTTCCTGGGGGAAAGAACAAATAAATCATATTAGACAATAGATTGGGTGAATCTCTTTCTAGTGGCTTTTCTGGGGAAGAGCCTGAAGGATTGCCCTTATTGAAAATCATCACCATCCTAGGTTTGGCTGTTCGATTCCAGGGCTTCAGTGGAGAACATGAAAACAAAACCCAAAACCCAACCCATATAAAGACCATAAAATAAAAATCCATAAGTGCATATAATAGTGTTAGGTACTTCTCCATCTTTTCAAAAGCCTGTGCCCAAGTTGAATATGGGTTGTTACCACTCTACACTCTCCTTTGAATGCAGTTCTGTATATTCCTAATGCATTAGGATGACCATATCAAACCCAAACAGTTACAATAGACTCTACTGTTCTCACATCAGAGCTGTTACCTTCTTTAAGGTAATGCCCTCCTTGGGGTGCCAGTGTTCAGCCCCAGCCTCCTTCCCCACCCTATGCCACACTGGGGCACTTAGGCACTGAGTGGATGAGAGGATGCTGTTATCAGAAGCAAAGCGGCACTGGGACCACAGAGCTAGAGCAGAGCTTGAATGAGGCGGAGAGAAGGAAAGGACTGAATGAGTCGAGTCGGAAGAAGAGGTGATACAGTGCATGCCCTGAGTCTACACTTGGAGAGGGGGAGTGTTCTCAATCAGAAGCAGCCAGTCCAGCGGGGCTGGGTAGTGGAGGAGGAAATGTTAGAAGTAGGGAAAGACCCTACCCAAGACAACCTTGGGACTGCTCTGATCTCTGCTGGAATTCTGGCCCCGCTGTTCTTTCCCGCTCTTACTTCCTTTGTGTGGGCATCTCTGCTGACGACTTCATTTCCTCATGTGTAAGATGGGGCAAACACGTATGTATCTCTTGGCAGTGTGCTTGAAAAAAAAGAGGCAAAGAAGATCTAAGCTGGAGGAACACACAACTCTCTGGTGGCTATTGTCTTGCCCTGCATCTCGTCCACCACCCTCGTTTGAGCTGGAAAGGCTTGAGAGGGCTGGGATGTTGTTGAAGTCCACTCCACTCAGTGTGGGGTGTTTACCCCCATCCCTCTGCCCTCTTCCGTGGCTGCAGGATTTCAAGAACTGGGGACACAAGAACTGGAATTGTGTGTGTGTGGGTGGGGGCATCTCAACACCTTTCAATGCTTCCATGGCTCTGTTGAAGAGGGCACTTGAGACGCAGGGCCAAGAGGGTCCTATTCTTCATTCCCAGCAGGCTTCTGTTGGCTTCTGCTCAGGTTGGCCTTTCATCAGGATCCATTCAGCTCTCGTAGGAAGCATCTAGTGAACACAAGTAGAATCCTTCTTGGCTGCCTCTCCCGACTCTGTGCCGCACTAGGGTACCCAGCAGTAGGCACTGAAAGAATCGGAGGGTGCTGTTATCAGAAGCAGAGCGGCCCTGGGAAGCACAGTGCCAGAGCTGAGATAGATCAGGAAGTCTGACCTTGGGAGAGCCGCTGAGAGAGGGTAATTGAGGCTCTCTCCCAAACAATGGCATTCACCACTCCATATCAAGGCAAAAGGAGCCTGAGGGGTGTCCACGGATCCTTCTTATTTCCAGCAAGAACTGTTCCACCATCTAGATTCTTCTTCCCTAGAAACATTACTTCAAGTGGCTGCAGGTGATGCATAAAAGACTAGGTGAGAAAAGCCTGCCAATGCATGGCTGTGTGACCTTGGGTGAGTCAGTGGCCTCTCTGGACCCACCCCCACCACCTAGAGGTTCTCTCAGGGGACCTGGAGACACCAAGAAGATGTGAGCCCTTTTAGGCCCTGCCTTATCCTGGGCATGTGAAAAACATTATTTACCAAATCTAACTCTTTCTCTGGTCCCATAAATGTCCACAGTGATGGACTTTTTCTTTTTCTTTTTTCTTTTTTTTTTTTTTTTGCTTTTTGGGTCACACCCGGCAATGCTCATGGGTCACTCCTGGCTCTGCACTCAGGAATTACCCCTGGCAGTGCTCAGGGGACCATATGGGATGCTGGGAATCGAACCCAGGTCGGCCGCATGCAAGGCAAATGCCCTACCTGCTGTGCTATTGCTCCAGCCCCTGATGGACCTCTTCTTTTTTTTTTTTTTTTTTTTTTTTTTGCTTTTTGGGTCACACCTGGCGATGCACAGGGGTTACTCCTGGCTCTGCACTCAGGAATTACTCCTGGCGGTGCTCAGGGGACCATATGGGATGCTGGGAATCAAACCCGGGTCGGCCGCGTGCAAGGCAAACGCCCTACCCACTGTGCTATTGCTCCAGCCCCATGATGGACCTCTTCTTAATGAGATCCAAAATGCCACATTTGGTCCTGACCCAATTGAAAACAAAGTGAGAAAATGTCAGCTGCAGGCTTGTCACTTGGCTGGAATACTGGAGCATGGACGGGGCCTCCCCAGCCCTCCTGAAACTGGGGAGACTCAGGCCGTGTCAGGGCTCCCAGTGCCACAGTGCATGCTGACTGTGCGTGCATGTGTGTGCATTTGCTTACCTGTGTATGTCATGTGTCGAATCAGTGATGAGGTTCTAGGGAGAGCTGGGGGCCTCTAACTAGCACAAGACTGGGGCCGGGGAGGGAAGAGAGGAGAAAGAGGGGGGACGGTGAAGACGTAACTCCAAAATGGGTAAATAAATATGAAGCGCGTTTCCAGGAATAGAGGAAGAGCTGAAAGGCAAGGGAGGGAAGGGCACACCACCAGCCCCTGTCCTTCCCCTGTCTGGCTCCGCCTGTCTCCGGCTCCACGCCTGGGAAGGGGAGACAGCGCCGGAGCCCGGTGGCTCATTCATCTCCTGATAAACTGTTTATCTGAGTTTTAACGAGGGCGCCTCTCTTCCAGCCCTGGAGACGGAGCCTCCTCATGTTTAGCCTGCCCTGATGTAGGGGGCTGCTGGGGGTGGGGGCTACGGGCAGGCAGGGCTTCTGCCTTTCCTGGACTACATACACCAGGCTCTGCCTCTGCCCCATGCCTTCCCGCTCGGATTCTGCCGGGCGTCTTTCCCCACCGCAGGCACTTTCTCTCTGCAGTGTGGACCTAGGAAGGAAAAAGAACCTGTACAGATCCCGTCTCCATCACCATCTGAACAGATTCCTCTCTCTGAGAGAGTACGGGGACTTCTGTCTGCCATGGAGGCAGGGTGGGGGGTGAGAAAGGGGGGTGGTATATCGGGGATATTGGTGGTGGGGAATGTACACTGGTGGAGGGATGGGTGTTGGATTGTTGTGTGATTGTAACCCAAACATGAAAGCTTGTAACTATCTCACAGTGATTCAATAAAATTAAAAAAAATCAATCAAAGTAAAAAAAAAGATTTCTCTCTCAGTTTGACAGTTTGTCTGTCTGTCTGTCTGTCTGTCTCTCACACACACCTTACCTCACCCCCACCACACACACACCTTCTAAATTAACATTAAAAAACTTGGTTTGGGGGCTGGAGTGATAGCACAGCGGGTAGGGTGTTTGCCTTGCATGCCGCCAACTGGGTTTGAATCCCAGCATCCCATATGGTCCCCCAAGCACCGCCAGGAGTAATTCCTGAGTGCAGAGCCAGGAGTAACCCCTGTGCATCACTGGGTGTGACCCAAAAAGCACCCCCCCAAAAAGACTTGGTTTGGTGTTATGAATGTTTACCATATATGACCCAATATTTCAAAAGGGAAGGGAAGGGAAGGCCATCGCCAGCGCGGGAAAGACCTGTGAAGAAGTGCGGAATGATGCTGGGGATGATGATGCTCTGTGGGAAAAGCCACCGTGCCCCCCATGTATAGACACCCAAACTCTGCCACCTCCCCCACCTCCACGGACACACTCCTGTGCAGCTTCTAAGGCATTTGCTGAGGGAGTCGCCTTCCGCAACCACAGCCCACGGGAACCAGTAAACACAGACGCCCCCGCATACACTCCCGCACACGCCCTCCCGGACACACTCTCAGTGGTTGCTCTTCGGACGTTCCCTGGGTTGTTAAGGTTTGGCGGGGGGCACGGAGAACAGTCTCCCCCTTAGTCACCTGCCAGGAGGAATGAAGGTCTGTAACAGCCCCCCCCCAACCTCCCTCTGCCCCCATCCCAACCTAGGCTCACATTTCCCCCACACTCAGTCCTCCTGCAGCCTTCCAGAGATGCTGGCGGAGATAATGCGGTCTCCTCTCCGCAGCCCCTCGCAGACCAGATAACAAGGAGCCAGCAGCTCAGCTTGCTCCACAAGAGAGTGTAACACCACCCCCTCTTTGGGGTGTGTGTGGATGGAGTGAATTAATGCATCCAAGGCCCCTTCCTCACGTTTCTGCGTTTTCATCTAGCCCCAGTCCAGAGGGTCTGACTCACCCTCTAAACCCTGGGCATGTACCCGCTGTTTCCCAAGGGGAAACAGAGAAGCACAAGATTGTTTATGGGGATCCAGGGTGGGGGAAGGAAAAATAAACCAAAGATTCCAATTCAGCATGTCAATTGCCATGATGAAGCATAGGAGCATTGGGTCGTAGGGGGGCTGGGCAGAGAGGGTCTGAAAAGGCTGCCCCAGGAAATTTACTGTCAGTCAGGGGTCGCAGGCTAGAGGGTTGAGCAGGGGCCACTGGCGGGATCATATTTTCAGTTGTAAGATTGGGGGGGGCTGGCAACATAATCTAAAGTGTTATGGGAGCAAGTTGGCAGCACTATGTTGGAGATTGAAGACTGGAGGCTGGAAGAACAGTTTAAAACCCCATGTGAATGGAGACTTGAGTTTAGAGGAACTTGAAGGAACCTTGGAAAACTTCAATGTTTTAAGGCTCTTAAACAAAAAAAGTAACTAGATTCTAGTTGAAACCAGAATCTTAGTTCCAATTAAGGCAGTTTGGTTCCCAGAATCCTTGTTCTGAACCTCTATATTGCAACTGTTTTATTTCAGGGGAAAATTAAAAAAAACTCATATATATATATATATATTTAGATCTCACGCATTGTCATGATTATCCCTTCAAAATGGGCCAAGTCTCCCATCCAAGTAGTAACCAGGCCCAACCCTGCTTAGCTTCTGAGATCAGATGAGATCAGGCATGTTGGGGGGTGTTGAGGGGCAGAAAAGAGACAGAGAGAGAGAGAAAGAGAAAGAGAGAGAAAGAGAGAGAGAGAGAATGATGGGAAGGAACCTGGGGACTTGTATGACTGAAATCCAATTATGAACAGCTTTGTAATGGTCTGTCTCACAGTGATTCAATAAAAAAGTTTTTAAAATAAATAAAATAAAGTGTCTTTTAAAAAGTTAAAAAAAATGGGACAAGTGGACAGGATGAGGAGGGGGGAGAAATGAACTTTTTACTGTGTATATTCACATAAGACATCTATTTCAATAGTGCTCATTATTTTTCAAGCTTTCAAAAATTAATAAAGAATTAAAAATCCATGAATTTAGAGGCAATTACTTGCACTGATTGGGCTATGATGGGAAGGGTGAGAAGGGTATCAAATGTTTAACATGTGGAAGAGTTTGGGAGGCTGAAGCAGGCCCTTCAAGGTTAGTGAAAGGCCTCAGTGCTTCTCAATGAGGGGTTCCGAGGGGGATGCCCGTTTAGGGGTTTTGTGTATTCGTATACAGATAAGTAAATTCCAGACACTGCTTCCTGGCCCGATCCCTGTTGTCCCTAGCATCCACAGAAAAATCAGAATGCTTTTTAACATTAAGTGATACCCACCTCCCAAACCCACTGTAGGGTTGAGAAGGTGCAAATTCATGAAGCTTTCGATCTGTGCAGTTTGGATTGAGTTTGGGGTGACAGCTAGAAACCTGAAGTCAGTCAAATTAGGAGTGTGGGAGAAGAAGAGGACTCCATGAGAGAAAAGGGGCTTTCTCTCCCCCCAGGTGACAGTCTTCTATACCAGCACTCCAGACTGACAGTGAGAATAGGTTCTCATCTAGGTCTTCCAGGAACTTGAGGAATAGAGAGACTCATCACTCCACTTTATAGATGGGCAAACTAAGGCTGGGGAAATGAAGTAGCTTTTCAAGGTCATAGTCCGGGACTCGAGGATCTTGAAAGGAGACATGGAGAGAGAGAGGGTCGCTAGCTTCAAAGCTTGGCCCATCTGGCTGCTTTCTCAGGCATCAACCTTTCTGAGACCTTGGCAGCTCCCTAGGCTCGGACCGGCTTCTGAGCCCATAGGTACCAGCAGCTCAGGCATTGTCACTTTGGCAGGACAAAAGTGACTTTTGGCAAAGTGGTGAAGCCAGGAAGAGGGGAAGAGAGAGTTCGGTCCACCCCCTCCCCCACCCCACAGAGGTCGGCCACCGCTCCCCACCTCCCCATAATGGAGCATGACTGTAGTAAAACGAGGCTTTTGATCAAGCTCCTACACATCACTTTCAAGACAAACAATGTCTCTGAAACCCCCAACTGCTTTTATTTTTCTTATATCTAGGGTTTCACCTTAGTGTCTTTACCCAGCTTCATTTTAAAATGCCCTCAATTAAGAAAAAAAAATCCCAGCTTTTCATTATTAGAATCCACAAAACATACCAAAAAAAAAAATTAAAGGGTTCAAAGTTACATGAGCAATCTCTTTACAGTTTCTAAAAGGGGCTTCGTCCTACTTCCCCAAGCCCCTTGTGACATCTCCACCTACCGTACAGTTTTATAGCTTTCTCTTTTGGCATCACAAATGAAGAACATAAGTCAAAGTTAAAATTAAAATATAAGTAAATAAAACAGTGCCTCGTTCTTCACCAGCACCACTGCTGGTTTCAACACAGGCATTTTAAAAGCTATGATTCATTATTTATAGATCTTTTGGTAAAAGTTCCATTTATAAATCATTTGTTGGGGGACCAGAGTGATAGTACAATGGGATAAGGCATTTGCCTCGGATGTGGCCGACCTGGGTTCAATCTCCAGCATCCCATTTGGTCCCTCAGAACTGCCCGGAGTGATCCCTGGCACAAAGCCAGGAGTAACTCCTGAGCAACACCAGGTGTGACCCCAAGCCCCGAAATAAATAAAAAAATAATTTGTATACATATAACTTCAAAAAAAATCTTTTCTTCCAACCCATGGTTGAAAAAAATGGATGAGGTGGGTCCAGGCCCAGTGATTGGGGTCCTTGGACCCCTCCCATCTACTGAAACTGGTGTATGGTAATTTCAGACAAGTGTTTCTTTCCTGGCCTGGCACAAAAGCTTCACCCGGTTAACTAGTTAATGTAAAGCTTGATTAAACTCGCAGAGATAATCCTTAAAATGCAGGGAGAAGGGCCTGGAGGGGGCAGGGAGGGAGCAGGGGGTAATGAGGTCCTATTGTAGCTCCAACCTCATTCTCATTTTGCACAGTTTCTCGGTTTCTCGTTCTGGGGAGTCGGAATCTCGCAGTTCAGCAAAATACATTGAGAAAAATGCAAAGCTGCCTCCCTCACCTCCTCGAGGATTTGAGTCACCACAGATGAGCCTTTAAATGTAATAAGAGGCATCGTAATTATCATGCCTCAGGGGTAAGAAAATCCTGGCAGATCACATTTTATAGAACTCTGCTTTTCTTTCAGGCCCTGGCCCGGGAGGGGAGGCAGCTACGTTTTAGACTAAATGTTTATGGCTTAGGCTTCTTCAACTGCATGAACGTTTACTTCTGAGGTAGTCCCATTGTTCCGGGCATGATTTAAATATGCTTCTTCTAAATATTTTGACAGCCAGGCAAGTCTGGGGGCACTGGTCCTCTTTGAGGGACTAGCGGGCAGGGATTGATTGGGGAGTGGGGAGTGGCAGTGTCTGATTTATCCCAGAGAGCCCTTCTTCCTCATTCCACTGCTCTCGGGGGTCCTGCTGAAGTTCTCCTCTCTCACCGAAACTTCGCGCTCACCACTGTGCGGCCAGGCTGGACCACCCAAGGCAAGACAGTTCCCCGCTTGAATTCTCCCCCCAAGTCTTAGTCTCCATAAATGAGCAACAGGTTGAAATAAACTCATCGATAGAAAGGGAATGATTTCCACTGGTTCAAGAACCTCCGAGGGTTCTCCTGGCTATTATCCAGCTATACAATGAGGACATTGGGTGCCAATCCTCTCACTCTCTGATTTCCCCTTCTCTGACTTTCCACTTTTTCCTGCTCACTATTGAACTTGTCTAGACTCCTTAAGGCCTCCCTATACAAAGCCTGCTCTTCCTCATCTCTGTTTCACGCGCTGTCTTCACTGTTGTTGTTACTGGGCCACGCTCAGAGGTGTTCAAAGGCGAGAGGCAGGGCTGGAGGGGTGGGGGATCCAACCTGGGTCTCCCTTATGCAAAGTTCAGCATGTTCTTCTAGCTCCCTCACCCCTACTCACCTCCCTCTTACAGAAACTGTGTGCAGCATCTTGGTTCTGCTTAAACATCGCCTCCTCCACTCTTGATTCTCTTGGGGCAGAATAAATTGCTCCCTCGTTCCAAACCCCACACCCTCTAAATCATCCCCTAGTTTGCCAATGACCAGATCACATTTAGGTAGTTGTCTCCCTCATCCTTCTCCCACAGTGCATTGTGTTTGATACATAGTAGGTGCTTAGTGAAATGCACGAAATGCTTGAATTTGTCACTGCTTTGGGTGACCACACTGGGTCCTGATAGTGAGAAGGACTGGGAGGTGGTGAAAACTATGCCCGTCTCTGAATGAATACAGCAAACTTGGTGAGCGAGAGCTTGTCATGCTGGCTCTTGGAAACCATAGCCTTCGGAGGTGTCTGGAAAACCAGAAGATTGGCTTGACCAGAAGAGATGCTTTACTCTTAACTGGCACTTACTACTACGACTGGTCCCGGCTGATTTTGGACCTGGCCTGACTGTTGTACTAACACCCTCAGCAGCGCCCCCGAATCCTTACAAATTAGCAGCTCTGTGTCTTGAGGGCCCTGCGTTTGGCAGCAGAAGCAAGGCAGTGCAGGGGAGGGGGTGAGGGATACTTGGCTCCCTCCCAGGAAGCTGCAGCAGGGGTGGGGGTGGAGGTCTGGGAGTAGTCTCATAATCCAGCTCATTCCCCGGAGGTGGCAGCTGCTGTGACAGGTCAGGCTAAACTCAACCCATGTCAGGAGGGGTGGGGTGGGGGTGGGGGCGAGGGGTGGGAAGGCTTAGGGAGGGAAATTGTGAAGGTCCCCAACCCTGTCCTGGTCCTGAGACCACCAAGACCCACTCCTCCAAGACCCCCTTCCCCCCTTCCCCCGCCCAGACCTCCACATTTCCCTCCATTCCACGCTCCTGCTCACAGTCCTAGCTGTGTGCTCGCAGAGGTGGAATCAGACGACATTTGCAAAAGGGCAAAGAGCAGTCCTCTGTGGGAGGCAAGGCGGCCCGGGTGTCCGGTGCCTCTTGGATGGCCGGAGAGCGGGCGAGCACACCATCGGCCCTCCCCGCGGCCACCAGGCCCCCGGCGAGGCTCACTGTCAGCACCTACTAGGTGCAATTCCCGAAACATCCCTGAGCTCCTCTGAGCTGCCGTGCCAGAGCCATTACTGGTCCAGATAACCAGGTCAAAGGTGCGCTCGTCAGAGCCTTCTTTTCCCAGCCTGCATGACGCAGCCTGGTGCATGAACTTCCCAGGGGCAGCTCGACATCGCTCGGGCTCTGTCCACCTGGCACAAAGGGCAACGCTTTGAAGAAGAAATGGATTAAGGTATTGGATTACAGTTTCTGCAGCCCGGCTCAGGGCCTAAGCTTCATGTCCTCCCCCAAGACGGGTGACTTGGCAGAACACTTGAGACTTTCCTCCCTCCTTCCTCACTTTCCTCCAGTGTCCACGCTCCCGGGGCTGGGGGTGGGGGAGGAGGGTGGGGATAAGGGGAGCATTTAAATGGTGACATTGAGGCACACTTTAGTAAAGGGTAAATGGGGCCACAGTGCTTATCTTCTTCCTCTGCACAGGCTCTGGGCTACCTTGTGGCAACATGAAGATGTGGGCCAGAACAGCCAGTGGGCACCCAGTGAGAGGCCGCGAGGCAGAGGCAGAGACTGGACAGAGACCAGCATTGATCCTTCTCTCTCTCTCTCTCCTCTGACTTTCTCGTTACTGGATTCTTGCTACCCGCTTGGTCGAGTGTCTCTTCGAATTGTGATTTCCTTTAGTCCCCAGAACATCTCGGTGTATGAGAGAAGATACTGAAACTCAGCGAGGTCAAGTGACTTGACTACGGTCACCCAAATAGAAAGTGGCATGGCTGTGGTTTAACTCCCCGCCTGACCCCAAAGTGCGTGATCTATTTTTGATGGCCTCTTTTTGTTTCATCTGGGATTCTGTTTCTGGTGTTCCTTAGACAACTCACAAGGATGGAAAGTGGTGGTGACAAGGGACACAAAAGTGAAATCCGAGGTGACTCACAAAGTCCTAGGATAAATTATTCGTGAATGCAAGTATATACGTCAAGGGGATAATGAGGATTATGTGCACCAACTTGGGAACAGGGCTGACTTCTGGAGAGAGAGAGAGGGAGGCTAAAATACCTCTTGACTATACATAAAACATACTTTATAGTGTGTGTGTGTGAGAGAGAGAGACTCATGTATGTGTGTGAGAGAAAGAGAAACTAATGTGTGTTTGAGAGAGACTCATGTACATGTATGAGAGAAAGAGAAACTAATGTGTGCATGTGTGTGTGAGAGAGAGAGAGGATGATCAAAGGAATAAACCTAAAATAAAGAAAAAGCACAATGAGATATCACTTCATACCCAGAAGAATAAATTTCCTACATGTACAATAACAAGTGCTGAAGAGAATGTGGAGAAACTCCAACCCTTGTGCGTTGCTGGTGGGAATGGAAGATAGTGCAGCCACCAGAGACACTAGTCAGGCAACTCCGTTCAACATTAGAAAGAAAATGAGTTTATGATCCAGCAATTCCATCTCTGCTTATATCCTCCAAAGAGCTGTGAGCAGGTGCTGGAGCAGGTATCTGTGTCCCCAAGCTCAGCGCTGTGTTATTCACAGCCACTGCAAACTGGAAACATCCCAGGTGTTCATCTGCAGATAAACAGGTGAGTAAAATGAAGTCGATGTGTGCCATCATGTTATACTGGCGTACTGTTCAGCCTCCACGAGGAATGGCATTCTGGGAGTTGGAGAGATAGCATAAAGGTGAGGGTGCATACTTGGCATGTTTGGTACCCTGGCTCCATTGCCCTGAATACCATCCTGGAGGCTCCCCAAGGACAGCTGGGGTGGCCTCAGAGGCCTCAGCACTGCAGGAGCTGAGAGTGTCACATTCTCAGGCCCTAGCACTGAATTGTCAGGCCCAGTTGGCTGAGTATGTGGCAACTCCCACTCCCCAGGCTCTGCTTGGGTACCACCGCCTCTCCCTTACTCCCCCTGAAATGGGGAAGGGGACTCAGACACACGCCACTACACAGAGGAGCCCTTAGGACAGGGGGTTTGGTGAGATGAGCCTGGCATCGAAAGACAAACACGCAGCCATCACTTCCCTGAGGTGCCTGGAGGACCCAGAGACAGAGCAGGCGGCAGCTGGGTGGGCCATGGAGGGCCTCCCAGGACTGGTCCTTACCACTGCGTCCACGGCTTCAGTTGGGGAAGACGAAAAACCGTATTGTAGGTTGGTGGTGGCCAGGGACGCGGCAGAGGCATCAGACTGCAAGGAATGACCAAAAAGGTCGATTTTATGTGATGTGTGTTTTGTCACTCTGCCAACTCTCTTTGCCCTCCAGCGAGGAGGGCGTGGAACAGAATGACAGACGGTTGTCCCAGAGTCTGCCCCTTTTTCCCTGCCATAGGCCCCATCAGGGGCGATTAGATGGAGTGTGGGGCCAGCACTGGGCCTAGGCACGGGCAGCAGACTGCGGACCGGACTCAGGTGGGCCTAGCACCCCTCCTAGCTCTCAGTATCTCTCCCACCCTGGGTATGGGTGCACAGCACACACAAGGGCTCGGAACAAGTTCATCAGAAAAGCAAAGCTGTGCTCTCGGGATGACTGGGAGCGAGCAGCTTCCTCCCTGGACTTCACTGCTTGGTCCGCCCTGCACTCTGGCCCACCTTCAGAATCCCCGAATTAGTACCTAACCCCGCAATAGGGCAAGCGGGAGTTTGACGTTTAAGTGAACACTTGGCCATCCTGGGTCCGGAGAGAGGCTGCCAGCTGCTCTCCTAGGGTGCTCTTTCTCCCGAGGAACTGTGGAATGTGTCAGTATGCACTCTCTGTGTGTAGCACGGTGCCCACTTGCCACCTGAGTGGGGTCTCCCCAAAGACACCCCCCCAGTTCTGCTTTGGCTCAGCAATTCATAATGGGATCAAAGCCTCAATCTCCAACCCCCCTCTCCCCCCACCCCTGACACCTTCGGAGTGGAATTCGGTGTGATCTTTTATTTATTAATAGGGTGGCGGTGGGAGTGGGGAGGGAGGTTGAAAACTCCCCTCCCCCCTCCCCTTCCTATTCTTCCCCCCAGTTTCTGAGGATCAAACAGAGGGCTGGGATTACATTGGAGGGAAGCAGGACTATATTTAACTAGGCTTTGGAAAGTGTGGCTCCATGTCAGAGGCAGCTCGGAGTGACAGCCTCATCCAACCGGGCTGGCTGGAACATTCCAGAGAAGCAGATTGAGACCTTGGGCTAATTGGTTCCAATTTATCAGTTCCAATTTCCTGTGTGCGGAGGCCAGGTCTGAATGCTCGGTGCTCTCCAGGGAAGCCACACGTTTGCCTTTACTCCAGGTCCCCAGGAGCCCGCTGTCATGACCCCTGCTGGCTTTCCTCCCAGGGCGCAGCTGAGGACTTCATTTTGCATGCCCCTAGCCTGCAGCCTCAGCATGCCCCTCCAGCGAGTCCCCCACTTCCTGCCTCTAGGTAGATCTTTCAATAACGGGGGCTCATCTTACTGACACAAAAGCGAGGCCGGCATGGTCGGAGCAGCGGGAGGTGGGGGGTGGGCAGATTTATTTGTAATTACTATAGAGTTCCTGCCCCTGTCCTAGCCAGCACCGGTCTGCCCATTCACAGGCTCCGGCCAGGGCTGGCGCCAAGATCTCCAAGTTGCCCTGTGTTTATGTCATTGAGACGAGGACAATATTTCAGTGTGGAGCCAAGCCACAGGGATCCACTCTATAAAACCCTCACTAAAAATAGACGCTCCCGCCCCTGCCCAGCCCCCTCCCCGCCTCCGCGACTCCCGCACGCCTGCCCCCCGCGCTCCAGCACCCAGCTTCAATCCACTGGGAGACAGGCATGCCAAATCGGTCCAATCTCCAGGCTCTGGGGGCCCGGAGAGCTCCTTTCTTCCCCGGGAGTTTTAACGCAGAATAAAAGGCGTCAATTAGCAGCCCTAAAAGCTGACAGGGCAATTAGAGCTAAATTGCAAGACAGAGGGAGAGCTCCAAGAAGAAGGAAAAAGGGGGGAGGGGGAGACGTGGGGGGGGGCAAAAAGAGGGAGGAGAGAGAGACAGAGAGAGACAGAGAGAAAGAGAGAGAGACATAGATTTTCAAATGTATTTTTGGTGACAGCTGCATTTTTGAGGAGGGTGAGCCTCAGAACTACAACTGGCTGTTTGGATATATTTTCACTTGTGAAGTGATATTTCAGTGAACACTGATACTCCCAGTCTATTGCACTTTTCAAGTTAGATCTTAGCTGCTTGGGAAAATTAAAACAAACACCAAGCAAAAAAAAGGGGGGGGGACACTCTTGTCTTCACAAACTCTCCCAATTGGCTTCTGTCCCAACAGTCCCTTTCTTTGCAGGGTTAAGTTAGCTACAAGATGAAATTGAAATGGTCAGAGCGGATGAGGGGGAGGGGAAAGGTGGGCCACAGCGTGTGCATGGGAGGAGGGGACACTGACTGCAAGAGTCAGTATTAAGTCATGTGTGGGGTTCCCAGAGTTTAGGACTGGTGACCGGGTCCGAATGCCTTTGCACTCCCCCCTCCCCCATCAGCCCAGGACCCCGAGTTTGGGAAACTATTGGGAAATGAAGTTTTGTTTGGTCTACCCCCTAGTGACCTTCCCTCACAGTCAGCCTTTGGTTTGGGATGTGGGAGGGCCTGAGACTGTCTTCTGCAGATGGGAAATGGGAACAAGGGCAGTATTGATTTTTGATTTACTGTTGCAAAACCCCAGCTCAGGGGAATGGATTCAGGGCTCATGTGCACGGAGGCTGGACACAAGACAGGAATATCACATAATTAGAGGGGAGGTCAGCATGGGTAAATGCCAGCTTCGCAGACACCTCCGTGGCTCTCCTTGCCTCCCTGGCCCCCAACTTGTGGAGGACACAGTAGCTACAGTTCCTGAGAGGATGCTTCTCAAAATCACCCTGGCTTTGCAGCACCTCAAATTTCAGTCTCCCTTCCTAGAATCCTTTCCTTGTTAGCCTCCCTCCCTCATTAAGAAGAACTGCCATGAGACAGCAACACCTACCTGCTCCTCGAAGTGGGAAGGGCTTCTCAGGCGCTGCACACAAGGTAGGTGCTGCGATCGTTCCTGTTTTAGGTAAGAGGAAACTGAGGCAGAGAGACCTTCAGTCACTTGTTCAAAGCTGTCTGGCTGGTAAATGGTGATGTTAGGATTGGAACCAAGTCTCTATACTCCTTAAGAAAGTTTTGTTTGTTTGTTTATTGCTCACGTCTGATGGGGCTCAGGGCTTAATCCTAGCTCCATGCTTGGGGATTCTTCCTGGCAGTGCTGGGGGACCATGTGGTGCCGGGAATCAAACCTAAGTCCCCCCCATGTACAAAAAATGCATTCAGCCTTTTGAGCTATTGCTCTGGCACCTATCGTCCTACTCTTAATGCTTAACTATATACTCTTATATAGGGCTCCCATGAGTCTTGAGGAAAACGTTATAACTTGGGCTCCATGTTCATTTGAATGAGTGAAAGTTTTGAGATGCTCAATTAAGGAGGACTCTCAAGATTGAGTTCAACATGAAGTTTTGAGCTGGAGGGGCCTGAGAGTGACGTTTAGTGGACTGTGTCACAAACTAGAGTCCAGGGCTCCTGGATTTCTGAGAAGCTACCCTGGGCTACGTAATGCCACTATATATTTAAGATGCTATCTTGCCCCAGCCTTATTTCCTTGACAGTTTACCAGATTGTTCAACCAAAGAAGGTCACATAGCGAGTAAAGTTGGAAGCAAGACACATCTCTCCCAGGACTATCTCTGTTAATGAACAGAATTCTCTAGCCCTGGATTTATAAGTCCACAGCACTGCTGGATTGAAACTCATAGAGGAAGAACTGATTCTAAGGACTTTACTAGATATTTGGAGAGTGAGTATGTTAAAGCAGTTTTGGAGTGGTTACAGGTAGATAAACACTTAGGTTGCTAATTACAGGTCAGCGCTACCTGCATACTGACCCGAGTACTGCTATTTGACCATGGTTTAGTGTGCTAAACACTATTGCCCAAATCAAATAAAATCAACTTTCTGTATATATTTGGCTTTTATTCTCCATTCATTTCACGTTTAACTATCTTTGAAATAAAGTACCTAATGGTCCAGGTACAGTTCTAAATTGTAAACCAAACAGACTCATAATCTACCTCCTCCCACTAGCCTGCTCCTTAAGCTATTGCCATGACATACTGCTATGTAATTGGAATTTGGTTTGGTGAAGTTTGGGTGGTAAGAGGCCCAGTTTAGTTTTTTCATTTGGTGCCAATTTCTGCATCTCCACCCCTCCCCACCCCGTATTTTTCTGTCTTCTATGTTAATGGTTGTTGATGAGTAGTTTTCCTCCATGGCAAATATCTATCTATCTACCTATCTCAGTAGTGTAATATATCATGAATAGTCATGTGCACAAGACCAGGATACAAGAAGAGGAAAAGACTCACTAATACCTCCAACTCTTTGTCTTGACTTCCCTGAAATACAAGTCCTAGTCTGACAGCTCAGCTATCCATGAGAGTTAAGAGAGAGAGGTTTTCCATTTTCTATTTGTTTACTTTTCAAAAAAAGAGTATTGGGGGTCAGAAAGAGAGTGTAGTAAGTAAGGTGCTTGTTTTACATGCAGCTGACACAGGTTTGATCCTTGGCACCCCATATGGTCCCCCAAACTCTGCCTGGAGTGATCCCTGAGCACAGAGCCAGGAGTGATCCCTGAGTACTCCCCTCAACACTCACCATCCCCCGCAAAGACCCAAACTGACTCTTTTATTCAACTTGTATTTTGCATCTTGCTTTGTTTCATTGATAACACTGATATATATTCATTACAACACAATCTTATCCTTTTCAATAGTGACATATTCTTTGATAGATGTACTATGGCTTGTTGCTATTGAAGTTTTATGCATAGGGAATGTTTTGGTTTTCTCCACATTTTTCTACTATTATACACAAATCTGCTGCGCAATAGCTCTGATGATACCAATCCTCAGCTCACTCAGATTGTTTCTTTAGGCTAGATACTATGAGTAAATTGTTGCATCTAACTGTGCATTTGTTATTTTTGACTTTACCAGTTTTCCTTAAACATGTTCCAATTGGCAAATCAACCAAAAGTGCTGGGTACTTACCATGTTACAAGGGGTTTCTCTGCTATTCACAAAGGTAACTAGAGGAGTTGGCCAATGGAATATGATCAATGACAGACCCACTCATCAAGTGAGAAAGATAAACCAAGACTTTTGTAAGGCTTTGATTTTCAGGGGCCAGAGTGATAGCACAGCAAACAGGGTGTCTGTCCTGCAGGGAACAAACTGGGTTCTCTCCCTGGCACCACCTCTGGTCCTCTAAGTCTCACAAAGAGTGATCCCTGAGCACAGAGCCAGGAGTAAACCCTGAGCACCACTGGGTGTGGGATCCCCTACCCCCTCCCCGAAGCAAAACCAAAAACGAAACGAAAAAAAAACTGCTTTGACTTTCAGACTCATTTGAAAAACTAGTCTCGGGAAAAGTAGAGCCAAGATGGTTATGTTGCACATGGTTGCGTTACATAACTGCTATTCAAAAGGTGCCCTTGGTCTTGGACAGGTAGCCTGTATCTGGAGAAAGGGAGTAGTCTGAGAAAGAAAGATTAGAAGACTGAGCTGCACCTGGTCTTTGCTACAGTCACCTAGAGCAAGTCAAAAACTAGAATTCAAAAGCTAGAAAATTCCAGGTCCTTGGAGCAGAGCCGTTGCCTAGCATATACTCTCCAAACCTCACAGGGATGCTGTAAAGATAACATGTCCACGTGTAGCATGGGAAAAGTGTTTTGTTAAAGGTGTGTCCTTTGGGACCGGAGACTTAATGCACTGGTTACATACAGCCTTCCACACAGCCAACCCTAATACTGTCCCCAGCACTGCATGGCTCCTGAGCACCACTGTGAGAAACTCCTCCTTTGTCCTCTCCCCCACCCCCCCACCCCACCCCCCAGAGCTGGGAATAGCTTTCTAGCACCCCTGGGTTTGGCTCACACCACTCCCTACCTCTTGCCCCATCAGGAAAGGGGTGACCTTTTGATGGCTACAGATTCAACAGATCTCTGTTATGGAAGACTACAGCTTCAGAACAATACAAAGAGCATCACAGATGGCCTGTAAATCTATCCATAGATGGCCACAGAAAGAGGTCCAGTGTCTAAGTAGTTTAGAAGAGAGTCTTGGGTTGGGTTATTTTAACCTTGCTTCTTTCTGGGTTTCAGATAAGTTTTGGAGGAAGGTGATGAGCTGTGAATTGCCTTCTGCAGGAGCTTTGCCTTACAGTGAGGAGACTGCAGGGAATGATGACTGAAGGGTGTGTAGCCACCCAAGACCTCAGGTTCATGCTGGCACCTACTGTGTGTGACACATAGTAGGAACTTGTGCCCTATGGAATGAATGCATGAATAGTGCTCATGCTGACCACTCAGCAGTATGAGTGTCCTCTTTGACTTTGAGTAAGGAAACCCCATTCTGGCTTCTTGCATTTTGTGCTCTGAACTGGTGATCTAATATCAGTATGCTGACTAATGCCCACTGCGATGTGCCTACCCACTCGCCAAGGTATGCAAGTCCTGCTCCCATTTTGCCTCTCCATCCTCTGTGTCCTGACTTTCTCAGGGCACAGTTTCATGGCACAGTTCATTGATTCCCCATCTTCTCACCCTCTTCCCCCTCTGCCCCACCCCTTCCATCGAAGATAATGATGTATCATCATGATGGGACTGTGTTCCATTTTCAACATTGCCACATGTCCCAGGACAGGACACTGAAAACTGAACATGGCTCAGGGACGGTTTCCTCTTGTGCTCATTGATAGCAATCACTGTCTCAGAATTTATTCATTACTTATTTGTTTATATTTTAAGTTTTGGGTCACACACTGTGGGACTCAGGGTTTACTCCTGACTCTGCACTCAGGGATCATTCCTGGTGGGGCCCGGGGGCTATATTGGGTGCTGGGGATTAAACCTGGGTCAGCTGCATGCAAGACAAGGACCCTACCCACTGTATTATCTCTCCAGCTCCACAGAATTTATTTTTGAGGTTTAGGTGAGGTTCAAAGTACTATTCCAGAGTTGTTTTTCCAACACAGGGAGGGGTTTTAGATGATTCTTCACATGATTTCAGTTGAATGTGAATGCAGTAATATTGTGATGCATTCCAGTCTTCCAATACTAATGTAACCACTTTACTTAATCCTGTTCTTCAAAGGCATCATAAAATGGTTTCTTGAGAGGTGATGAAGCTTCCCCTAGATTCCCTCAATTAAAGCAGAGAACCCACATTTTCGTATCACGTTGAATTCTTAAGACTAAGCTACTACATTTTCCTCTCTTGACATCTCTGTTCTCTGTTCAGAGGCCCATGGAAGTTTGCCACATTCTATAGAAAATGGACCCCCATGCTGAGTAAGTCTGGAAAGACTTATCCATCCTACTGACCGTCATCCTGTTGGTGCTACCTGGATGCCTTGGAGTCCCTGGGAAGCCCAGGGGGCTGAAAGGGCACGTGGCCCTTAAATGAACTGTTTCCTGCAGCCCAATGCCTGAGTGAGCCAGTTTTTAAAGTCTGTGGTGGGAGATGATCTCATGGGAAGGAAGATCCCCAGGGAAGAGCAGGATTAAAGAAAGTCAGGCTATGAATGACCCCTGGACACAGCCCCCGCCTGGCCTCCGTCCATCACTGCTTCCCTCTCCCAGTCTCCAGTCTCCTGGGGATGACTGTCTCTTCCTTTCTTTCTTTCTTTTTTTTTTTTTTTAGCATGGGGGTGGGGCGGAGATGATTCAAACACTGCCTTAGGGCACCAAAGACATTCACAAATTGGTCCAATCCCAGCTGATGAGGGAGGCAAGAGAGGAGAGTGGCAGACTGTGTCCTGTGGCTTCGGTTGCCAAAGGCAGGTTAAAAGGGAAAGTTGAGGCTATCCTTCTTTGACCTCTCATTGCTGAGGCCCAAGGCCTCAAACCCTGGGCTGTAGGGCAGGCTTTTTGAAAATGTTATCTGCTCTAAGTCTGTAAATAAACAGCTCTGTCTCCGGTCCCACTCTCCTTTTCATGTATGCACATTCCCGTGTAAGGGCAAGCAGAGGAGAGGTAACTGCACCTCTTCCCAGATGGCTCCAGAGATCTTAGTTTGGGGCAGAGGAACTGGTTCAGGTGGCTGGCGCGCATGCCTGGCATGCAGAGATCCTGGGCTTGATCCCTGGCACTGCAAAAGTATGAAACAGGAAAAATTGGACTTTTCCTTCCAGCTTGTCCACATGGAGCTTATTCTGATCCTGGGATGAACTGCCTGATCTCTTTAAGCTTTAACTTTTTCATGGGTGGGATTGGATGCAGGAGAACTGAGAAGAGGAGTGAATGGAGGTATGTAAATTGCCTGGAACTCAGTCCTTTGGGAAGTGGTTCCTTTTATTATAGTAATAATAATAGCACTGCACTGCACTGTAGCACTGTCGTCCATTGCTCATCGATTTGTTCAAGCAGGCACCAGTAATGTCTCCATTGTGAGATTTGTTACTGGTTTTGGCATATCAAATACAACATGGGTAGATTGCCAGGCTCTGCCGTGCAGGTGGGATACCTTCGGTAGATTGCCGGGCTCTCTGAGAGGGACGGAGGAATCGAACCCAGGTTGGCCACGTGCAAAACAAATGCCCTACCCACTGTGCTATTGCCCCAGTCCCCAGGACAATAAGTTGTTATTATTATTTGGGGGTTCTTCCAAATGGTTCTCAGGAAGTCCGGGGGTCTTATCACAATTCTGAACAACCAGGCCAGTGTTCAATGCAAGGGCCACCAGGGCTGTGTTCAGGAGTCTCCAGGGCTGCCACGGGTTCTAGGGAATGAGCAAGGGTCAGAGGCAGGCTGGGCATGCATCCTAACTCCTGTATTATCTCTCAGGCCCACCTCTTATTGTTTTAAAAATCTCCCTCCTTTAACATACAAGTTAGGTCAGGCAAGTTGTAGGTTGACCCAAATCTAAGACCCAAGTCTCAAATCACCCCTATCTATTTTTTTTCTTTTTAGGGTCACATCCGGCAATGCATAGGGGCTACTGCTGGCTCATGCACTCAGGAATCACTCCTGGCGTGCTCAGGGGACCATATGGGATGCTGGGAATCAAACCCAGGTCAGCCGCATGCAAGGTAAATGCCCTACCGGCTGTGCTATCGCTCCAGCCCCACACCCCTATCTTTTAAAAGCCAATCCCTGTATGACTTCTGATAATGCCGGCCTCTGATCTCTTGTATGCAGTTACATCCACCTCCCTGATGCTTTTAGAGGCAGGTTGGCTCGGCCCATTCCCCACAACAATGTGGTTGGGTGGAGGGAGAAGAGAAATGGTCCCCAAAAAACAGCCAAGAGTGCTCTGAAGTTTCCCCAATCCTCTTTTTTCCCTATTGCCAAGTAACCACTTCTCATTTCAGGCAGTCTCCTCCCTTGATAAACGCAGTCGATTTCTTTCTTTCTTTTCTTTTCTCTTTTTTTTTCACGCCTGGCTTGAAGTCGGAAATTATATTGGTAAGACTCACTAAGGTGGATGTTATTAATGTGCTTAATGGGCACTCAAGGCAGTTTAAAGATCTTAGCCTTTGCACGCGCCTTTATCCCACCCTGGGGGTAAATAATGGAGATGCTAACTCAGTCTGTAAAGGGGCAAGAGTGGAGGTGGCCTGCCTGCTACACAGGGGCAGGATGCTTTGATGGCCTGTCTGCAGGCTGGGTGATGAAATCAGCTCCCCTGGTTTTTTTTTTTTATACCCCTTTCAAAAGGGCAATTCTCCCTACACAATGCGCATTTCCAAGTCGTTTTTAATTTGGCATGAAAATGTCTCCTTTATCCCAGACTAGAGCCAGCAGAGTTAATGGGAAACACACACATCTGAGCAACTGTGCTTTCCTGAGTGAGGAGGTGAGCAACGGGGGCTGGAGTGTGATGGGGGATTAACGATAGTGGCGGTGGTTGGAGGGGTCTCAGCCCCCTTCAACTACCGGGACTTAACCCATCCCCTTGGGATGGAAAGTTTTCAGAATCCTCCGTGGCTATCTCCAGGGCCCCTCTGTTCTCTCCTTGCCCTCCCTGGAGGTGAGATGCGGGGTGTCAGCGAGTCTTTTGTTGGTCCTGGGCTATGGGGGTGGGGGTGGGGCACTGCTCTTTGTCTTCTCTAATAAGTGAGTCCAAACTATTTCCTGACCGGCCCCCTTTCTCTGCAGATGATCTCCACATCTGACCCCCCCCCCTGCATGATGGCTGAGGATGAGGCATTTGGCAAAAAGGGGAAGCTGTGAGCGCAGCCGCCAGGAGACCCTACGGCTGATTTTCATCCTGCTCCCTGCCCAGATTCTTGGTGTCTGAATTCAAATATAAAATGAAGCTGTATCTCTGACAAGGAGACAGTGGTCCTGGTGGGCACATGCCTGTCAATAGGAACTTTGTGAACGCCTTAGAGATCCTCGTTCGTCCCCTACCGAAGCTCATTCCATCATTACTTTGGCCCCAAGTTGTAGGCATACTTTCACCATTCTGTAGTTTGTATATTATTCTTTTTAATTGCTCTTTCAGGCTGAGATGTGTAACCCGAAGAACCCTGGGGTCTAAATTCCTTGGAATGGTCTGCAAAAAAGTATGTGTGCTCATGGCTTTCATCAGATTTTCAAAGGGGATCTCCCAGGCTAAAGTTAGGGTGTTCCTGTAAGTGGATTTGCTTGGGACAGTTCCAGTTCATGCTGGCTGTCCTGGTACCATCATTAATAGCCATTCTTCTCACCCATAATAGTGTCTTCATGTGGAGATACATTACAACTGTGTCTCATAACATATAGATGCTATATTTTGCAAATTCACTTACTATTAAAGTTTATCTGAAGGGCCCAGATCGATACTGAGGAAACTTTAGTGTCATTCCATGATTATGCGCAGAGCAGCAAAAGATCACCCATTGTGCACAGTGTGGATGAGGTCCAATGAGAGGACAGTTGGTCTTTAGGTATCAGTGCTATATGGCAAGCAAAGGCATGTGTGTCTATCCCTGGCAACTTCAAAAGCTCCCAAGTATAGCACTAACGCGTTGTCAGTGTCCAAATACAAGAAGTCTGTGATATGCTTTATGAAAAAAACGCACACCTTCTTAAAAAGCCTTCTTCAGGTGTGAATTACAGTGCTATTGACCATGAATTCAACACTAATGAGTCAACAACCTGTGTTAATTAAGGCATCTTGAAGCAGAAACACAACACAAAACAGGGGTGTTACAGAAAACAGGCTAAGGAATGAAATAAAAAAGAGGGGAACAAGAAAAAGAGGCTGGCAGGAAGCTAACCTTGTATTTCTCTTTGGAGCAATGGTTTAGCATTTGATGGTTTGGGAGCCTTTATGACTCATAACTACTATGAGTTATGAGAATTGCCTTCAGAAATACCTTTTTTGGTAAGATGATCAAATTCATAGTGAGCCAGACTTGGTTCCATTCTTTGTCCTTTCTCATGCCAGTCATCACAACTCTAATGGTACCTGTCTCTTGGCAGCCACAATTTTCTTCTGAGCAGGATTAGAGCAGTGCTCTGGGGGCCCACTCCTCTTTGCCTTGAGTTGGGAGCCCACCCTTTCCTTGGAGAAACAGGCCTTCTTTGAAAGACAGCTCCCTGTGGGTCGAGGTGGCAGGTGCCTTCCAGTGCCCGGAAGAGACTGGCCTTTCTGTTGAGGATCCTTGCAACAATCTGTAATGGCTTCATTCAGGGACCTCTTTATGTTTTGGAGGGAACAAGAATGGCCATTTCACTCTGTGTCCTTTATCGCTTCTTTCTTCCATGGATATGAATATGAGGATGGATCATAGGAGGATTAATGATGGATCCATCCCTATGAGGATGCTCTCAGTCCCAAGGAGTCCAACCAAACGTTCTTTCATTCTGCAACTGCCCTGGTGTGTTTTCCACTATGAAGCCAAGTGGGGGTGAGCATCTAGCAAAGCCAGTAAAACCCAGGAAAACAAAGGGGTCAGAACGATCGTGCGCTGAGTGCTCTCAAGGAATTAGACCCTGCCCTGTGAACTTCAGCCACTTATCCTGTTTCCTACAACAACATTCATGGTCAGATCTCATGAGGTCCTTTTCAAAACAGATGTTGAAACGGAAGCCGAGAGAAGCCAGACACTTGCTCAAGGATAGTCAGCAAGTGGCAGCGTGAAAAGTCAAACTCAAGTCTTTTTCACTCCAAATCCCATCATATTTCACTCCTCCATGGCATTTTCCAAAAACAAAACAAAAAAAAAAACAAAAACAAACCCCAATCCTGCTAGGGAGAGTTAGGGACCCACTTTCAAAATCACATGAATTTGAAAATCTCCGACTCCCCAGGAAACATCAAGAAAGCAAGCAAATCACATTGCACAATGGCAACCGCGAAGATGTGGCAATTTCTCAGGAGGACCCTGGGTTCCGGAGCCTCTCTGCAGACCTCCCTGGTAGAAGTGAGAGTGACCATCACCTGATCCACCCCTCTCAGGGACCCCCGCAACCTGTGGGCTGCTGTCTACGGAAGGCCATCCTCTTAGCCTGGCTAGCTTTTCTGCTGCTTCTGAGCACCCCATTTCAGAACAGGAGCTCAGTTGCAACTCTCTCTTTTGCTTGGACCCAGGACAACTTTTCCACTGTCACCGCCCTGTAGCCTCAGCTGGCACAGAAATTCCAAAATAAATGAACGTGTTGTAAATGGGGAGAAAATATTGTGTCCTTGTGGTGTTGATGTTGATTGCAGCTCAGTGGCTCAGGCAGCGACGACCACAGCTCAGGCTGCATATTTCTTTACCCAAACACGCAGAGGGCCTGCTGAGGCCAGGAGCTCTGCAGACGCCCCCATTCAGCATGCACTTTAGCTTCTAGAAGGTGTGCCTTCTGGGGCTGACAAAGTGCCCTTGATCCGCAGACTGAGTCCAGGCCAGGAGCCCAGGCCTGTCAAAGCCAGACTGAGACCAGTCTTCCAGCCCGCGAAGCTTTTGGGAACAGAGGGCTGAGATAACACTCTGGCAGAAGGCTGCCCCCTGAAGCACAGTGGTGCCGGCCTTCAGCAGGGCCCTCGGGATTGGATTTGATTGGCGCAGGCACAACACAGCCTGTAGCTAACTGGGGCCTTGTGGTAAGAGTCTTCATGGTCTGAGGGTGGGAACTGGGCTTGCTTCTCAGGGTCTGGTTGCAAGCTCCATAGGGGGCTTTAAAGTTTGACCACCCAGCGTCAGTTTGGTAGTAACAGGAATAGGAGAGAAACAAAATCTCCTTTGAAGAGAGCTAGGGGCTGGCTGGAGGGAGAAAGCAATGGTGAAGGGTGGGGTAAGAAAGTGATTTGTCACATGGAGTCCCCTCCCCCACATCCCACCAGTACAGATTGGACCTGAATTTTTGAGGGAGCAATGGGGATTATTATGCCTGTCACTTTCAAGAGAGTTTTAGAGAGGATAGTTGCTATTTTTAGTCTGTCCAGCACCTCTATCCTTTCTTTAAGATGTTGCTTCTACTTTCCAATCATGTGATTCAGAGGCTCAGTGAATCACAACGTTTGGTAGGTTCAGCCAATCATGTTCTTTAACACCCTTGTATGTCAAGTCCAGGGCATGACCTGAATCAGCCAATCACAAGACTTCATTTCCCTTGTGGGTGTGTATATTTAACCCAAGATGGACCTATTAGAATTCTTCTCTGGGACTTCTTTTTTTTTTCTTTTATTGAATCACCATGTGGAAAATTACAAAGTTTTCATGTTTAAGTCTCAGTTATACAATGCTCGCACACCCATCCCTCACCAGTGCACATATTCCACCACCAAGAATCACAGTATAGCTCCACCCCGCCCCCCCACATCCCCAGCCCCCCACCCTGCCTGTGTAACTGATAAATTTCACTTTACTTTCTCTTTACTTTGATTACATTCAATATTTCAACACAAAACTCACTATTATTGTTTGGAGTTTCTCCCCCTTAAAGTCGGACCTGCTGAAAAGGAAGCATTTGATAATTTGTTTTCCATTGCTGAGAATGAAGCGATATGAGGTCGAGTGGCTGCATTAGCGGCTGCATGGTTTTGGATTTCTGTATTTTAGTATTTTAGTAACTAAGTCCTTCTCTGGGACTTCTTTTCCTTCTCTCAGGGACTTTGGTTTTGGAAGAGAAGATGGCTTATCTTTTAGGTCCCAAAGGTTACTAACTGAGGATTTCTGGTGGCCATCTTTACAGTCTTGGGAAGATTCATTTGTATAATAAGATAGAACAGAATGTTGGACAATCTTCTTTTCTTTCTCCTTTTCTTCTTTATTCTCTTTCTTCTTTCTTCTTCCTCTTCCTCTTCTTCCTCTTCCTCCTTCTCCTCCTTTTCTTCTTCCTTTCTCTTTCTCTTCCTCCTCCTCCTCCTTCTCCTTCTTCTCCTTCTCCTTCTTCCCCCTCCTTCTTTTCTTCTTCTGTATTTAATACCCATACTCATTTGAGTTTTCACTGGGATTCTTGTCTAAAACAACTGTATAGGCTTGAGGTTCAAGATTTATAAGAGGAACAAGCTAGGAAATGGAAAAGGAATTATGGACAATCTTCAGAAAAGCATCTGACTTCAGCTCTATCCCTGTTTATTATCATTAATTTATTTCACGTCCATTTATTAAATACCAAGCATGTATAAGCCTGTTCTAGATATTGGGCTAGTACAATGAACAAAGTGAAATGTCTGACTTCATAAGAGGCTAACACTTTAGTTGGGAAAACAAATAAGTAGACAGGCAATAATGATACTGTGAGGTGGTGCATGATCTGGGATCAGAACACAGTGTCAGTATGGAAGACTGTGTCCTGGGACATGGTGGGAGATCAGGATGGATTTCCCAGAGAGGCAAGCCCCTCAATGACAGCTCACGGGCAAGAGTTCCTGGTGGGAAAGGCTAAAATTCAGCTAGATGCCCAATTATAGCTCACTGCCATTTCAAACATGTTATAAGTTCTGAATACAATGTGGAGGATTCATTTTTGTAGCTGGAACAGATATCATACTACACTGAGTTGTACAGAGCACAGAATATAAGGTAAAGGGTAGGTAAAAGCTGGAGTAGGCAGGAAGAAAGAACTTTGTAGCAGCCTCAGCATGGGAGGCTATGCAGAGTGGTGCTTGGATTAGAACTTTTGGATGCAAGTGGCTGCAATATCTCTAAGTTTCATTAAGCAAAAGCAAGGTTTACTAGCTCATGTAACCTTGGCAACTGACAGAATCAAAGAAGAATTATAGAAATCAGAGTATCTTTGAGTCTTTAGCCATGGAAAATAGGGATTTGCTTACTGGATACTCTGTCTGCAGTTATTTTATTTATCCCTCTGCATTCTCCATGAAGTTGAGTTCTCATGGCTGCTAGAAGCAACTTGTTTCAGATACTACCTATTC
Organism: Sorex araneus; assembly: GCF_027595985.1. Classification (NCBI taxonomy): domain Eukaryota; kingdom Metazoa; phylum Chordata; class Mammalia; order Eulipotyphla; family Soricidae; genus Sorex; species Sorex araneus. The sequence goes on from NC_073304.1 coordinate 207,646,678, forward strand.
TGTGATATCAGAGGTGAAATATGTTCCCCTTTTGCTACAGATCAGAAAAATAACAGGCAAAGAACTTGGTTGTCTCTGGTCTTAGTTTTCCCCCTAGATTAATTAATTACCATGGCTTAAGTTAATGTGTACTATAATGGGCAGAAATGGGAAATTGTGCTCACCCCCATAGTCAGGGATTTGTAGTTTCAGTGGGATCTGGAAGTTCAGGTTCAAGAAAGTATGGGGGGCAGGGCGTGAGCATACAGCTGCTCCCAGTTCAATCCCTGGCATGCATACGGTCCCCTGAGAACCACCAGGAGTGATCCCTCAGCGTTACTAGGTGTGGGATCCAACCAACCCCCCCCAAAAATAAACCTCAGTTGTCTGCATATGGTGAGGGCTAGTTCTCCAAAGGAAGGCTAGAGGTGGTGGTTGTTCAACATCAGCTCACCACTGGGAGTATCTGAAATGGATTTTACTGTTGAATAAAATTATTGATTTTATTGTTGAGAAATTAGGTTTTGGTGTTAGATGCTAGGGAGGAACTGGGTTATTTGATGCCTAGTTGTACAAAATAAATCATAGAAATCTAGTGCTTGCCTTCTCAAAGGGAAACATCTCCAACAGACTAAGCTCATGGATCATGGCCAATGGCCAACGAGCCATATAATTAAATTCAACAAGCATGAGCCATAGTTTTGGTAATGTCTCAGGTGAGTTCTGCAGTAATTGAATGGCCCAATACTGGCAAAATAATCAAGGATCACCAGTGGTAAAAATGGCTATAGATGGTGAGGAGATCTATGCTTAGATGATCAGTGAGGGGTGGGCGGAGATAGCCATAGAATAATCTTAAATAAAATTTCATTATTCATTTAAAATGTTTGTGGTTAATTTTTTTAATCAGAGAAAACCCCCAAATAACTCAAAGTTTGATTACAGCTTTCCACCACTAACATATTGGCTAGCTTCTTCCAAGAGCTTTTTCTGAGGATCTCTTCACATAGATTATATATACATAGACTTATAAGACTATAATTTTATAAAAATGGAACTACACCTGACGGAATTTTTTAATAAAATTTTATATAAAATTTTCCCTTATCACTTAGCATGTTGTGTTGATATTTATGTTCAAATAAACATAGAATCATGAATCACGAAATCCCCGTTAATCGTTGATTTCTCCAGTGGGCTCAGTAACCTCTCCATTCGTCCTTTCCCTGAGATTTTAGTAGTCTCTCTCAACGATGTCGCACTGGAGGCTCTTTTAGGGTCAGGGGAATGAGATCCAGCTTGTTACTGGATTTAGCATATGAATACACCATGGGAAGCTTGCAAGGCTGTCCCATGTGGGCAGGAAACTCTCAGAAGCTTGCCAGTTTCTCCCAGAGGAAGAAGTAGGCTACAAGATATCATTTCATTGAATAGAACTAACATCAATAAGCTCTATGAGAGTATTGATTGACATTTACATGGTTTCCAGTTTTTCAATAGTTATTGATAGTATTGTAATAAGTCTTTCCATGTATGAGAGGAGTGCCTTAGAATGTCCCGTATGGGAGATCAGCATAGCTCACTTTATCCAGCGTTTCCTTCAGCATCACAGATACCATTGATACAAGCTTTAGACACATCTTATGCTCAGAGAAGCAATGGGAACTTGGATTGATTTAGGAGATTAAGAAATGACTGTTGCCTGCATCAAACTTATCCTAGGCCGTTCAGAATCACACATACCCATTTAAATATTTCTTGCTCTCTTACAACCATATAGAGTTATACTTTTATTTTTTAAGTATTTATATGAAGTAATCCACTGTATCCATCTGTAAGTCATTTTGTCTGTAACCAATTATCTTCTTGGGTAAATTCCTAAAGATGATATTAGAGACCAGAGGTCTGAACATATTGTGCTGTTACATATTTCTCAACTGTCCTATAGAAAGAGTGTGAGAGAAGACATCTCTATTCTTATGTTCATTGTAGCGCTATTCACCATAGCCAAAAATTGGAAACAGCCCAAGTTTCCAGGAAAAGAAGACTGGACAAAGTAACTATGGTACACATACATAGTGGAATAAAATAATACGTGAGTACAAGAAAAGATGCAATCATGTGATTTTCCACGATGTGGATGTAACTGGGGGTGGGGGAAGTAACACTGAGTGAAGTCAACCAAGAGGAGAGGATGGATACAGAATGATCTCTCTTATATCTTTCTCATATAAAGACACATAGTAAGAGGAATAGCAAATGACTAAAGGCAACCGAGTCTAAAAACTGGCCTACATAAAGAAGCTTACCATGGCAAAGAGATTTTGGAAATAGGTAGGGGTGTGTTGAAGTAAGGGGGTAAGTATATTGAAGTGGGAATCTTAGGACAATTGTGAAGGGAAGTGGACACTCTGGTGGGGGGTGTGGTGTTGGAATGCTGCGTATGTAAAACCCTACCATTAGCAGTATTGTAACATTGCAAAGTAGCGTGACTAAAACTGTCACTGTCACTGTCATCCCGTTGCTCATCGATTTGCTTGAGCGGGCATCAGTAACGTCTCCCTTATGAGACTTGTTAATGTTTTTGGAATATCGAATACGCCATGGGGAGCTTGCCAGGCTCTGCCGTGCGGGCGGGATACTCGTGGTAGCTTGCTGGGCTCTCTGAGAGGGGTGGATTGAAAAAAAAAAGAATAAAAAGAATGTGAACTTAGTGATTCCTTTTAAGAATGGGGAAACACTGTGGTTATGCTTGCTTGGGAAATTTCCAACTCTTCTTGATTTTAGAAAGCCTGCATTTAAAAGGAATCCCTTTAGGCAATGCTAATGAGGATGGCTTTAATTGGGTGGCCCCACTAGACATCTGCATTCTAAGGCTGAGTAAGGAAATTTGTGGAAAGGGCTGTGTAGTAGGGGTTGGTGGAGTAGAGGGGAGCAGTCGTTAGACTTTAGCTTGGAGCTCTTACTCTGGGGCTGATGGTGGGTAAGACCAGGATAAGACCCGCAAAAAGGAAGAAGGAAAGAAAGAAAGAAAGAAAGAAAGAAAGAAAGGAAGAAAGAAAGAAAGAAAAAAGGAAAGAAAGAAAGAAAGGAAGGAAGGAAGAAAGGAAGAAAGGAGGGAAGGAAGAAAGGAGGGAAGGAAGGAAGAAAGAAAGAATAAAGGAAGGAAAGAAGGAAAGAAAAAAAGGGGATGAAAGAAAAAAGGAAAACAGAAAGAGAAAAAAGAAAGTAAGAAAGAAGAAAAATTCTAACAATTCTTGTAATAACTTGTTTATGCTTTGTTGACTGTAAATTATTATGCAATTATAAAATATATTCAGAAGTGGGATCAGAGTGATAACACAGAGGAAGGGGACTTGTCTTACATATGGCCAGCCCACATTCAATCCCTGGTATCCCATCTGGTACGCTAAGCACCATGGGAGTAATTCTTGAGCACACAACCAGGAGTAATTTAAGTATTGCCAAGTTTAGGCACAGACTCACCACTTCCCCAAATTTATAAGTAAGAAATTTAAAAGAATAAAGGGAATAAAGGTAAAAATTGACAGTTGAAGGGTCTTGCTAACAAACAGTACTGGGTACTTACATATTGGGAAGTATGTCTCTGGAAGGGGGATAGTTGTGAATGAAAGAGACTCCCCTCCTCCTATTTTTTTTTTTTTGCTTTTTTGGGTCACACCCGGCAATGCACAGGGGTTACTCCTGACTTTACACTCAGGAATTACCCTTGGCGGTGCTTAGGGGACCATATTGGATGCTGGGAATCGAACTTGGGTCAGCCCTGTGCAAGGCAAAGGCCCTACACTCTGTGCTATTGATCCAGTTCCTCCTCCTACTTTTTGTAATGCCAGATATTGAAGCCAGAGCTCACATGTGGGAGGTTTGTGCTCTACCACTGAGGGACATCCTTAAAACCCTTAGAGCCTTTCCATTTAAAAAAAAGTCTTCTTAGCAAGGCAATATTTTTCAAATAAAAAAAATTGATTATGTAACTGATGGAGACTTTATCCAGGAAATAGGGTGTCATTTTTTTTCTTTTTCTTTTTCCTTTTTTTTTTTTCAGTGTCTGGGCCATACCCAGTGGTGCTCAGGACTTTGCTCCTGCCTCCTCATGCCAGGATCACTCCTGGTGGACTTGAGGGACTATGTGGGATACCAGGATCAAACCAGGGCCAGCTGCATGCACAGAAAGTGCTCTACCCACTGAACTATCGCTCCAGCCCCTTTTACTCTTTGTCAGTTGACCACTTACACCCGCGCTCTTTGTAATATCCTTTATCCACACTTTGCAAAAATTATTTTATTCAATTAATCAATTTACTTTCTTTTTAAAGATTTAAACACTGCAATTTACAAAGTTGTTTATGGTACAGTTGTTTACAGTTGTTTCAGGTATCCAGTGTCCCAACCCTAGTCCCACCACATGTGACCTTCCCTACACCAATGTCTTCATCTGCGCCCCCCCCCCACATAAATGGTGTCCATTTAGCAGGAATGAAACAATTTACTTTTTTTTTGTAAACAAATTTATTTTCTCACATTTCTGAAGAATGGAAAATATACGGTCAATTTCTGAAGAGATTTTTCTTTTTTTTTTTTTTATTGAATCACCATGTGGAAAGTTACAAAGCTTTCAGGCTTAAGTCTCAGTTATACAATGCTCAAACACCCATACCTTCACCAGCGCACATTAGTGGCCGCGTGGTTTTGGATTTCTGTATTTTAGTATTTTAGTAAATAAGTCCAGAGAACTTTCTGCCAGAAATTGCATTATTGCAAGCTCGTACCTCTCTGCTACTTTATATTCCACATATGAGTGCAATCTTTCTATGTCTGACTCATTTCACTCAACATGATACTTTCCATGTTGATCCACTTATATGCAAATTTCATGACTTCATCTTTTCTAACAGCTGCATAGTATTCCATTGTGTAGATGTACCAAAGTTTCTCTAACCAGTCATCTGTTTTTGGACACTCTGGTGAAACAATTTACTTTATATTGCTTGTCACAACAAAATGTCAAATGAAATTATAAAAAAAATCAATAAAAGTCAATTTGTGATAGCTGTTATATCCTACAATGGTATTACTAAAGTCATTGTCTGAGGATTTACCATGCTGGTTGGTGGTGCTAGCTGAGCCTTCTTTGTTACTGTTTCCACTCACTTGGTGCGCTTCTGCATAACTTTCCCATCAAGTTTGCTGTCCTCCTACTGATGGTCAGTACTATGAAATTTGTAAGTGTCGTGTGACTATGTGTTCCAGAAGATGTGGATGGGATGATTTGGTGGCTTGTTGGCTTGATGAGATTCAGTTGAAGAGCTGGGCTGCATATGTGTCAGAGGATGTCGGGTGTGGGTGGGGGCTGCTCAGCCTTCCAGCAGGGAGGGGAATATGCCTATCCCCATTCCAAGAAGGCCACAGAGTTCTCAGCTCAGAGGTTAAACTACCTGTGATGACCTGGCAGCTTGATTAATTAATTAGTTGATCAAATTTTGCTTTTTGGGGGCTACATCTGGCAGTGCTCAGGGATTCCTCCTGGCTCTGCGTTCAGGAATGAATTACATTTGGCAGTGCATGGGGGTCCATATGGAAACCAGGGATCAAACCTGGGTCAGCTGCAGGCAAGGCAAGCAAAATTACCCACTGACTATTGCTCCAGCCTCTAGTTTATAATTATTATTATTATTATTATTATTGGCGGGTTTGAAAAGGCTTGGGTGTAACACCTCAACAGCAAGTCCCTGCTGTGACTTGGATTCAAACCGAGGTTGCTGTGGCCACAACTCAGAGTACTAACCACTATACGACTACAGTGTGCCACGAAGTGATAGCACTGCAGATAGGGCATTTGTCTTGCATGTGGCTGACCCAGGTTCGATTCCTCCGTCCCTCTCAGAGAGCCTGGCAAGCTATCGAGAGTATCCTGCCGGCATGGCAGAGTCTGACAAGCTACCTGTGGCGTATTCAACTTTCCAAAAACAGTAACAAGTCTCACAATGGAGTCGTTACTGGTGCCCGCTCAAGCAAATTGATGAACAACGGGACGACAGTGCAACAGACAGTGCTATTATTTTTATTAAGGCACCATGAGTTGCAAAATTATATGTAGTTGAGTTTCAGGCATACAATGTTCCAGCACTAATCCCCCACTAGTATCAACTTCCCTCCACCAGTGTCCCTAGCTTTCCTCTCATCCCCAGCCTGCCTCTTTGACAGGCACATTTTAAAGTTTGGTGGTTGTAGTTTGGATCTCTTGATTTCAGTGTTGTTGGCTCTGTGGTTTGGATATTTGCATATATCACACCTCTACCCCACCAATGCACCTGAGACCCCCACCCCCTGCCCCTGTTACTTCCTGTCCACCCCTTCTTACCCCTTTAATTTCTTTCCTTCCTTGTCCTTCTCTTTTCTATACTCTAGGGTCAAGGGTGACCTAGGTATTTCCTCTTTAATGTCTTGCATTCCCTTGTCCTGTTATTCTTTATCCCACAGAAAGTTCTTTCAAGTCATTTGTTTACTTTTTGGTGATAATTCTGTGGAAATGAATTAATCATCTCAGTTGGTTTGGCTATAGCATACAAAATGGGTGGCTTATAAGTCATAGAATTTCTGCTCATCTTTTTTTTTTCCTTTTTGGGTCACACCTGGCCATGCACAAGGGTTACTCCTGGCTCTGCACTCAGGAATTACTCCTGGTGATGTTCAGGGGACCATATGGGATGCTGGGAATTGAACCCATGTCAGCTGCGTGCAAGGCAAATGCCCTACCCACTGTGCTATTGCTCCAGCCCCTCTGCTCATCATTTTTGAAATTAGACATCTGAGAGCAGGGAGTCCCATGGTCAGGCTTAGGTTGGGTTCTCCTCTGAGTTATAGAGTGCTACCATAATCAGCAATTCCAAGGAGTTATTACCAGCTCTGTGCTTGGTAGTCATTTTTGGCAGTGCTTGAAGGGAGCTTGTGGTACTGAGGATTAAATTTGGGCTTCCAACATGCATGCACTCAATCCACTGAGCTTTCCCTTGACCTATAATGCTGGCTTCTTACTGCATCTTCCTTGGAGGAATGGAAGAATTCTTGGAGGATCCTTGGATAAGGGCACTAAATATGCACCATGAGTGTCCAATCGCTTTCCGAAGGACCCATGTCCTAGTATTATTACACTGAATATTAAGACTTCAACACATGGATTTTAGGATTCACAAGCATTCAACCCAAAGCAGTAATAGGAAACTTAAATCTACTTAATTGGGTACAAATAAACTAGGAAACATAGAAATGCTCAAGCCAACCGCAGCATGTATCACTGTCAGTCTGGTAGCGACACCACAAGGTGTGACTCAGCTTTCTGTACACCTTGTGTGGTATTTGTTACATTACCTCTGACTTACAGACCAAGACTCCAAGTGCCAACCCAGAAAACAAAATTGTTGTAAAGCTTTTAAGAAAGAACAAATATACATGGAAATGTTAATATTTTCCTTCAATCCTGGGGATCATTGATCATGGTGTGTACCTTTTGGAATATTAAAACTAATTTTGGAGGATATTTAATTATATCATGATGAGGTAGATTAAACATGACTGCAAATTCTTTGCTCCTTGAAAACTAGATCCTGGATCTTGGGACTCTCTTTGGGAACCCTGAGATACAGTGTTGGATGCTTGTCTTGATACTGCCAGGCTACATCCCTGCTTTTGTCAGTCCTTGGCCAGGCACTAGATGTAGGGCTAAAGCTATCTTTTCTATGTCCATTAGTTGAAAACCTCTTAGTCATGCATCTCCCAGCCCTTTCTCAGTTCCTCTGACTTGTTTCCAATCCCTGTGCTGTTAGGTTCTCCAACATATAAATGTGAGGAGTTTCCATCTTCCCTCTTCCCTTTGTTACTGCGTTGCTGGTGCTCCAAGGTTTGTACCCTTGCTTTTGGTACTTATGAATATTCTTAAGCACCAACAGTCTTGGTGGCTGTTTCTAGTGTCACATGAGCAGAATTGGGCCTGGCCTTCAGGAAGAGGTGGGGCAGTGCTGGGGATTGACCTTGCAGTCACAAGCCTACAAGGGAAGTGCTCTAGCCCTGAACATCATTCCTGGGCACTAAGACAGTTTCAATTTATGAGAAGAAATGACTTGGAGGAAAAGATGTGGGGTTGCAAGGAGGCAGACCTTGATGCAGGTCTAAAGCCTGCAAAGAAATGAGAAGAAAGGGAGACTGGAGAGCTAGTGTCTCAGACAGTGTAATTCTGGAAAGAAAGAAAGAAAGAAAGAAAGAAAGAAAGAAAGAAAGAAAGAAAGAAAGAAAGAAAGAAAGAAAGAAAGAAGGAAAGAAAGAAAAAGAGAGAGAAAAAGAGAGAGAGAAAGAAAGAAGGAGGGAAGGAAAGAAAGAAAGAAAGAAAGAAAGAAAGAAAGAAAGAAAGAAAGAAAGAAAGAAAGAAAGAAAGAAAGAAAGAAAGAAAAGAAGATGTAGTTCTCAATAAAACAGCGACCCATGGGGGAGTCCTTGAGTCAAGGTCCACTTGGAAGGAGCCCCTCATTTTGAGCTGTCTGCTCTGTTTTGTGGACTGAGAGCAGCCAAGGGCTGTGTGTGTCCCTGTGCATGCAGTGGCAGCCATTGGTCCTGTGCTTGGCCGCAGGAGACGTGGAAGGCACATTTCCCGGCTCCAACCCTCCTATCCGCCTTCCTTTTCTCCTTTCCTTCCTTCTTTTCTTTTTTACTTTGAGAGTGTTATTTCAGTTCCAGGCTTGGTGGCAGATATGGGCGATAAGACAATGGATAAAACAAACTCTGTCCATGCTGTTATGGAAATTTGGTGTTAGGCCTCTTTACGATTTTGTGGAATAAACTCAATGGAAAGCACTTTTGTTTGTTTTTGTTTGGAGGTTATTGCTGCTCAGGGCTTACTCCAGCTTTGTGATCAGGGGTTGTTCCAGGAGGTGCTTTGGGGAGCATATGCCGTAACAGAGACTCAAGCTGGGTTGGCTGCATGCAAGGCAAGTGCCCTACCTGCGGTACTATCTCCAGGGATGGAGGAAGATTTGTCTAGTTCTATATCTCTCTCCCCACTTCCTGACTCCATAGAGCTGGGTCAATTGCTACAAGCATCATTAATATGAGCCCCCTTTCTCAAACCCCAGATCAGGTCATTATTCTTAGTAAATTTATTTACAGAAAATGTCGTAAAATGTGGGTGAGTTAACTGACATTTCTTTATAGTTTTTACAAATGCTATTTCAAGACATGGGGTAAATTTATGAAAATGAACTGATTTCAGGAAATCCAGGGGTCTATGCAAAATATAGTGAGTAGTTTGATTTAATCAGACTTGTTTGGGTGAAAAAACCCAGAAGTTTATTCAAATTATTCTCAGGTTTAGCATAAGGTTACATATACATGAGAACTTGGGAAAAGCTATTCAGTTGGCCTTGGGAAGATGAAGGACTCCAGCAGAATCCAGGCCACACAGAGACTGAAGCGGGAATTGTAAGGTCATTTGAATTCCTGGATCCTAAGAACATTCCCCTTGGGGAGGGGTAAGGATTGTGACTCTGATATTCAATCTTTGTTGTAACTCTTCACTTCTCCATGGTTGTTCCCTTCCTCCAAGGCTGCTCTCTTTCTTTTCTTTTTTTTCTTTTCTCTTTTCTTTTCTTTTCTTTTCTTTTCTTTTCTTTTTTTCTTTTCTCTTTTCTTTTCTTTTCTTTTTTTCTTTTCTCTTTTCTTTTCTTTTCTTTTCTTTTCTTTTCTTTTCTCTTCTCTTCTCTTCTCTTCTCTTCTCCTCTCTTCTCTTCTCCTCTCCTCTCCTCTCCTCTCCTCTCCTCTCCTCTCCCCTCCCCTCCCCTCCCCTCCCCTCCCCTCCCCTCCCCTCCCCTCCCCTCCCCTCCCCCTCCCCTCCCCTCCCTTTCCTTTCCTTTCCTTTCCTTTCCTTTCCTTTCCTTTCCTTTCCTTTCCTTTCCTTTCCTTTCCTTTCCTTTCCTTTCCTTTCCTTTCCTTTCCTTTCCTTTCCTTTCCTTTCCTTTCCTTTCCTTTCCTTTCCTTTCCTTTCCTTTCTTTCCTTTTCTTTATTTTCTCATCTTTTATTTCCTTCTCTTTTCTTTCCTTTTTTCTTTTCTTCCCCCCTTTTCTTCTCTTCCCTCCCCTTTCCTTCCTTTTCTCCTTCCTCTCTCACCTCTCCCCTCCCCTCCCTCTTTTTTCCCCACATCTCTCCGCTCTTCCTTTCCTCTCCCTCTCCTTTTCTTTTCCAAAGGATAAACCCAACTTAATGTCCAGGTGTCTATTCACCACTCTCAGAGATACTCTGCTCCATTGCGTGGGCTGATGAATCTGTGGTGGCGGGGTCCACTAGGGACATCCTAGTGGTGATCAGAGGCCACCAGGCTATGTGATGCCTGGGATGGAATTTGAGGCCTTGAACTTGCCAGGCATGTACTTTGAGCTTTCTCCTTGACTCTATTTTCTTAACTTCCCAGAGGCCGACCCTCATGACTTCATTTGTTTCATGATACATCATGGTTCCTCTGCTATGTTTCTGTTTCATATTTTATTTTACTGCTTCTGTTGAATGTTTCTTTTGTGATATTTTTCTGTTTAAACTCTAAAGAGAAAAATCTGGTTGGCTCTGTTCTTCTTTTATGACATCCATGATAATTGGTGCTGGGCTGGAGACACTGTGCAAGAATCCAATTATGTATAATCCATTGGGAGATTAATGATGATAAGAGTTTCATATGGCTCCATTTCTGCCCAAGGCTTTCTGTTCTTCTGGAAGACCGGGGTGCAGTTTCCCTTAGGAGAGAATCATGATTTTGTTGATGAAGATAGGATATTTAAAAAGTCCTGGTTTGGTTTTCCCAAAGTCATGGTGAATGAAATAATAACATGCCTGCTATTTCTGTCTTTTTTTTCTGTAAGTGAATGGACACTTCCTGTTTCCCAGATTGAAGAAGGAGAGATGAATGTATGGTTTATCAACTCCAACCAAATGCCAAGAATTCTGTTAGATGTTTTGCTCACTTCACTTAAAAATGGTAATTAACCTTTTGAGGTCAGTATCATCTACAATTTACAGATGACAAGACTGAGACTCAGGGGTTAAATAACTTGACAGAGGTCATGAACTAGCAGGTTGGGGGCTGGAGCAATACTATAGCGGGTAGGGCGTTTGCCTTGCATGTGGCTGACCCGGGTCCTATTCCCAGCATCCCATATGGTCCCCCGAGCACCACCAGGAGTAATTCCTGAGTGCAAAGCCAGGAGTAACCCCTGTGCATCTCTAGGTGTGACCCAAAAAGCAAAATAATAATAATAAAAAAGAACTAGCAGGTTGCTGGTCCAGGATTCAAATATGCTGTTGTGGCTTTTATAGGGAGATTTGGGGCTATTCTCAGTGATACTTGGATGTGTGGTGTGGGCCTGATGATTTGGTGCTTAGTCTTGGCAGTGCTCACAGGCCACCAGAATCACATCTGGAGCTGTTTGGAGTGGAAGGAAAGTGGTTCTCGGGGTTGAATTTAGGGCTTTGGGGCATATGTTCTACCTCTTGAGTTATCTCCCTTCCTGAGTACTTGGCCACCTCAAACAATGCTCGGAAGTCTCCCTTTACTGTGTTTCTGGGCCAAACCCACAGATTTACTCAAGGCCCCTTACATAGCCTGAAAATCCCACTGATCATCTAATCATGGAGAAGGTGACCATACTCCCTGTTTCCCTTTTTTACTTTTCCTTGGCCCTCTACTACACACTGACTACTGAGGTAGTAAAAGTCATTTTGGATTAGAGACCATTGGACAGGAGTTCAAGACTTGGTTCTGCTGCTATAAGGAAGTGGTTGAAGTTGGGTCATCTCTTTCAGGTGACAAATGAGAAGATTTGATAGGTTGCAAAGGAAAGCTGGGTTCTTTTTGCTCCTCTACTTCTGAAAGCTCCTTTGGTTCTGGGTCTCTCTGAAGGCTTAGAGGGGTCCTTCCAGCCAGGACAAGGCTCTTTCCCAGTCTCCTCTTTCCCAGTCACAAACTCCATATTGGTGTTTGTGTAACTGGAGGAGGATGAACTATAGCTAAAAGGGCTTGAAATTTTGAGTAAATGCTACTTTCCATCTGATTCAGGGCTTTTTATGTGGGAGGAATGTGAAATATAAGTGAGTGGGGAGAGAAGAATTCTCCATAGTCTGAATTCATTTTTTCCAGCTGTTTTCCAGGACCAGTTTTGCATACCATCCTCCTCTGCCTGGAGCCCCAGGCTCAGGAAAGCATCACTTTCATTCACTAAATACTGAGTGCTACTGTCCAGTTCTGGGTTCTATATTTATACTAGGAAGCAAAAACAGATAAATCCCTTTATTTCTTTCTACTTTTATTAATTCTTTAAAAAAATTTTAGTCACCTTAATTTACAGCCTGTTAATGACAATGATTTGTTAATGACACAACTGTCAATGATAGGGTTTTGTGACTACAATATTTTTATACCATACATACCATGAGTGCTCTTTTTCCTTCACCATTATCTCACAGCCTTCCCTCACTCCCCCCTCAATCTCCCTCCCAACTCACTGTCTTTGTAAGCCCAGTTCTGTGGATGTTCTTATGTCCTGTTACTATGGACTTGCTATTATCCCCCCATAATGATTCTTTGTATCTCCCAGGTGGGTGAGATCAACCGTATTTATCTCTCTCCTTCCAGATGAATTCACTCAGCATGATACCCCACAGGTCTATCCATGTAGTGACAAATTGCATGATTTTGTATTTTCTTATAGCCAAGTAATATGCCATTGTATATGTATACAAGAGTTTGTAGCGGTCATCTGGTCTCGGCCCCCTTCTTTCTAACTTCTCACAATCTAGAAGGAAAGAGTCAAAGTTAATAAACAAGTGACAAAAATTTGATTCTAGCTTCTTAGGCAACCCTTATGGTTAGACATCATTTAGGGCTAGCGTTATTAAAAAGAAAGCTTCCTCTTAGTGTTATGCATAAGAAATAAGATAAAATCATAGCACCCTCTAGAAGTTGATGCTGTGATATAGTTGATATTCTCTGATAGTTTCCTGAGAAGCAGCAGGATCTAGTCAAATTTGCTTAGTTTTTTTTTTCTACAATTTTTGGTGTTTTTTTTTTGTTTTTTTGGGTCACACCTGGCGATGCACAGGGGTTACTCCTGGCTCTGCACTCAGGAATTACTCCTGGCGGTGCTCAGGGGACCATATGGGATGCTGGGATTTGAACCCGGGTCGGCCGAGTGCAAGGCAAACGCCCTACCCGCTATGCTATCACTCCAGCCCCTTTTCTACAATTTTGGGCCACATCCAGTGGGGCTCAGGAACTATTCCTAGCTCTGTGCTCTGGAGTGAGCCTTGGTGGTGTTTAGGGGACCATAAATGGTATTAAGGATCAAAATGGGGTCTGGGTCTGCTTCATGCAGGCAAGTGCCAGACCTCCTGTAATATCTGCCAAATTTTTTTCTTAGTTCTAAAGTCAGCATAGACTTCCATCACTCTACTTAAGGGTGGTATAACCAAAAGTAAATTATTTAAACTATTTCAAATATACTTGTATATATTTGAAATACCAAATTATCAAATAGTTAGCTACAGTATGGCTATACATGAGTTATTAAGTCAAAAAATCTGGAAAGAATATATGAGTTATTAAGTCAAAATATTTGACACATAGTAGGTGTTCATTCACTTGTATCACTTCACTTGTCATCCCGTTGCTCATCGAGTTGCTCAAGAGGGCTCCAGTAATGTCTCCATTCATCCCTGTTGCGTACTAGTGTAGCCCAATGGCGTCTGCTCGCTTCAGGAACATAAAGCTCCTCAAACAGATTGTTCAGGGTCTTGACAAAGAAGTTTGACCATCTCCTAGGTGGGCAGCCAGGTGTTCTTTTGATGTCCCGTGAAATCCAGTTGGTAATAGCTCTAGTCCAGCAGTTTTCTCCAAATTGCATTATGTGTCTGGCCCATCTGATTTTCGAGGTCTTGCAAACGAGACAGAGTCCCTGATTCTCGATCGTCAGTGGAGGTCAGAATTCTGGATTCCGTTCATTAAATGTCAGTTTTTAATTCTTTTCTCAGAAGTGAATAAGTGACAAGATAGATCCTGAATTGCACAGTGGAAGAAAGAAACTTGGAGTTTTGAGCAAAGTCTATTGTTCTATCTAATTTCTAGATCCCCCCCTTTTTTTTGCTTTTTGCTTTTTTGGGTCACACCTGGCAATGTACAGGGACTACTCCTTACTTCGCACCGAGGAATTACTCCTGGTGGTGCTCAGGGGACCATATGGGATGTTGGGAATTGAACCCAGGTTGGCTGTGCATAAGGCAAATGCCCTACCCGCTGTGCTATTGCTCTAGCCCCCTCTAGATCCATTTTTGCACACATTCTACTTGTTTATGAAATTAAGGGTTTACTCTCTACCAGTTATACTAGGTTATGGGGTACAGTGGTAAGCTGGAGAAACAACTGTTTGTCTATCTAGTTGTTTCAACTATTTTCCTTTTCATCCTTCCCTGCTCCTTTCTCCATCCTATACTCTTTTCCTCCCTCACCCTCCTCTCTTTTTCTAGCAGTGGGATTAATTTTAGTAAGCATGATAAAAGATAATTAAAATGATGTTTTAGACTGTGTAGAAAGTAGGAGACAGAAAGGGAATGTGAGTGGGGGGAGAGAGAGAGAGCGAGAGCGAGAGCAAGAGAGAAAGAGAGGGAGGGAGAGAGAGAGAATGATAACAATGCAAGGGGAAGGACAGTTTCCCTTGTTTTTATCCCTTTTTACCTTGTATGATGAAGAGGCTATGCTTAGGATACTAATGCTATAAAGAGCAACTCTTACACAGAAAAGATCCTGAGAGTATCTGTTGTACAGGAGCATTCGTTACAACCATGTGAATCAACAGCCAGTCATGGGAATAATCTTGTTATTCACATACTCATTACTACAGTGAGACGCACCATCCTTGAAGCTGACCTTTGTTTCTTTCTGCAGGGATGTGGGCCAGTGACAATTTACACGTCTATATATTCTAGGGCTGCTCTAAACAACTGGTAACTGAGGTGAAGGGGCAGGGGCTTTGCATAAATAGAAAGCAAATGCTTATTTGTCGGCATTGCTCTCCTCTCCTTTGTTTTATCCTCTTTCCAAAAATAAAGTGCATTGTTCCCGGGGAGTGGAATTTGAAGTGGCAGCTGTCTGCCTGGCTGACTCCTTCCCAAAGAGCAGACCCAAGGAGGCAACTAGGGTTAACTTGAGTTTGTTCTGTCCTCTACCAACACTGAGGTTCAAGCTGCCAAAATAGCTGTGCTCATAGGCAGTGCTTGCCGGGCTGAGCGAGAAATGCCCACTGATCATACACTTACAAGCAATGTACAAGCTCTGCAGTAATTAGGCCCCCTGGATTTTTTCCCTACAGTATTGCTTGTTGGATAACTCCCCCAGTAGGACTGTTTATAAGGAACCATAGATCCTCGCTTCTGATTGACTCTGCTCTCTCAATGGTCTCACATAAGCTGAAAATCACCTCTCCAGGTCTGGGTCAGTGGCAATTTAGACGAGGTTTAATTTCATTTGTACTCTGTTTTGTGAGTTCATTAGTTTGAGATAACAGTGAAGCTGGGACAAAGACATTGGACTGAGTTCGAAGGACTAACTAGGAAAAACTTGGAATTCACCAGATGACAGTTCACATTGACCGATGGTTATTTGCTCAGAAGGGATATTTTATCTAGGAAAACTCAGTAGGAAAATTCAGGTACCCAGTCAAGCTTTTTGGAATTGAGTTACATTGACAAGACTTGATTCAGCAAACATTTTTAAAACCCTTTGGTGTATTTGGCGCAGCAAGATATCTGTGACGGACCATCTATCCTTTCTTCCAATGGCTGTTTCGGTGCTTTTATTAGCAAGGATAGGTTGAAGAGACAGTAGGCAAGTGAACTCAGGAGCACATATTTGGTATGGGAGAAAAATTCCTAAGAGAGGCTGTTAGAGTTTAGAAGAGCCATATATGATTCACAGGAGCTAACTAAATGTGCTGGAGGCTTAGAGTGGTGGCAGAACATGCGATCATCCATCCCATTTCAAAAATCAACTATATATTAAGTGTTAGGTAAAGGAATATAAAAATCGAGGTTAAAAAAGATATGTCTTTGTCACAAAAAAATGGACTAGTTTGAATGGCACCCTGCTCTGAATTTAAGAATACATATACACACATATGCATATATATGTGTGTGTATGTAGAATATATATATACATGCATATGTATGTATGTATGTATGTATCTCCTAACCCCTAGAACCTGTGAAAGTGACTTATTTGGAGAAAGGATCTTTGCATATAGATAAAGGAAGGATTTCAAGATCAGTTTATTCTGAATTGTCTGAGAGGGCCCTCAGTTCAATGGTAAATTTCCTTCTAAGAGACACACAGCAGAGAGATGAGCAACAGGAGACATGAAGACAGATGTGGAGACAGGAGTTCTGCATTCACAAACTGAAAATGCTCACAGCCCCAGGAGATGGAAGAGGCAAGGAGGGATTATTTTATGGTGTCTTTGGAGGGTGGGAGCCTGTGCACGCTTTGGATTTAGATGTCTGCTTTGGATTTAGATGTCTAGCCTTTAGAAGTGTGAATAAATACATTTCTGTTGGCTTACGCCATCAAGTTTGTGGAAATTTGTTATGTCAGGTCTGGGAAACAAAGGGCATGATAATTGAGCAGCTCATAATTAATGGGGACCCCTCAGGAAGAAAACAAAAGGGTCCTTTATCAGCTTTGCATGGGGGTTATATGCAGAGGTCTCTTTGTTGCTGAATGTGGTTTGAATCCTTTGGAACAGGAGAAGGTAAAGGGTGATGGTGGGTTGAAGAAAATAGAAAAGAGAGAAGGGTGGAGGCAATTTGTCAGAGACAAAGGAACTGGGCATCCAGAGATGGTACAGGGCTGACTGGGGTCTCATCCCAGGCACCACACGGCCTCATAAACACTGCAGGCTGACCTTGGAGGTTCTGGCATTATAGGGCCTAATTAGCACCACACACTTGACTTTGGCTAAATGCCCCTGGGACTGGCTGATGAGCCCTCTGAATGCCACTTGGGAATACCCCTTCCTTCCCCCCAAACACACTTTTTTTTTTAAAGGAAGTAGAGATGCAGATGGTCTGAATTAGATGCACAATAAAATTTTCTGAAGATGTTGCTCTCTCTCCCAGACTTGTCCACATACAGTCTCTTGTTGAGTCATTTATGAAACTCATTTAGTCATTTGCTCCTGTAGATGAACTAGAGGGTTCCACGCCAGGGGTCAAGGTGGAATGGTATACTGGAAGGGAAATAACGCTATCAGAGTTAATGACTCATGTGAGGTTTAAAGATACAGACCTTGACTCTGAACAGTAATGTCTGGCCAGGTACACACTGCCCCCAATGTGAACTGCACAGACAGACAGCATAATGCCATCGATGATTGGAAAAAAGGGGTCACAGAGGGCCAGCACAGTGCAACAGAGGGTTCTGGAGAATGAGTAGCACCAGGTGGGTGTTGAAAGATGGGGAGGATTTAGCTAGATGAGAGAAGATAGAGGTTTGTATATATTCTACACTCCCCTTCACCCGCTTAACCTTGGGGTAAGAAAGAGACAGCATGCTCAAATGTCTAGTGTCAAAAAGTATCATCTCCTGAGGAAGAAGTGCAACTTGCGTAAGTTGGGATATAGAATTATGATAGAAAGAAATCTTGGGAGACAGAAAAATTTATATAAATTTGTGGCCTTCATATAGAAACTGCCTTGCATAGTTGCTGGGATGTTTTTATGTGGAAGGATGTAAGAGGCAGTCTAACTATTGCTGCCTTTTCATTTTTAGGAGAAAAAAAATCTATTTTCCATCTTAATTGTAATAGTGTTCATTACAAGAACTAAAAGGATTGTGGAAAAGAAGAAAAATAAATCACTTGTAATCTCTCTTTAAAGAAATGAGTACTGTCAGTATTCTTCCTGCTTGTCATCTTGAAAAATAGTTATCGAAACCACATATATATATATATATAATTTTATACCTGGCTTTTAAAATCTTACTCTTACAACACAAGCATCTCCTAGTATTATTTTAGTCTTTCAGGAACATGCTTTTTAATATCCTTATCTAGGAGATGTACATCCATTTACTTAATCTTTCCCCTATGGTTAAATATTTGATTTACTAGCATTTCTCAGTACGATAAATCAAGCTGGGATGAGCTTCGTGGAATAATCTTCTCCCATATTTATGATTATTTCCTTTGGCTTGATCCCGACATGGGGAATCACGGAATCAAAGGGCATGAGCATCTTTAAGGCTCTTTGAACATTCTGCCAAATTGCTTCCTTGGGGGTTGTTGAGCTTTGGAAGTACATGATGAAAGATGAGTCTCCTAGCCGAGGACAGGCAGGGCCAGGCCAGAGAGAAAGAGCATTCCAAACATTCTAGCAGGAAGAGCCATAGCCCTGTTGATATGCTGTCCTGATAGGAAAGCAGTGCTGGTGGCCCTGCCATTTTTAGAAAGCAGGGTTTGAATTCTTCCCTACAAGGACAGTGGGGCTCCAAGCATCCAAGCATACTATTTTTTTTTCTTTTTTGTTCCTTGGGTGCCCCAAGCTCACCTCTACCCCAGGGCCTTTGCATTTGCTCCGTTCCTCTGTTGGGAGTGCTTTACCCTTAGAACTTAGGTATGATGTCTACTGATAAGTTAATTTATCATTTCAAATGTCAGATGCTCAGAGAAAACTATCTTTGATGACGTACTCTAAAGCCACTGGGCCTCAAGCCACTTCTATCAGTTGGTTTTATTCATAGCAATTAATCCTGTCCATAGTCTAGCTTCAACAGCTATTTGTTGGATGAATCATTCATTCTTTTATTCTATGCATATTTTCTGAGAACTAAATTAAAGTCTTCAGATAAAAATATTTAGTGCAGCCTCTAGAACTGCTAGAATTGATTCTTATCTTTTTCCTCCCCTCTTAACTTGATTTCCCTCCTGCCTTAGTTGCAGCACTGTGTCCAGAGTCTCTTTAAGCAAGAGAATGTGCCATGCTTCTTAACTACCATAAGGCCCTTGGTTCAGTGGTTCCTCCTGGCTAGAATGTACTTTTTTTTTCTTTTTGGGTCACACCCAGCGATGCTCAGGGGCTACTCCTGGCTTTGCACTCAGGAATTACTCTTGGCGGTGCTTGGGGGACCATATGGGATGCCGGGGATTGAACCCGGGTCGGCCGAGTGCAAGGCAAACACCCTAACCGCTGTGCTATCACTCTGGCCCCTAGAATGTACTTTTTATCTTAAGGGTCCTACTCACCTATCAGACCTCAGACCAAGGGCATACCCTCGTACACCTTTCCTGTTTTTATACCTTTTGTGGGAGCTAGTCTCAAAAATGGTCTCCAAATAAAGTTTACCTTCTAGCATCTTCATTCATGCATTACATAATGATTTTCTTTCATTGTATTCTGGTTTTGTGCATCTTTTATTTTTTAAATCAATGGAATGTGGCATAGGTAACATGAGGAAGTTTTTGAGACCATTTCACAAGATGTTTCATTATCAGTGATTACTAAATGCAAATTCAAATCACAGGGCACAGGGCGTTTCCACCTCATACCTGTGACAATGGTTTGCATCAAAAGGAATCACAGTAACAAATGTTCTGCAGGGTGTGGAGAGAAGGAATTCTCGTGCACAGTTGGTGGGAATGTAAAGTGGTGCAGTCATTTTGGAAAACACTATGGTATCGAGCTTCTTTGAGAAGCTTAAAATAGAGCTACATATGATCCAGAGATCCCAGTTGTGGGTATCTATTCAATCAATATGAAAAGTTTATATATTCACCCCAGTGTTTCCTGTATTTACAATAGCCAAGATACAGAAACAATCTAAGCACCTGCTCGTTGATAACTGGATAAAGAAAATGAGGTATTTATCCATATATCTTATTCATATATATATATACATACACACATATATACATATATATCCGTACAAATGCAATGGGATTCTGTTCAGCGTAAAATATGGTATTTTGCCATTTGCAATAAAAAGTGGAAGGATTTCAAGAAAATTGTGTAAAGTGAAATAAATCAGAAGAAAAAACTATTACTGGATAATTTCATGTATGTGTGCAATAGAAGAATATAAAATTAATGAACAGAAAAAACAAAATAAAAATAATTTATCGGACATTGACAACGAGGGCCAGAGGTGGGAGAAAGGGGGGTGGCATTATTTACATATTCATTTTGAGAACCTGAAAAAAAAGCAGTGTTGCAGTCTTCCACCTGGTACTTTTAGAATACTTGCTCTTGGGATACTACTCCCTCTTAGAAGCCAGCTGCCATGCTGTGCAGAGCCCAAGTCACATGGAGATGTAGGTGTTGACAGCCAGCATCAAATAGCTATCAGACAAACGAGCCATCTCAGACATCTACCCCAGTGGAACCTTTATGGGACTCCACTCCAGCTGCCATGTGACTATAACTGTCTGGCAGAGCCCAAATCAGAAACATTTAACTGGGTCAGTCCATAGAATCACGAGAGACAGGGTACATGTGCCAATGCATCAAGCTTGGGGGTTGTTTGTACAGAGTGATGGTTAATAGGAATAGCCATACTGTTGTAGTTCTTATAAGATGTGGCATTCCTTTCCTTCAATGTACTGGGGATTCTTACCTCAATATTTAATTACTGATTATTTTCCTTAGTATCTATAAAATTTATCAGAGCAAAGATCAGGGGGTGTTTTGGTGGTTATTTTTTTGTGGAGGCCGTTTTTGTTGTTATCTTTTTGGATGTACATTTAGTAGTAGATAATTGTTACTTTCCCATCACCAGTCAATCTTCGGTGACCTAGTCATAATTTACACGGGTGATAGAATTTTGCTTTTTCTGCAAGAAAGTTTGAAAGCCAGATAATCCCTGTCCATTCCCTTATAAGTAGGATGCAGCCCTTACCCTACCTCAGTCAGATGCACCTTCCACCTGAGCTCAGTTGAGTCCTCGAATTTGAAGCTGGACGAGACCCAGGAGAGCAGGGTGGCTTAGGATTCATTAGAGTGACACTGGTGTCTAGCACCCAGTGGCAACAACCTTGACATTCTCCTTCCTCCTTCCTCTTCTCAGAGGTAACTTTCACTGTGCTTCTGTTCTCTGGCATGTCTTAGTTCTCACCCATCCATCTTACAACTAAATGGCTTTTCCCAATGTAGATGAGAACCCTTGGACTGCTTGTTCTCCCTCTAGAAATGTCCTTTCTGCCTGTTAGCTAAAGTTGCCTTCTGTTGTGTACAACAGAGAATGTTGTCTATTAACATAATATCCCGGATGAAAATTCTGTATCACTTTATCACTGTCATCCCGTTCCTCGTCGGTTTGCTTGAGCGGGCACCAGTAGTGCAGGAAAATATTTCATACATATTAAGGGAATGAATACTTACTAAGACCACAGGTGGACATCAGGATTTCTAAATTTTTAATTCACAGGAGTTTATATTTTGCTATATTAATCATAAGCAAACATAATAATTATAGGTAAGTGCTGCCTGAATGATAGACACAAAATACGGGAACTAACCATTTCCAGAGGGGAGAGGATTCTTTCGCATAAGTCAGTGGCCACAATTAGATGAATAGTAAATTTTATTAGTTGAATGGAAGAATAATACATACATAAAAGCCTCATTAAATCTAAAGGGCTATGTAAATGGAAAGTATTTATAGACTAACATTTGACTTGTGTATTAGGATTATTAAAGTTGCAAATATCAGGAAACCCAATTTAAGCTGGATTAAGTACGACAATCATAGAACCAAAAATTCCAGGGAATGTAATAAGGGCAGGGATTCAAATAATATTATTTGGGCCTTTTCCTTTTATCTTAACTGAACTGACCTTATTCTTAGTTTCTCTCTGCATGGCAGTTCTCAAAGGGTCAAGGCTTCTTCATCTCAGGCTAAGGTTCAGAATAAACAAATAAGAAATGACTTTTAGTAGTTCAAACATAAACCTCAGACTTGCCTTGGTTGGAAAGACTGGTCCTTGTTGCCTGACACCTTGGAATGAGTTGCTGGTGGGAGGGAATCAGCACGATGGGTAGACAGAGCTGGTTTATGGTCCTTTCTTGGGGCTCTGTTCTGATGCAACTGCCTATGGGCAGCGCTATGGCATTGGAGGGAGGTCGCTAGCTTGTAAGTCTTGTTTAAGAGAAAAATATACGTTTATCTCCATCTTAGCTAAAAGGGGACCTACATTATTGAGTTGGTATAAGGATGAAATGAGTTCCGTATAAAAGTCTCTCACAGTAAGTGCTCGCTGTATTTTATTTATCCCTCCTATCTCTTATTGCATGGATCAAGAGTAGGGAAGGGACAGTTCCCAAAAGAAATGCAGGGAATTATGATAAGATAAAGGTATGAATGAATGCTTGAAAGGTAAAAATCAACAAACGTCCATGACACTTCATCCCCAAATTCTAACCAACAAGCCACTGGAGGTGAGCAGCCAATAACTGGGATTTATAGTTGCTTCTTGTTGTCAGTCTTATTCCCCCAGGAGTAGTTCCAAAGCACAATCATGCCGAACTGATCAACACCCCAACAAGGCTGAAAGCCTCTCTGGCAATCAGTCTTCATTTTTCCAGGCTTTACCTTTGGGGCAGTCTTAGAAAATCCATGTCCTGGCCAGCCTGAGTGCATATTAAACCATTTCAAAATGTTGGAAGAGGAAGTCTGCTTGCTTAATGTGTAATTTAGCTAAAAGAACTGGAACAACTTGCATTTGGGTATGTTCCTCATTTTGCAAATGAATGTTATTTTCGTAATGGACTATAATGGCTCCCTCAGAGTTATTCTGGTCTGTCATATTAATGTGGATTGTGGTGCTTTAATAAGAGTTGACTTTTGACTCTTTGGGCATGCATAATGGTTGCTTGGCTGTTCATCCATCATATCATCAGCCATTCTTCTCATACATTGGTAGGTATTTCTCATTTCAGTGCTTTCATGGAATAAGGAAAAACAGGAATATGCATCAACAAGCCCCAAACAACTTCACAAAGGGAGTTGGGACAAAGAAAAGGTGTTTCATTCCTGACAAAATTCTAGTTGAGTAAGTGTAGTCTCAGGACAATCTGATTTTGTCTGAGGTCTCTATGTCTCCATTGTACCTCATATTTCTGAACACAACCTGGAGAGATCCAGACTTCCAGTGTTTCCTCAGCTCAATTTGTTTCAAGATGGGGATTTGACACCATAAAATAACTGGGTAAGAAGGATATTCACAGACAAGAATTCCTGGAGAGAACTTTTGGCAGAGATAGCATTTTGAGCTAAGTTCCTGGAAAGAAAATGCAAAAACCATTCTAAAAAATGTCATAGAGGAGTGCTGGGAAGTCTGTTACCCTTCTGTGCTATAAGTTTAACATCACTGCTTCAGCAAAATTTGGTGGTGGCTGTGACAATCTAGAGGTGTAAAGCTCCTGTGACATGTCCGGGACCTTTGCCCAGAGTACAGGGCTTCCTTTGATTTCTTTGTTCAGGATTCCATGAATTCTGGGCTCACTCCTGGAGGATACCATTGGCTCCCCTGTCTCCCCATTACCTAGCCCTCCCTTTGGTCCTTTCCATTTCCCCAAGTCCAGTTCTAAATGACATGTTTCATTCTCTCCTGCCCTGTTGCCATGCACTCAGCCTCCTTCTCCCCTAGGTCAGAACCGTATTTGACTTATTCTGAGGCAGACCCAGAGTCAGGCATTTGTGTGACTTCCTTATGCTGTGTGTCAAACTATGTCTATCTGTCTTCAGTTTGGCATGTCATGCCATACACTTCTTCCCTCATCAGCTGTGTTACTGAACAGTCCCTCATTTTACTGTACCATGGGATAACAGCCAGAGCCTGGTCAGAGCACTCAGAGGGAGTTAGTTTCCAGCTCAACAGTCTTAGTGATTGTGCAGTTTCAAGGCTGATGACTTCATCTTTCTGAATTCTAGTGTGTTCAGCTCTACAGTGGGCTGCATGTACTCTTCAGGGGTCTCCTGTGGGGTGTGTGTGTGTGTGTGTGTGTGTGTGTGTGTGTGTGTGTGTGTGTATGTGAGCATGCACACATGCGTGCATTGTAGGAGAGTTGGGTCACACCTGACTGCTCAGGAGCTATTCCTGTTGGTCCTTTTGGGAACCATACAACACACTGGGTGTTGAACTGCTGTAGGCTGCATGCTAGGCAAGCACCTTAACACCTGTACTACACCTCCATCCTTTCATTCTTCTTAAGAAAATGAAGAGATTGTTTCTGCCACACATTACACTGTTGGATAAACAGCAGACTCAGTAAATTCTGCTCTTTGGTATTTTGGAAATTATCCTGGTGGCCAGGAGACACATTGCTCTTCTCTGCTACCTATCTTTCTAGCACTTCTCTGAACTCTCCCAAACGATCTTTTGTCTCCTTTTCCTTCCTTCTTACTTGGCCTCTGGTCTTCTCCACTCTTTTCCATCCCACCCACAACTTGGAGGAGAGGATGGAAGAGGATAGAGTTGTTTATTTTGAGACTCAATTCAACATTGACCCTGACAAAAAAAAAACACCCCCTGCAATAAGCTCTGTTACCACATAAGCGCCACATTTAAACAAAGCCTTTCGGCCTTAGCTGAAAATTACTGTCCCACTGGGAGGCATAAACTGGATGGGCTGGTTGTGCGAAAGAGGGGCGCAGGGCAGCTGGCAGGGCTCTGTGTCTAGGGGAAGGAGAAGCCCAGCTCTTTGCTTTCTGCAGTGTATGTAGTGATTTCACTTGAAAAATCGCGCTCCCCCTTGCCTTCCACAAATGGGGAAACAATAGCAATCTGTTAACATGTTGGAGGGCAGGAAAGCCACAACCATTATAGATGGAAATCAATAAGAGCCCCATTCAGCTACCAGTTAGAGAATTCTGTAGGAGCTTCAGAATAGAACTGGTGTGTTTGTGCATGTATGTTGGGGAGGGAGGGGCAACGGGGAGAACAAAATGAGCTCTCAAAACTAAAAACACCAAATAGTGCAGGAATTTCCCTTGCTCAGGGAATAGTAATATTAATACAGATAAAAGCAGACAAGGATCAAGCACTCATTAAGTGTCAGATGGCTGCATTGAATCCTCCCAACCAGCCTCTAAGGTAAAACACAGTCAGTTGTGGGACCCTCTGCATGTCAACGCATCTCTACTGCTGAATGCCTGGGATCCTGGGGAGTATTATTGAGGGAACATGTGGAAAGTGCTTGACATTGTCACAATAAATGACTCAGCTGTCATTGTCCAAGGCAGGGGATGGAATGGAGAAAGACAGCAAAGACAGTGTTGGAAGAACATGTATCCACGGCAACGGCGGTTTTAAGTGCTGCTGTCTAGAGAGCTGTACACACAAACTCCAGGCACAACTCAGGGGCCTGAGCGATGGCCCTGCAGTGGCACCGGAGTGAGTGCTTGATTTGGGGTCACTGCGTAGTGGGTTTCCAAAGGACTTGCCCCTCTCAGAATAAAGCTATTCAAGATGGAACGAGGAAAGGGTTTTATGGGGGAAATTAGCCCTGTCATGCAACCAAGAGAGCATTAGATAAGGACCCAAACTTACAAAAAATTATTTATTTTTTAATTGAATCACAGTGAGATACACAGTTACAAAATTATTCATGATTGGATTTTAGTCATATAAAATTTCATTGTCCATCATTTCTCCAATGTACATTTCCCACCACCAATGGCCCCAGTTTCCCTCCCACCACTACCCCCACCCCCTGCCTCTATGGCAGACACTTTTCTTCTCTCTCTGTCTGTCTCTCTCTCTCTCTGTCTCTCCCTATCTCTCTCTGTCCTTTTGTGCATTATTGTTTGTAATACAGACACTGAAAGGTTATCAGGTATATCTCCTTTCCTACTTTCAACTCTCATTTCCTGCCCAAAGTGATCATTTCCAGCTATTATTGTCAAACTGGTCCCCTCTTTATCCTAACTGCCCTTTGGAAGGGTTTGAACTTTTAACTCTTTTTCCATTCTGAGAAGCGTACAGGTCTCACCACACACCACCCCACCCTAATTCCAGGCTGCTGGTTCTGTTTCCTCTGTGGTATCCCTGTCAACCAAGAAGCATTGTGTCAAGCTTTATGTGCTGTAGTTTGTTTTGTATTTTGTCATCATTTACAAACACATTTATACTTTTCAGTTTCTAAGACTGGGTGGTAAACTTCATAAGGTTAGAGCACTCAAAGGAAGTGCTTTGTTTTATGCACCATTCTATCCTCTTCTCTTGAAATAGTGCTTGGGACATGACAGAGGTGTACTACACCTACCTAATGAATGAATGAACAAATGAATGCCCTTCAAATTATACACTGGACCCTAGGAATTCTGTTTCCCTGGCTCCTATCTGGAAACTGGTCACTAGTGTTAAGATTACTAACACAATAAGCAGGAAACTTTCCTTTCCCCAGATCCAGCTTCCTACAGCTTCAGTGTAAAGGTTAGGCAATCCATTCTTTTTTCTCAATGGCCTGGGGTCTTTGGGACCCTTTAGTCTTCCTTCTTAGCTTTGTAAGAAGTGTTTCACAAGGCAAGTATCAGTCAATGCTGAGAGATTTGACTGTGTGGAGTGTGTATCTGTGTGTGTGTGTTTGTGGAGTGTGGTATTTCTGCATTTGTAGCATGTGTGTATGTGTGTGTATGAAGTGTGTATTTCCATACGTGAATGTGCATGCATGTGTGAGTGTCTGTGTGTGCATGTGTGTGCACTCACACAGGTGGTATGGGCCTGGCTTCCATATGGCCCACCTTCCAGGGGACTGAAGGATGTTTGTTCAGGTTAGTCAGAGTGCCTGGGATTTGGGACTCTTGGGTTCTGGTCCTATGATTCATGGTTATTCTGGTGAAGTCGGAGAAAGCCTGGAACTGTGGTGAAAGCTGGTATTTAGAAAAGGGGATGACTTCGTTCCTCATTCCCTTTTGTACATTTTTCCATAAGCACACAGGCTCTTCCAAGAAACGTCCTAGCCATCGTTAGGGCAAGCTGTTGTATTATTAGTATTTATTTGGGCTTTTTTGTTTTGCATATGCTGTCTGCTAACTAGGTTGTTGCTTGAAACGTTTCATTCATTTTTGGTCTTGACCCTCAGTTTCTCTGTGCCTACTGTGTGCCTGGCACCAGTCAGCATCCCAGAAATGGGTCATGCCTTTTGTCTTTGACACACTCATGGGAGGGAAGACCGACAAGAACCTTGGAACAGAGATGGTCAGAGAGGATGGCAGAGGAAGGGAAGATTTCCAGGGGAGGGAGCACTCTGAAGGAGGGCTTCTAAGGGGCCAGATCTTATGCTAAGCACAGAGCAGACATGATTTCATTCATTTCCCAGGAGTTGATGAGGTAAGTGCTCTTATCCTCATTTTTTGGTAATCTTACATGAATTATTTAACTTCTCCAAGTCTCAGTTTCCTCATCTGTCAAACGGCATCTGTAAAAACCTCTGAGAGTTATGGAAAGGATTACACGTTGAAAAACACATGTATAAGGAACTAAGCCATGTGCTACTTTGGAGCTCCTTGGTGGGCTCATAACTGTTACTTACTGTAACTATAACAATGAAGTGAGGTTGGGAGAGAAGGGAAAACTTGCCCAAGTTCCCATAGAGAGTGTCAGAAGTAAGGTTTGGGTCCTGTGCTCTGAGGCCCTACCGGTTTGTACGCCTGCCTGAGAGAGTCGATGTTTGGGGAGTTTTCTCTGATGGGAAAGATGCGTTGTCAGAAGGTTTTAAGTTGGGGATGGCCACCGTTTTATGTTATACTCTGCAAGCCCATTCATAGTACTACTCATCTTCTTTGGCTCCCAGATCTGATAGCTCTTGTTCTAAAGCCTCCTATTTCTTTAGAACTCTTTGTTTTTTCTTTTTAGGTCCCACCTGGCGATGCTCAGGGGTTACTCCTGGCTCTGCACTCAGGATTTACTCCTGGAGGTGCTCAGGGGACCATATGGGATGCTGGGAATTGAACCCGCATTGGCCGTGTGCAAGGCAAATGCCCTCCCCGCTGTACTATCACTCCAGCCCCTCTTTGGAACTCTTAGGGGTTGATATGAAATGGAAGCCATGAAGGCAAGTAGAAGACTAAGTTTTTACTAAGGAGTTGCTGGATGGCAGAGAGTACCAAGCAGGCATTTCCAATGCCTGGGGAGGGAAGGGAGAGAAAAGAAAAATAAAAGCAATCCATTTCTGACTCTGCTGCTTCTCACGGAAAATAATTTTTTATCCTCCGTACAAGTCACCACCCAGGTCTTATGGGAGCCACCTCCCCGGAGCAATTGTAAGGGGCCCTGATAAAGATTTATGTGGTTTGTTTTCTTTCCCCCAGCCTTTGAAGATCAACAGAGGAGGTAATGTTTATGGTTGGTTGGTTAACCCTACGGCTCTCTGGGGTCTCCTTCTGAGGCCCTCCTCCCCGGCTCCTGGGCTGATTCTCAAAGCAGGAGGCAGCAGGCTGAGACTGCCCCATCTGGGAAACTGACTGTCTAAAGGCCTTGGTTGCAAAAAACTTCAGACCCATCCTCCTGGAGGCCCTGCTCACCACAAGGGCGTCATCACCACACACCGCCCCCTCCACCTTCGGAATAGAACCAGTTCAGCCCACAGAGGAGGAATCCCAAATGAACGAGTGTCTAGAGCGGAAAAAGAGACTGGGAGTTTGTGAGGTAGACGAGAAATGATTTGGTTCAGAAAACGGTATAGTTAGGTGAAGGCAGGCTTGTCTAGGGTTGGTTGGTGTGAGGGACATCCTAGGAAAACATGTCAGCATTAAAAAAAAAAAGCAACAACAAATGAATCTCTGCTTAATTTTTTCAAAAAGCTAATATTTTCCTGGTACTTCTGGATAGAATTACTTGTCTGGGGGTGTCCTGAACTCCATTTCTGAGATCCAGCTGAAATCCCTGGACAGCTGGTGGGGAAGGAGATACCTTGGAGATTCGAAATATTTGGTATGCCTCTCCGACCTTATTAAGAAAACCAATGTGTTTGTTTTCCTCCTATGTTCCTCCACATCCTAGGAGAGCTACTGAAAGAACATTGGAAAAACATGTCTTGGTGGAGTTGTGTTGGTATCCACATGCAGGGAACGAGAGAGCTTCAGCTCTTTGCCTCATGCAGGAAACTGTATCCAGCACCCAAACCTGTTGATTGAGTTCAGAACCCCAGCACCACATAGCCAGACTCCTTAGCGCATTTCCACTGAGTAACATTCCAGAGCTTCACATCTGAGGAAATGTTTATTCATGTATTGATTCTTGGATTCATTCTTTCAGTCACCACATGGGCCCTGTGGCACCTAAGACATTTGCAAGTCATCTTAAAGATCTGACCCAAGGGCACTGCTATGTAGGGTGATCATTCCCACTTTTTACAGTGGGGAGGGAGTCGGGGGGGGGGGAACTGATGTACCATCAGGATGAAACATTGGCTAAAACAACATTCTTTCCCCCTCTCTTTTATTGTTTTTTAATTTTATTTGAATCCCAGTGAGATAAACGGTTACAAAGTTGTTCATGATTGGACTTCAGTCATGTAATGTTCCATCACCCATCCCTTCACCAGTGTACTTTTCCCACCACCAATGATCCCAGTTTCCCTCCTGCCCTCCCACCACTCCCACCCTCGCCCCAGCTCATCCCCCACACCTCTGCCTGCCACTCACACAACATTCTTAACTCTTCTCCCTTCTGGTTGCTTTCCCCAGGATCTCTATTGGGGTGATCTTAAGCTTGGAAGCCAGAAAGAGTCCAAGCTAAGACCTTGGGTATGTTCAAGTCTTAGTCTGTTCATCTGTAGAAAGAAGACCAAAACAACCATCACAGCACTGCTGCCTGGGAGTGAGAATGACACCAGTCAAGTGTTCTGGATTCTGTGTGGAGTGGTTTTCCAGGTGCAATGTACACACTGGCTTTCTTAGGTTGAAGCTCTGATTCTTTGTTCTGGTTCTGTGGCCTAAAAGGAGTGTTTCAGGTTGGCAGAAGAGCTTACCTGATCTTTGAAAGGTGCTTTCTGGTTGGGCACTGGGGTCTAGAGAGTAGTCAGCCTGAGTTTCTCCACCAGGAGGTAAAAACATTTAACATAACAAGGTGACCTCATCAGGGCCTACCAGATGCTATCATCCATAAACAGCCATTTATCCTCCATGCCAAGCAGGCTCCACAGGCCACAGGTAAGCTGGGGAATGAGAGATTGAATTGTTTAGTTTGCAGGAGTGGAGGTCGAACAGTAAAGCAGCACAACCCTTACTCATAACTTCCAATTGCTGTGTGTGTGTGTGTGTGTGTGTGTGTGTGTGTGTGTGTGTGTGTGTGTGTGTGTGTGTGTTTTAGAAGCAGGTTAAACAGGTTTTCCATGGAAAGGTATGGAAACAGACCCCCAACAGGACAATGATGAAATCTTTTCTATAGAATTATTTTTCTCCTACTCTTTCCCAAACTCTCTCCCCATCTTCAACCACTCTATCCGCACCCTGATTTCAACGAGTTATTTCTTCTGCTTCTGCTCTTCACCCCAGAAGAAACACATGAGACACACAGTATACCAACTCCGCTGCATAGAGGCACTCTCTTCCCAAATGAGTGAAAATATTCCCACTTTAAAAACACATAAAATGTTTATGAAATGAGGGAGGTGATTTCGAAGTTGTAGGAGCTGGCAAAAGGCAGTGCCAAATGTATATTAGAGCACCTCTGATGGTTTTCTTTGCCCTTGCCACTTAAAATAAGTAGACATGCTCTTGTTCCCTCCCTGGAAGTCTCTTCACTCCCCCCAGTGCCCGCCCCCCTCCAACAGTCCAGCTACACATGCACACAGAATCCGCATATATATGCACGCACGCGCCGACCAAGGAATCCTACAAAACACGGGGCTGTTCTTTACAGGCTCTGGAGCTTGTTGTTTTAGTCTGTTGTTTTCATTTTAATGCACCTGCACTCCTTGCACAAGTCCCCCAGCCCCCACCCCCACCCCACCCCCACTGCCGCTGCCTTGGCCAGCAACACGGGGATGTGTGTTTCTGAATAAGTCACACATTATTCAATCTGGTTTCCTTAGGAATTCAGTAGGAAAACTCTGGATTCTAGTGAATTGGGCTTAATTGGGTCCTTCAGGTCCCAAGCATGTTTCACCTGCCTTGGGTTTGTTCTTTGGGACTCCCCAGTCCCCGTTGATGCCTCCTCCCTTCCTCCCCCACTGCTCCCACTCCAAGAGCTGTACACATGCTGTAGCTGAGGTCTCTACCCTTGCCTTCAGCAGAACAATGATTGGTTATGTGGGTGGTAAGAACTGCCTGGACTGTCGGACATTCTGGTGGCTAAATCATGGGTGGGGAGGGTGGACTCCATGCTCCAGGCTGATGAAGAGCTATTCCATGTATTTGATGTCCAGCCACTATTGGACCCTGTTTTCGAATGCTAAGTAGCTTCATCAATATGGAATTAGCAGCAGAAGGAATAATATTGACTCCTTCAACCTGGGCTTTTGAGGAGATTACTGTGCTTTTGGTATAATCCCAGGGCCAATGTTGTCTTCAGTGCAGTTTTCATTTGGATGGATCTCTCAGTCCTGGAAAGATGGGATTGCAAGTGGGAAAGCCAATCTGGACTTAAAAATAAAAAGACTCAGAAGACTATGCTTCCAATTAACTTCCAAGGTTTACCTTGTTCTAGTCCTTTTTATAGCCAAAGTGGGAAGATAAATCAGTGGTCAATAAATCAGTGATAACTGGCTGAAATATGGAGAATAGAAATAAAGATCTTGTGCTTTAATTAATACTTAGATACCCAGTGTAGATATTCAACTTTTAATATCCCTGAAAGGAAGTGGTCTTCTGATCTGGTTTGAGTACAAGGACTTCACAGCTTTAGCTTTGGGTCAGGTACTGCTCATTCCTCTATTAGACAACTGCAATGACTTAAAAATTCTTTAGCGTTTAAATTTTTAAATCTAGACCGATCTATTTTTTGGTTATTACATTACTGATTGCTGCATAACAAATTCCTCCAAAATTTGACATCTTAAATACAGTCAATATTGTTATCTCACAGTGTTCCCTGAGGGTAAATAATTTGGAGGCACACTCTGAAAAATAAACTCTGGTGTAAAAGTAGGAGGAGAGGTGGAGGAAATGAGGCAGTGGACTAGACGTGAGTGACATGGAGACAGGGGTGAGGGTGTTGGACACTTTGGTGGTGGTGAGTTGCAGTTACCTTGAACACCAGTACCATAAACATCAATAGCACTGGAACCATGCACATTGTAGCCATGTATCTAAGCTATAGTAAAAATAATTAACAATATTTTTAAAAAGAAAAAGGATTCTGGGAGAGCTCAGAGTTTTGGTGGTATTGTAGACATGGTGTGGTTGGGGATGAAATCATCTGAGATCTGACAGATGCTGAAAGAGCTGCTTTTGAGATAGCTCTTTCACATGGCTACCCCAGGGGGCTTCACTAGGCAGACCCCTTTATGGGGCTGATTGAGTATTGTCACGGCATGACACCTGGTCTCCCCCACTGCAAGTGATCCAACAGAGAAAAACAAAATGAGGTAGAATCCATGGTGCCTTAGGTCACTGCGTTCTGAAAGTCACACAATTTTTCATTTCTGCTGCATTCTATTAGAAGGGTGTCGCTAAATCCAATCCACATCCTAGGGGAGAGAAAATAAGCTTCACAGTTCAAAGAGAAAAGTATAGAAGAATTTGAAGATATATATATAAAAATAATGCAATAATAATTCTTCTAAATAGAACTATAGAAAATAAATCTCTTAATTATAGCAGTCCCCCAGATATTTGATTTGAAGCTATCATATCTTAAACCTTTGCTAAATATTCTCCATTTTTCACTACTCCATGCATAAGTCATATTTTAGAGTATAGTGAATAATATAAAACAAACAAAGCATAATAACAAATATAATGATTAATATAATATGATATAATATATTACATTTGTCCATATTGTCAATTAAGTTGAAATATGAAACCCTAACTGAACATAAGATTCAATAAATGAATTCAGATTATTTTGTAGTTGTTAGGAATCAATAATTATATCAGAACAGTGCTTGGCACATAGTGGACATCCCATTAGTGTTTGCTATTGAGAGAATAATCAAATTAATTACTAAAATAGTTTAGATATATAGAAGCTTCTAGATATTTTGTGAAACTATCTGGAGACTATTTACTTTGTTTAGTTTTTAACAAGTATTTTGAGATATTTTAAAAATCAGTTCTTTATACTATTCTTTGGTTTAGTTTGAGATTGTTAGATAAAATACCAAATTGACATTTAAAAATAATTCTTTGCCCAGATAAGATTCTCCTATTTTGTTCTTAGATTTTTTTTTAAACCTAATGATGAACTTTAAATAACATCTTCTGGTCAAGCTCATTCTGTATCATGAGTCCGCTGTCCTAGCCATCTCTCCTAAATGTATGCGTTGCAAAAATGTAATCTAGGAGTTGTGCATAATTGATTAAATAATGCTTCTTCAGAGTACCAAGTTATTTTGTCTGTGTCTATCTGCTCTGCTACCAGGCCTCCTGATTTCCTGTTTCTCTTTCTCACTGGGCTCTGTATGCAATCAGCACTTCAAAAAATGGCAAAACACCCATAACTAACTTGTTCTAACTGCACTTAAAAACAAGCCACCCTCAACAGATGTGATTCTCTTTCTTGGTAAAGACCTTTAGAAAGGGAGATTCCACTGCCTCCCACAGCCACCCTTTTCCTGAGTCCACCATCTGGAGGTTGGGGAGAAAAGAGTGGGGAGAATGATGTATTGGTAGAATAATTGGGGCGGAAAGGATTTATTCTTGGCCTTTACAGGAGAGACCAAAGTCTTTTTTGGGTACGAGTGGGTGGAGGGAGATGTGGGGGTTGGGAGGATGGGCCTCGACTAAACTCTTAACATCCAGGAGACGTGGCCATGTTGGAAACCAATATAGAGACTAAGAAGAAGCATTCAACACAGATGTCAATGTCTGGGGCCAATTAATAGAATTCATTTGGATGAATTCAAAGATGCAAGTGGAAAGATCTGAGCTTTTTCTGCCCAAGTCAGACTTGGCAAAATTTTGATCTTAATTTCTTTCTTGATCTATGTTATTATTACTTTAAATTATAATAATAGATGTGTTTATTAAGTCAATTCAGAAGCATGTAAGGGTGTTAATCACCTCCCTCTTGCCTGACCTAGCCTAAACTCTGAAGTTAACATTTTATTTTTTTCCATGTTTATTTATGTATCCCATATACAACACATATTCATATAACAGGATTTTCTAAAAAGTTGCTTATAAAAGGATGGATTACAAAATACACTTTACCCTTCCATCCTATTTCCTCTTCCTCTACCCTTCCTTCCTTCCTTCCTTCCTTCCTTCCTTCCTTCCTTCCTTCCTTCCTTCCTTCCTTCCTTCCTTCCTTCCTTCCTTCCTTCCTTCCTTCCTTCCTTCTGAAGGCATCATGTGTCTTTCTAGGTTAGAATAAGTGGTTCTTACTTATTCTTTAAAACAATAATACATGCAGCATAATTTGTCCTAGCTATGTTGCCCTCCTCTCTATTAGATATGATTTCACAAAGTGAGATTCTGGTTTTACTTGATAGCATACTTTTCATTCTTTTATAATGGTTGGTGGTACAATAACCAATATACTAACTTCTCTCCTTTTAACTAATGCCTATGTGTCCTGTTATTCTATCTTGTCCACGCAGTGTACATTTTCACCAAGTGACAATTTGGCTGAAGTAAGGTCTAGGAAAGTACTTTTCCTTACTAGAAAATTCTTAAATTCTGGTCACTTTATTTTTGTTTTGTAGCCACATCTGGAGGTGGTCAGGGCTTACTTCTGGCTCTATGTGCAGGGGTAACTCCTGGCAGGACTTGGGGGACTCTGTGGGATGCTGGGGATTGAACCCCAGTAGGATGTGTACAAGGCAAGTGCCCTATCTGCTGTGCTATTGCTCAGCTCCTCTGTTCAGTATTTGAATAGGAACGCAAGGTGGGCTAATTTAGATGGACCTAGCTTTAAAGCTGATCTATATGTGTTGGTGAGCATGTATTTATAACTGTGTATTTTTCTATACTTTCAATGTCTCATTAAGATCATTTCACGTTTGATGAAAAGATTTATTTTAATACTGAGAAATGTTGTAGTAGAAAACATATAACTTAAAGTCAGAAAACTTGGGTCTGAATTTCCTGGTTTCTCTACCTATTGCGTATATGCTTTCCAAACTTTTATGTCTTCAAAAGAAAAATGGGCATCATCGTAGGTTCTATTGTACATACAAATTACAAGATTTAAAACCGAGATCACATTGGAATCTAGTTAGCTCTTCCAATGTGGTTTGGATCAATCTGTTGCAAGCAAAACAATTTCTAAAGAAAGATACTGTTCTTTCTGAGCAACCAAGCACATAAAATCAGAAAGAGACCACCAATATATTATGCTGGATGGAGTGTTCTAGAAACACAGGAGGGCAAATGCAAAAGGTGCTGCTGCCAAACTAGAGACCAGTGGACAGGATTAAAGGGTAGATTAATATTAATCTTAAAATCAAGAGTTGATTTTCAAGTAGTCACACACAAAACCTTGCTTAAGCATTTCCTGCATTTGAGAACTCAGATGTCTCCTGGATGAATACAACTACTTTCCCTTGAAGAGCTATTTGATGTTGGGAGTGGGTCTAAAGATTCTTTCTGATAGACTAAATCTGTTGACTGTAGTCCTGTGCTAATGGGTTTGTGGCTCCTTTTCAGGTGTTTTCTCTTTCATTTAGACAACTAAGTCCATGGTATTCCTGAGTCAATCCCAATTTCAAAACAGAAAGTTCATGTCTTTAGTCCTACGCTCATTGGAATGGGTGGTTGGTCATCCTACATCTGGATCTTTATCCCTCAATGACTTAAATTGTTCACAGAAAGCAAAATATGCCATGACTAGGAAAGCTGCCCTTCTTCCCCCACCCCTGCAAGTTATTCTTAATTATTTAAGGTCATGATTCTCAAACTTCATCTTTGTGGGAGATTGATGGTCTGTGAACTGGAAAGAGGTTTTCCCTATTAAGATGGAACAATAGTTAATTTTCACAATGATCACAAATGAAAAAAGTTAGAAAAGTGGTAGAGTTGTAGAGTTATCTCAATTTCCTCTTTCATCTAAATGATTTGTCTCCTACCTCCTGTAACTTACCTATAATCTTATGATCTTGAAATATAAAATAAAATTTCGTTTTAAATGAAAAGTTTTACATATTGTTATAATATACCACAGAGAACAGTGAAATTCAGTGGGCTTCGTGATATAGAATAAATGTTATGGCTATTTTTAAAGGGATTATCTTGATGAAATGTCAACTAGGGACCCTTCAGAAAGCCATAGAATGGAATAACAGTTTTCTAGGAATAGATCCTTAATACACCTGTCTTGTTAGTGCCCACTCTCACTTAAAAACTTTCTAATTCAGGGCTGGAACAATGGCTCAAAAGACCAGAGTACATACTGTGTATGTAGAATCTCTGGTTCCAATCCCAGGCACTACTTGTACCCCTGAATATATTGCAAGTGGCTCCACAAAAATAAAAACAAAACAAGAAAACAAAAGGCATTCTAGTTTAGATTGCAAATCATATTTCCACTCTAGTTATGGGGGGTGTGATAAGAGGGATTTTTTAAAAAATTTAGGTTGATATTTGCTACATGCATGCTAGGCATAGGTTTGATAGATTTTTATGCATGTGATCATTGAAGTCTTATGACTATTCTTAGAACTAAGAAAAAGAACACAATCCTTGAAAGGTTAAATAATTTTCTGATGGTCAGAAAACAAATAAGTAGTAGAAAACCCATCTCTGGCAAACTCCATAGACTGTGCACAGAGCATTCTTTCTTCACCCTTCTTTATTAGCCAGGGGTCCGAGATGCTGAGCTTGAGTTTCAGTCGCCTAACATCGTCAAGAATTCTAAGGTAGCAGAAGCAACCTCTAGTGGCCAATAGGACTTCCTTCTGAGGAAGTTGCATTCCTTTTTTATTTTGTTTTGTTTTTGGATCACACCCGGTGATGCACAGGGGTTCCTCCTGGCTCTGCACTCAGGAATTACTCCTGGCGGTGTTCGGGGGACCCTATGGGATGCTGGGAATCGAACCCGGGTCGGCCGCGTGCAAGCCCTACCCGCTGTGCTATCTATCGCTCCAGCCCCGAAGCTGTGTTCCTTAAGGAGGGAAAATGAGGTGTCTGTACTCATCTGAGTGTTTCAGATAATCCTGAGGGACGCCCTGTTTGTCCCTCATTAGCAGAGCTGCCTGTTTACAGGCAGACTGAATTCCCCCCCCAACCCCCCCGCCAGCGCCCCCCAATTAAAGTATAACGAATTTGCTAAGACTTGGTCCCACAGAGCCTTGCCAGTTGGGTGTTTTGGGGGTAGATAAAATGAAGAAGTGTGAGTCTAGCGGCCTGCCCTGGGGTGAGAAGAGAAAAGAGCAGATCTGTGTGCGTCCTAGCAGCCGGCAGCTCTCCCTCGGCTGTGGCCTGTTCTCGGACTGCGCGCCAAAGGAGGCTTGGAATTGCTTAGACCTGCCTCTGTGCCTTTAGCTGTCCGGGTAAAAACATCACCTCTCTGGAGGCCTGTGCTGGAGCACAAACCCACGTATTGTCTGGCCCCTGGCAGGCTGGTCTGTGGAAGGGACACTCTAAGAGCTCTATTTTAATCTTTTGGAGCTGGGCCAGGGTAGGAATTCAGCTGCCAGCCTCAGGCTCCCTACCCCCATGTTCTCGCCCCAGCCCCCATACCGCTAGCCCCTCCTGGTTTCATTTCGCTCTGACCGCCCATCATGAGAGGTGCTGGTGTTCTTTTTTCTCCCTTTCTCCTTTTTTAAACTCCCAGGACTCTTTCATTGATTTGACCTCCCAAAGTGAGGCAGACCAGGGCTCCTCAGTGGGCTACGTGGGGCTCAGAGCTGGCAGGAGGCCAACCCTTGAATCTGGAGATTTACCTCCAGATGTGTGTGCCTCTGTGCTGGTGTGGATGTGTGTTTGTGTTGTGTGTGTAGGAGGGGGTAGGGACAAATCTAAATGTGTTGGTCCTCTATGTGTGTTTTTCTATCTCTGTGATTTTCTTCCCTCTCCATGTGAAAAAAAAACCGTGAGGGCTGGAAAAACTGAGGGAAGAAGAAAGAGAATGGAAGAAAGAGAAAGGGTGGTCCATGTTTCTAAGCCTCCTCTTCAACCTCTGCCACATTCTCACTCAGCCCAGAATCAGAGGATTTCAGTTGTCTCCCTACTGGGACTTCTGATTCTGCCCCCGATTTTCCTGGGTGATTGCTTTGGGGAAGGATGACTTATAGATGGGACATAGGGCATCAAGGCATGAGATGCCTATATTGAACTCAGCTTTCAGACCCAGCTCTGCCATTTGGCAGCTCTGTGATACTTGATGTGCTATTTCCCTTCAGTTAACCTACCATATCTCCGATTGTGGACGGTCACACTAACAACTTCCACAAAATGTAAAAGTAGGAGTTTGAATGTCACTCAACCCAGGATGACCCACTCTGTTATCATCTTTACTGACTTCCTATCCTTTTCCAAGAACAAACTCCAACTCAGCAGTGGGCTTGGCCCTGGGTCCCAGTGAAGAAGCCCCCAGCAAGGAAGGAGGGACTGTGGTCTTCCTGAAAGGGCTTAAAGGGGGCAGAGGGTATGGGTTCTCACTCTTTTTCTCACCCAGAATCTCCCATCTTCTTTCATCCCCATCCTTCTGGCCTCTGCCAATGATGTGCATTTTCCCCTCAGTCCCGACCTCCCAAACTGACTCATTACCTCGACAGGGTAGCAACTTCCAAAACAAAACTTTTTCAACCAAGGAAAATATCACTATGGGGAGGAAAACATTTCAATATCGGGCCTCATGGGGCCTGAGGAAATGTACTTCATGTTTGTCAGAGATGAATGCAGCCCTGACTGCACAACCTTCACTGAGGGTGAACAATGCCTTGCATGTGGCTCCAACTATGTCAAAAATGGCCCGAGTGAGGTGAAAGCTGGTGCCCAAGTTGCTCCAGACCCAAAAAGAGTAGACTATGGACTCAAAGATGTGTCTTTAAGCAGGTCCCATCCGGTATGATGAACATCCTACATAAAGGGGGACCCTGTGCTTTGTCCCATACTAAACTATCCTCTTTCTTTCCAATCCAAAAAAGATGCCCACTGTAGGCTGCCCGCTAGATGCCGGGATTTTGGGAAATGACTAATGAAGACTATTCCACACATAATAGCAGTGGCCCTGGAGTTGTGTTGAT
The DNA here is from genome assembly GCF_027595985.1 of Sorex araneus. Classification (NCBI taxonomy): domain Eukaryota; kingdom Metazoa; phylum Chordata; class Mammalia; order Eulipotyphla; family Soricidae; genus Sorex; species Sorex araneus. The sequence continues at coordinate 207,686,042 of NC_073304.1, forward strand.
CCTTCCTGGGACCCTCCAGAGAAGGAATCTTAGGGCAGTGATTGGGAAGAATCTGGAACATTTTGGGGGATGCAGATGCCAAGTTAGGGAAGATCCATGGGATATTTCAGACTCCTTCCACCGACTTTCCACGTGGTCTGGGCAAAGGCCAAGGAAGAAAAAGAGATGAAACTGCTTTCTGAGAGAGACTCAAGTCTGAGTGAGGCATAAGGAGGTCTTTTTTTTTTGTGGGGGATGAAATATTGGGAAGGGAGATTGAGCATAGATATCTCAGCTGTTTTTCTTTTCCAATTTAGCTGCAGAGGATTCCATGCCATCTCCTGTTTATCTTCTTTACCTGCACAGTAACAACTGCATGAAACAGGTCCAGAAAACAGAAATGTTTTGAAAAGAACCCTTGCTTAATTTATAGGTACTCTACCTAAGTATTGTAGATTTATGGAATTTCAAAGTGGAAAAGGAGCTTGCTCATTTAATAGATGTCTTCCTCTAGAAGATGTCTCATTTGATAAGACAGTCACAGAGGACCTGGCCGTGAGCTAGAACACGAACCTCCTGGGAAAAAGGTTGCGTGAAAGCCTGTGTTTAGCTTCATTTAGTCATTATCTCTGTGTGCATGAACATCCTTGGCATGTGTCTCCACGTGAGGAGTCTGTCCCCGAGAGAGAGCGCTACCAGGGGCCACACCGTGCATTGTTTTTCCTTTCTTCTAGGAACCAAGTCTGTGGCATGCAGCAGGCTGGAAGTCAGGGGTTCTGGGCCTCACAATTCTTTTTACTGAGCCTTTGACTCTGTATTTGTCAAATAGAGATAAAAGTTCTTGCTCTGATCACCTCACAGGGCTGTTTGTCAAGCTCACATGGAATGGTGCTTGTGAAAGTGCTTTATAAACACAAAGAAACTGCTAGTATCAGAAGCTTGGATGTGGAAAATGGTATGTGCAAAGTGACCTTATTGGGTGCTGGGATGTAAAGCATACCGAGGGGACAAATTAAGCTGTGCCTGGGCCATTTAAAGAGCTTCAGGTGGGTGGGCATTAGGAAAGGACTTTGAGGCAATTTCTTTATGGAAAAATGAGACAATGTATGATTGATTAACTTGGTTTTAAGTGATGTTTTCAGCTTATCACTCATGTAACAGGCATGTGTGCCAGAAGCTATGGGAAGATTATGGCAAGCAAATAAGCAAACACCAAAAACCCAAACACACACATGCACACACATGCACACACACAGGCAATTATTTTTGACCTAAAGCAGTTGATCTACTGTGATGTCTAGCTAGTGCCTAAATTTTTCTAGTTTGTATCCAATACAAGTTTCTTTTGTGGTACCTAAACACAGTGATTGATAGAACAAGGAATATTGAAGAGAGATGATAATTTGATTTTCTGTCAGAAGTAGAAATGCATTTTTTCATTCAAGATATCATAGCAATAATCTAAGTTATCTGACAAAAAACACTGGGCAGCCAATTTCCTGCCCTACTAACAATCACTGCAAATTGATAAGAAATTCTTAATTAAAACTTGTCTACTTCTCTAATGCAATAAATTTTTGTTACAGAGAAAAGGGAATTATTTCTTTATAGCAGACAGAAATAATGGGCATTGCTTGGCATGCTTTGTAAAAAGCTCTAAGTAGTCAGTGAAGGCATTCTACTTACTTATTTAGCAGTTTAAAATGTTAAAAGGCCATCTCTTATCTTGTCCCACTGAATACCTTCTCAGGAGGGGTCATCAAAGGAAAGGGGATATTAAAGACTAATGTCATTTGTTTGGTTTGAAAAAAGAAGGCAAACTTTTATTTAAAGACAGAATTAGGAAAAGAAAGTAATGGTTTGCTTAGAAAGATAACAATTTACATAGGAAAAACAGCACAGTTGGCCAGGACAACAAAACAACTCTCTGAGGCTGTTAGGAAAGCTGACCACAAACATGCCAATGAAGAGTTTGATTTGTATGTGTGTGTGCACGTGTGTGTGTGAGAGGGAGAGTGTGTGTGTGAGAGAGCAAGAGAGATAGAGAGAGAGAGCAATTTTAAAATAATTCTCTCTAAAACAGTGTTAGACAAATACATGGTTCAGAGAAGCCTGTTTTCTATTCTTGGGAATTCAGGAGTAACTTTGTGCAGGTTTTTGAGATGGAATAATCTCTTTGCATTGTTCTCAAGCACAGAAGAAATCTCAAATCTCAGCCAGAAGGAGGGCTAAGGGAGAAGCTTTGTGGGTAGAGAAATAGATAGGATATAGCACATGCAGAAATTTACCAAAGGCTTTTAAACATGCACACAGTGGAGCAGAATTAAGAGATCTAGGCTCCAGGGTGCAACTTGTTTAGGATATGGCAGCTTGCAGGTATATTTTCAATATTAAGCTATAATCAATGATGAAAGAGAAATAACCCAAATGCTACTGATCAACCAGGGCCCAATTTGCTAGAATTTTCTGGGAACAGTTAAAACAGTGCCCCAAATAATAGCTCTTGAAAAATTTCAGTGAGAAGATTTTGAAATCTTAGGTTGAAAAATGTTTGTCTTCAATGACACTTGGAAAACTATCAGATAAGCCCAGCACTGACAATTCTTGAGTTTATTGTTTTATTAACATTTCTCCACACTGAAGACCAAGACTTGAAAATTGCCCTTTAAACAGCAAAAGATCTCATAAATAATAGAAAATATGTTTTTCTTATTATCTTTGAACTAGATTTGAACACCAGGGTATATATAAGGTATAAGATATTATTTAATACTTAAGAAATGGTCATCCCTCTGCTAGCTAAGATTTCTTCTGTTGACAAGTTTTCTTTCAAATATAATTAAGAAGGTAGGAAATTATCAAAAATACTCACCATTAAAAAATTATCTTGGTTTCTGTTAACCTCTGACCTCTTATAAATCAGTAAATTCAAGAGGCCCATATTTTACCAGTGCTGTATTTGTTGAGGGTACTGGCCATTTGCATTATCCATTTAAAAGATTCAAATAGTCTGCAAAAGTACATACTACAAAATAGTATTGTTTCAAGATTGGAGGTCACATTTAACACACCATACATGATTCATCTGTATATTTACAGAGATTTAAAGCACACAAAATTGTGCAGATAATGGACCAAAGTCTAAACCTTTACATACACTTAGTTGCATACATAGCAACAAGATACAGTTCTGAACAAATAACAACCAATAATCAGCCAAATTACTATGTACACTTTAGGCAGGAAGCAATTAAACACTGCCTAATAGAATGTCACTTAAAATTACTTTTCTATGAAACATCCCTTCCCCCACGATACACACACATTAAAAAATTCTTCCCCCCGCCTCCCTCCCACCCCATAAATGTTATACTGATGCTTGTGACTACATACACCACATGTCCCAAAACATTTGGTTTGTCACAAGGTAAAAAGCAACACAACAATTCAGTGATTTAGTCTAACAATGTGTCAGATTTAGCTTTTGTCAGTCAGCTACTAGATGGCTGCAGTTAATAGGCGCCATTACTCCAGAAGCATATTCAGACTTGCATGTGAAGGGGCTGAAGAAGAGGAGCAAAAACGACTAACTGAAAGTTTCCTCACAAGTACTGCTAAATTAAATACTGGCTCTTATAAAGTGAAGACAGCATCTAACTGGAGGGTAAAGGCCCTAAGAAAATATTTAAAATAATAACAAACTTTTACTTCCTTTATCACAATAAAATATTTTCAGTCTAACTATCCAATTGTTAAACAAAATCAACTGTCCCCTTCAACAACTATCTTGCAAATTCACTCTTAATGAAGACAGAAGAAGTAATTGAAACAACAATCACACACACAGACAAACAGAACAAAATAAAAATAAACCCCAAAAAACACTACTGTATGCTGATGTGGTGGAAAACCAGAGACCAGAAATATGGCAAAATCAGTACTTCATAAACAGTCAATGGATTTTTCTAAAAATACTTTTTGCTAATGGCAAAGTTCAACACCTCAGAAAAACTCTGAATTAAGATCTTAGAATAAGTTTCCAAGCTGTACAACATAGTTTCAAATACACTACTTCTGTTGTTTATAAGGCTGCATTGAAGTTTAGCTTAACAGTCATAAGCCATGTGTTCGAAGGTACGGTAAAGAAACAAGTTTTTCCTTTGTTCACCCTACAACCTGTGAAGAGGTATCATTGCTTTCCAAATACATCCTAAAAATTTTTCCTTTTAAGTTATGTCCAGGGGAAAAAAACCCAATAAACATTTCAGCATTGCTTCATAGACTCATCTAGAAAATTATTTACTATAAAGTGATAATATATTTTAATGCTCCCAGCATTTTCTTGTTACTCTAGAAATATTCTCATTGGAATATTAGAGTTAAATAAATATGCTCAGACTTAAATTCGCTGTTGTGCTGCTACACGCAAGATGGAAAGAGCTATAGAACAACTATCACCTTTCTAGCAAGTGCCAATTTTAAGAAGCCAATGAATTCTATGTGCTATTGACGTGGCTAGAAAACTGAAATGTATTGCAGACCCCTTAACAGCTTGAGTTGCTGCATCTCCAAGAGAAAGTGAGTACCTCTTGGGTGGAACTGGAAGTAGAAGAGGAGGCCAAGGAGTTGGGGTTTTCTGGTATGTCTCCTTGTCTAAAATTGTCTTCAGGAGAAAAATCACAACAGTTACCAGGGTGCAAGCTCGTGTGGTAGGATAACAATGAATGAGAGGCCAGTCCTCTTTCCACTTGTCTGGCACGATCTGCTGGCAAGGATGGGGTCAGTGTTTGCCAGGTGGCTCCCGGACAAGGTCTTTTTAGGGGAGTACAACAAGGCTTCAGTCATTGCTTTTAATAAAGTGCTTTGGGATCCTTCAGGAAAGGGGGCTGGTGGAATATTATTACTAACTGGCTTTAACTTTCAAACCAAATGGAACCATTTTCTACAGTGTAATTATTGCTCGGAGCATTAGTGAGTGTTCTTTAAAATGAAACAAGTCTCATCTTTAAATACCCTCTGCTTTAAATACCAATTCCCTAGAGTCACTGTTTTTAATTACTGTCTTTTAGTTACTTCTTATCAATTAAGAGGATGTGATAGTTTTGTAAATGACTGCCAAGCATCTAAAATGGTGACTTGCAATTTCCAGGCTGTCTTCTCTTCTGAGCAGACAGCAAGAATAAAATCAAGGATATCTAGCTTCATATGCAGTATGTCAGCTGGCTGGAGGAATGGACTCCTACCTTTACTAAGACATCAATGAGAAGATGTATAATGATGATGACAATACTCGTGCTAGGTTGTGAGTGAATTACGACCTGGAAATGTGTTTCTGACTTAATATGTTGTTCTCCATTGGACTTGAAGTAGAGACAGACATATGGAGACAGTCAATGATAGGTGAGTGCTTTTACAAATAATTGGAGCTGAAAATACAGGTGAGAATTGGCTCTGTGAGGAAAAACTGAGCAAAAGAAGACCTGAGGCAGGAAACCTTTATCTGGATGCTCTCAGACTGAATTTAAAAAGAATGAAAGACATAAATCCATCATATCCAAAGCAAACTAAGTAATTGGAACAAGATAAAAAAATAAATTTTAAAATATCCCTAGACATTGTAAAGTTTCTATAATTATAAGACTGGCCAAATGAATAAAGGAGGATGAATTAGTAAAATTTCTCCCACAAGAATGTGTTCATTTAAATTAGACTCACAAACTGTTGCAAAGTGGAGGTAAGGGTGGAGGGAAACTATGTGAACCAATAGCTAATTAGTGAATATAGAGCATCCCCTTTTATAGGTATATTGCTAGGAAAACAGATTTTCAAGTAGATTGCGTGTCCATTGAAATCTAATATACATTTTTCACTTTATGGGGATGCATTTTTTCCTTGTAGAAGATGAAAAAGGCCCTGTGTCCTGAAAATAAGTTAGTGGGGTTGGCTTTAACACACCTTTATACCACATGTTGTTATTTTGTTCAGTGTGCCAAAACTTGCTGAGCAAAATAAAGGGTCAGAATGATGGGTCATTCTCAGCCTTTGCAATTTGTTGAATCCCTCCCATCTAATTCAGTCACACAACTTGCCTCCATATTATTATATGTCTTGATAGGAAAATTTCTTGGCTTCTTCATTCTTGATTTCAGCATCTCATCTTACAAATCCATCCAACATACATGTTTTTTTGTTTGTTTGTTTTTTGGTGACACCCAAAAACTTACTCCAGGGTTTACTCCTGGCCACTTTGGTCTGTGTATAGGGATCATTCCTAGAGGGACTTGGGGGACCATATGTGGACCTGGGGATTGAACCTGTATCAGCTGTGTGCAAGGCAAGTGCATTACCTACTTTATTCTCTTTCTGGCCCTCTAGCACTGTCTAACACTGTCGTCCCATTGTTCATTGATTTGCTCAAGCGCGCACCAGTAACGTCTCATTGTGAGAGTGGTTGTTACTGTTTTTGGCATATTGAATATACCACGGGTAACTTGCCAGGCTCTACCATGTGGGCGAGATACTCTCAGTAGCTTGCCGGGCTCTCCGAGAGGGGTGGAGGAATCAAACCTGGGTTGGCTGCATGCAAGGCAAACGCCCTACCTGCTGTGCTATTGCTCCAGTCCTCAACATATAAAATTTGTCTGATCACTAGAAATAAGTAGAAACTGAGTACATATGACTGTCATTCTTGTTATTAAATGGTAGTCACATTGTATGTCATCTTAAATGTACTTTCTCCCAAATTTGCTTTTAGTTAATTGACTTTGCCCAAATGTCTATTACATAAACTTTGTATTTCCTGGCCACAAGAAGCTTACTGAAATTAGATATTGGTTAGGTTAAAGAAGGTCGAAGAAAAGAGATGAATTTGAAATTAGAACGATCTGCAAGCATCCCATAGAAAGAGGTGACTAGGGATACAGCAATTCCCACAGGACCGCCCCTTACGAGGGAAATGGTTATGGATTCTGGAGCTAATTCCAGGACTTAAACTAGCTCTGTGACCTTGAGCAAATCACTTAACCTCTCTGTGCCTAATTGCCTCTGTAAATGCAATGACTTAGACTCATTTTATGGTCCCTTGTAGCTCTAATACTTCATGTGTGAAGAATTCACTCAGAACAGAAGAAAACAGCATGTTAAATGGAAAAGGAGCTGCAATAATTCTGATCAAGCGTCTTTGAGGGGTTCATTGAGTATAAAATCTCTTAAAGACTGAGCTCTGGGCTTTACTTTTCTAATGACCATAGGCCATGGGCCAAATCTACCTTTCTGCCAGGGTAATTATTTATGTTTAAATCAAATGTTTTAAAAATGGAAAGGATCGGAATAACATTGTGAACAGGAGACTTTGTATGAACTCCCATGAGGAGGAATGGTAGAACTGTTGAGGACAGGGGAAGGGCCATAAAGAGTAATATTTAACTGAAATGCCTATGAAGCAAGAAAGGACTATTTAGAATATCAATGAACTGAATGAGTTTTCGTTCCAGGAAATTAGAGAAGACTCATGCCCTGTTTTGAATATACAGGGTGATTTTTCTTTGATTTGCCTGTCTTGCTTGTGAGAAAGGCAGGTGGGAGGCCATGGGTCCAAGGAAGGATTTTCATGAGTCTTTGAGGATAGATTGGGAATCACTGGTGGGGCCTTTCAGGAAGAGGCCAGCAGATGTGGGGAAAAGACTGAGTTTGGGAGAGATGGGTTGACTGGGGAAGGCATCCACCCAAGTCCAGAACAATCTGTTCCATGGCCTGTGATGTGGACAGAGTTGATCTTGTTTACTTAGCAATAAGGAGTTCAGCTGTCATTGCTAGTTTGAAGTGAATTTTCATATCCAATGACAATTCTATCATCTAAGAGATCCATCATTTCCAAAGATCGGGTGCCACAGATTTACTTATTTTAGGACTGAAAAACATACACTTTTGCGAATGTTACTTTCCTTCCCCTTGCTTTATCTATCTGCAGGATTTCATGCAGTTCAGTTATCTCTGTATACCCTGGAATACTTTATGGCCCTGCTTCATGCTTGAATTGGAGCCGAGCTTGCAAGTAGAGATGCTTCCTACCTTCTTCTGTCTTTTCAAGATGGAACTAGAAGCTCCCCTACCTTTACTTCTGGGTGTTAGCACGCACCACTAGGTGAAGAAAAGGCCTGTTCAGAGAGGATGGGAACTCTGTGCTTTGGAATGATTTAGCAGCTTCCAGGGAATCTAGATAGGTTCATCTGTGTCTGGACCCTTGAAACACAGTTTAGGACTCTTCCCCCACAAAATCCTCTAAGGGTTTCAAGGTTTCAAGTGGAGAGAAATCTGCGCTAATCAAATTTTCACCTAAATAATTTCCTACCCCATCAACCACAAATTGATGACAGAGCGCTAAACCCAGAGGTCAGATTACAGGTCCAGCTCTAGAATGGAGGGTGGTTCTTTGGACTGCTCTACCCAGCCACAGGGGCCAAT